>NW_004567133.1:19979016-19979840 GCF_000260355.1 Condylura cristata | reverse complement strand
CGGCCGCCGGCTCTGCCCCCTCGACCTCGGCCCTCTCGGAGCTGCGCACACGGGCCCGGGGCCGCGGACGCGTCCAGTTCAGATGCTTCCGGAAACCTCTCACCCCGCCCTCTTCTCCTTTGCCAATAACCCGATTAACCGAGTCCGGCGGCCGCGCCCCGTCCTCCAGGGAGGCCCTGGCCGGGGTGGGCGTGGGCAGCTGCCCCTCCGAGCGCCTCGAGTGATGCCCCCGACCTAGTAGATAGTCTCGTGGTTTTGTTCTGTTTTTGTTTTTGTTTTTTTAATTTAAAGATTTCAAGACTTAATTCACTAAAATTTATTCTGAGGGGATATTTATACTTTTTATACTTTTTTAGGTATCCGTATTTTATCAGCTTACAGTTCAATGCCTAAGTTTCCCCTGAAAATAGCAAATAAAAACCCTCTGCCCCGCCCACAGCTGGGAACGGCCGGGCGGCCGCTGCGTGCAGTGAGGCCTGGTCAGGGTGCCCGAGCGGGCAGGGCGGGCCCTCGGGCCTGATCTTGGGGATTTTCTGGGCCAGCCCGTCCGGACAGGGAGCGTTAGCCGGGAATGGTCTCCGCCGGCCGGCAAGGCCAGCCGAGTGGCTGGACACCTGCAGGGGCGGGCGGCCAAGCCCCCTTCCCCGGCCAGGACGGCGCTGCTGGGAGGCCCTGGGGGAGGGAACGGCGACCGGCTCCGTCTGAGCTGCTGAAGCCGGGGTGTGTTTTCTGTTCCAGGGGTGTTGGAAGAAGCAGAGTTCTACAACATCACCTCACTGATTAAACTGGTGAAGGACAAAATCAGAGAACGCGACAGCAAGACC
>NW_004567133.1:19976829-19977923 GCF_000260355.1 Condylura cristata | reverse complement strand
CCGGCCGGGGGGCCGCTGGGCCCGGGGGCCTCGCTCCCGGCCACCTGACCTCGAGGGCTGGAACTGCAGCTCTGGGATGACGCGGTGGATCCAGCGCCGGTGGGCAGCCACCTGGATGTAGACCCCGGGGCGGTTCCGGCGAGCGCAGCCCTCGCCCCAGCTGATCACCCCAGCCTGCAGCCAGGACTGGCCCACCAGGCACACCAGGGGGCCCCCGGAGTCGCCCTGCGGGAGGCAGAGGGGAAGCAGGCCAGGAGTCAGCACCTGCCTCCGGGACGGGCCTGCCCAGGACTGGCCCTGGGCTCTCCTGCCGCGAGCTGGACGTTGGTCCCACCGCGCCGAGGCCCGCCCTACCTTGCAGGCGTCCCTCTGGCCCTCGGCGAAGCCAGCACACAGCATGTCTTCCCTGACGGTCTTCGGCAGGAGGCCGGGCTCCGCGTCCTTGCTGTAGAGCCGGTTGCAGCTGGACGTGTCAATGATGGGCACTGCCAGTTTCTGCAGGACCCGGGGGTTGGGCAGCTGGTCTGGGGAGGGCAAAGGCCTGTGGCCCAGGACCTCCGAGGAGGCCCCGCCCCGCCCCCGCGCGTCCAGCCCTTGGGTCTGGCTTGGGGCTCCGGAAGAGGATTCCTCTCTGCTTGGGCTCCCACCCTGCTTGCCCGCCAGCTGCCCCGTCCCCAGCCGCGGGGGCACAGCCCGCAGTCCCGATGTCGCAGAAGGAGACCTGGTCAGAGTGGCCCCAGCCGCCCAGGCCCCCTCCGGCCCCGCCCGCACCCCTACCTTGCTCGCCGGCGCTGCCCCAGCCAGTGACCCAGCAGCTGGTGCCCGCCTCGAAGACCACGGAGGAGTCAGGCAGGCACACGGGCAGGACGTGGCGGGTGAAGGTCACGGGCGCCTCCAGCTCCACCAGGGCCACGTCGGCGCTGGAGGCCATGCCCTGGTACAGGGGGTTGCTCTCCACGCGCTTCACGCGGGCGGACACGGCGTGCGGCCCCGGCACCGCCAGCTGCCGCGCCCCCAGCAGCACCCGGTACGGGGAGGTGTCCGAGGTGCTGGAGGGCAGAGGGGGCAGGAGGGAGCTGGAGGCCGAGTGGGCG
>NW_004567133.1:19971112-19976476 GCF_000260355.1 Condylura cristata | reverse complement strand
GGCGACGAGGCTGCCCCCGCAGAAGTGGCTCCCGTTGCGCTGAATGCTGACCTGCCACGGCCACTCGCCCTCCCGGGCGTCCTGCCCGCCCACCATCCGGCTCCGCATCCTGGGGCGCCCGCAAACTGTGGGGACGGGCCAGGCGCTGCTCGGTGGGGCCTTGCTGCCCCCCAGCCCTCCCGCTGCTCAGGTCCTGCGCCCCTGGCCCTGAGCTCGGGGCCCCGAGGAGCCCCTGCACAGGGGACCCCCAGGTGGGGCGCCCCCTCCCCGTAAGTGGGACTCAGGCCCGTGGGCCTGGGGATGGAGAGGACAGTCCGCGAGGCTCGTGGGGCTGCCAGGCGTGAGTGCTGGGGTCGCACCGTGGGAGCTGACCCTGAGGTGTCTGCGCTGGACAGGATGACTCAGAGCCGCACCCCAGATTCTCCGCACGTGCTTGGGGCCTCGTGGCCGGCCTTGGTCCACTCTCCCTACTTTGACCATCCCACTTGGTTTCCTCTGTCGTGTGTGGAGTGGTGGGGGGGGGGTTGTGTACCCCTGGCATGAGCTGCTGCTGTCCTTCCCCTGGCCTTACCTGTCAGTGCCTCGGGCCCCTGGGGTCCTGCAGGGAGGAAAGGGGGGGGTCACCTGCTTGCCACCCGCCCAGCCAGTGCCGCCTCCACTCTGCAGACTGGCAGGTCGGGGCGGGGCAGGGGCAGGCCAGTGCCCCGTGTCCCGGGCTGTGGCAGGGTCTGGTGGGGACCTCAGGAGGCTCTCCCCCACGGGGCTCCCCTCCTCTGGCGGGGCCTGGGTCTGCACTGCTGGGGAGAAAGGCCGAGGCTGGAGCCGGAGGCAGGCTGACAGGATCAGCTTCCAAGACTCAGGCTCAAGGGGCGCCTGTGGCGGAGCCAGGACTTCTGGGTCCCACCTCCCATGTGCACCCCCATACCTCGACAAAGAGCTGCCGTAGCCCGGAAACCCCAGCTAGCCAACAGCCGCTGGGGGTGCCTCCCGTGGGGGGAGCCCCCCAGTGTGCCTGCCTCAGTGGGGTAGGGCTGTCTGGGGGACACCTCTCCCCTCAGATGGCTCCATCCGGGCTCCCCAGACCTCATGTTCAGGCCAGGAGGGAGGGCCAGTGGGGGCAGGGAGTGGGAGGCCGAGCCACAAATCCCTGGGGCCTTTTCTCTCCCAGACTTGCATTCTGGGTGCACAGCCTAGTGGCTTGGGGGTCTGGGGCTGGCAGTGGGGGGTGGGGGACCAGGGTGGAGGCCAGGGGGGGGCATAGCCTCGGGCAGGAAGTGTGGGGTGGCTTTGCGAGGCCCGTACCTGGGGCCGCCACCAGCCCGGGGACACGCCTGCTCATGGTGGGGGGCCCGGCTGGCCTGTCCCTGAGCCCAGTCTGACCCAAGGGTCTGCCGGCCCAAGCTCCTGGCTGTCCACCCCAAGGTGCCTTCATCACCTTCCAGGCTTCCGGGAATGTCCCAGAACCTCGTGCCAGTTCTTCCAAAGCCATTCCCCTCCCATCCAAGCAGGCGACCCGACTTGTTGACCCCGGGACCAAGTGGGCACAGCCGGACCCCAAGCCTTGCAGGCCTCTGCCTCCTGCCTGAGCTTCCTGGGGCGGCTGACCGGTGGTACCCCCAGCCTGGTCTCCAGGGCCTGCCCACAAGGCCCTGCCGGAAGTCCTTCCCTTATCCTGACAAGTCCAAATTCTGTCTTCATGGTCATGGAAAGGCTTCCTCCTCCAGGCAGCCCGCCATGTCTGTGCTCACTTCCTCTCCTGAGTGCTCTGACCTTGGAGCTCTGCCCGTCACCCCCGAGGTAGAATGTCACCTCGCGGACAGGCCCAGCAGCTCCAGGAAGGACCCAGAGTTTGTGCAGAGGGGGCCCTGAGAGCGGCTCTGGAGCAGGGCTGACCAGGAGGGGTCGTAGAGGCCTGGCTCTGTCAGGCGGGCACCCGTGGGGGCTAGGGGAGGCTCAGGGTTCCTTCCGGGTCCCCCCCAAAACCCCCCCCCTCCTGCAGCTGCTTCGGACTCAGCAGCTGGGGTGCAGAGGGAGGAGCTGGCAGTGGGGCGTCTGAGCTCCACCTAGGCACTGACCCGGGTCACGCAGCCCCGGGGCAACGCAGCATCGCACCGCGGAGGTGGGCTCCCTCCAAGAAGCCTTTCCTGCTGGCTCCAGGAGGCCAGGGGCCCAGCGGAAGCATCCCCGGAGCCCTCCTCCCTGGAGCCCTGTCTGGGGGTGGCCTGGGGTGACCTGGCTGGCCCTGGGAGGTGAGCCCAGGACAGAGAGGTGAGCTGGCAGGCCGGGCTGGCCCTGGAATGCCGCAGGGAGGCCCCGACCCAGGATTGGGAGGGTGGCCACCTGCTCCTCCCTCCCCCCCCCCAGCGAGCAGGAGCCAGCGGCCCTGGCCCCTCACCCCACTGCCCACCCCCACCCGTCACTTTCCAGGGCGCCTGGGCTCAGGCTGAGGTGCTGGGGCCAGGGGTGTGCACCGTGCGGGGCGGCGGGGGAAGGGTCCAGCCCTGGCCACTACTGCCTGGGCTCATCCTGGGCCTGGCCCACCTGTCCATCCGGCCTCCCCCTTCACTTCCCCAGGCGGGGAGTCTGGAATCTTCCTCCAGCTCAGGAGGCCGCTGGAGGCAGGGAGGGGAGGACTCCTGGGGGCTGGGCGGTGCTGGAGGCCGAGTCCCTGCGCGCCTGGACTCACCAGCGCTCAGCAGGAGCAGGAGCAGGGCCGGGGCCTGCGGCCACCTCATGGTCTCGGGAGCTGGGGCTGGCGCCGGCCGAGGCAGGAGCTCCGAGCAGCAGCGCCAGGTGCAGGCTCCATCAAGTGGGGTTTTATGCCCACGGTGAGTGTGAGCCCTGCTATGTGGCTGGACCAGTCCGCCCGGCCTGCCCTGCCCCTTCCAGCAGGAAGGAGGCGCCCCAGAACCAGGGCTCCTCCATGCCCTGGCCCTGAACCCCTGAACCTGCAGTCCCAACCCCCCTAACACACCTCGGGGGCTCTGACAGAAGTGCCCTTCGGGGGCTGGGGGCCAGGCTCCTGCTCCCCAACTGACCCAGGCCGCGGCACACTGACTCAGCGGCCTCCAGGGCCAGGGTCAGGAGCTTGTGGAACAATCGGGAAGGAATTGGGATGTCAGTGGGGGGCCCGGAGAACCCCAGCGGGCCTCAGGGGCCAGCTCCAGGAGACAGTCATGGACAGCAGCCCCCAAGGGCGCGGGTCCCAGGGTCCCCCAGCGGCTCGCTGGACACCGGGCCCAGCTGGGGTCCAGGTGGGGGGCTTCCCGGAGCTGCCCTGGGAAGGCTGCAGGTGACCCCCAGCCCCTGCCCTGGGCGCGGCCCGCGGGCCCATACCTGGTGGCGGGCGGAAGCGGCTCTGGGAGGAAGTTACCTGGGGCCCGGGGCTGACGTCAGGGCCGGGAGTCTCCCCGCCCAGTGGGGTCCTGGTGGGGCCGGGCCCCAACACCGCGGCAGACACCCCGGGCCTGCATGGCAGAGCTCTGCCTCGGCTCCCCCCGCCATGGGGCCTCTGAGGATCCAGAGCATCCCCCAGGGGTGGCTCCCGCCAGGTGAGCTCTGCTGGTGGGCGCCCTGACCGTGGCGGTGGCTCGCTGCCCGCCACTGCCACCGCCGGCCGGAAGGGTGGGGGCCCCGAGGGCCCCCCAGGGCCCCCACCGCCCCAGCAGCCCAGCGACGGGAGGGGGCGTCCCTTGGAGTCGGGACAGTGACCCCAGCCGGCTGCCGTGTCCCGTCCTTGGCTTCCCGACCCCCCTTGTGCTCCTGCCGTTGCCCCCCCGACTCCGGGCTGGGGCTTCCGTGGGCTGGCTTGGCCGGGACAGCCAAGGGTCCCAGACTCCCTTAGTTCGGGCACCCCAGCCCACGTCTCCCCGCGCTGCTCAGTTACGAGAGCGAGGGCTGGCCGTGGGGAGGCCAGTGAAGGGACCCAGCCCTGGCCAGCTTGCTGCACAGCGGCCAGTGCAGGTGCGTCCAGGCCCGCAGCCCCCGCGCCCAGCCGCCCTGTGCCGTGACGCTCGGTGCCGCTTCCTCAGCCCTCACCTTGTTTCTTGCTCTCAAACCAGCTTTTCTGATTGACGTCTAGGGCGGCTCTTTCTTAAAATCAAGCCAGTGACAGAAACAGGGTGATGGGGGGAGACCCCAGGGAGGGGTGCTGTGCTCCCCGAGGGCAGCAGTGGGTGCGCCTGGCCCACACTCCTCCAGGGAGGCGGGTTCAGTCCAGAGGGTTTCGAGACTCAGATTTTTTTTAGATTGATTTATTGATGCATACCAGAATCGGGGTGCAGGCCAGAGGGGTGGGATGGGGGTGAGAGGACTCCCCAGAGGCAGAGTGCGGAGCAGAACGGGCGGATCCACTGAAGCACACCGCTGAGGGGCAGCGGGTGCCAGGGGGGTCCGCGCGCCCTGGGTCGCTCCCTGGCGGGGCTCAAACTCCACGGGTGCTGCGGTGGCTGTGGCAGCTTCACCCGACTGAACCCCTGTGCCCCCAAGGGCCCGCGGGTGTCCTTTTAAAAACCAACCCCTTTAAAAGAGAAGACGACGAAGTGGGCGTCCACCAGCTCCGGGAGGGCCGGCTCGCAGCACCAGGGGCCTAGTTGACATCACCGACAGAGAGGGATGAGGGTCCCAAGACCCGCTCTCAGCGGCCCGGCCCCGCGGCCAGGAGCGGACCCGCCCAACCCTGGCGCTCGGGCGGGACCCCTGGGCCCAGGTGCCCAAGGAGGCCTGAGAAGGGTCGTGCAGCCCGGTGGCCCCAGCGCCGGGCTGTCGGCCGCGGCCCCTGTCAGCGGGGCCTGGTCTCTGGGAGCGGCGGCGCCTTGGACGGGAGCCCCAGCGTGGGCGACTGGTGCAGGGGACATCCCAAGGGGGGCGCACCACGGCATGGCGTCGCGTTTCCGTTTGCGAGCCCTCGCGAACCCGGGCACAGGAAACCAACCGCGCGGCGGGGCAGGGGCAGCCCCAGGCGCAGGGCAGACCGGCGGGGACTGAGCTGCAGAGGCTGGAGGCGGTGAGTGCGCGAGACGGTGCGAGGCCATGGCAACAGCTCCAGAGGGAAAGGCCCCAGTGTGCTCAGCCGGACTGGCTGAGGCCGCGGCGTGGCCACAGTGGTCGCTGCCAAA
This sequence comes from Condylura cristata, assembly GCF_000260355.1. Taxonomy (NCBI): domain Eukaryota; kingdom Metazoa; phylum Chordata; class Mammalia; order Eulipotyphla; family Talpidae; genus Condylura; species Condylura cristata. The sequence continues at coordinate 19,971,359 of NW_004567133.1, read as the reverse complement.
GGCAAGTGACAGGAGGTGGCCTCCCCAGTGGCCCAGGGGCCAGTCTCAGGCTGTCACCACGTGGCCTGGGTGTGACCCTGTTACGGGGAAGGACGTCCTCAAGGAGGCTGCAGAGTCTCGTGGACCCCACCCCCCACTCCAGCTTTCTGGACCCTACACCGTACTCCAGTGACTGGAAACTACAACTCCCAGCAGCACCAGGGAGAGAAGCGAGGGCCCAGGGGCGGAGCTAGCAGGAATTCTGGGA
>NW_004567133.1:19963996-19965956 GCF_000260355.1 Condylura cristata | reverse complement strand
GAACCTATGCTTTTACTGTCCAGACGAGAACCCAAATTTCATCACTCTACTATCTCACATAGCCTTCTATTTAGTTTCTAAAGAACTATTTAAACTTTTAAGTCTATTCTTTAGATAAGGAAATTCACCCAAGTCTTCTGTTTAGTGTTTAAGGAACTACTCAAGCTTTCTATTCAGTTTTTTTTAAAGACTTATTTATTTATTCGTACAGAACTGGGGTACAGGCCAGAGATGCGGAGGGTGAGAGGATTCCCCAGAGACAGAGCGGGGAGCAGAACAGGCAGATCGATGAAGTCCACTGCTGAGGGGAGCAGCGGGCGGTCAGGAGAGGTCTGCCGCGCTGTGTGGTCACCTCCGGGGCAGGAGAGGGCCTTAATAGATTGATTTTAAGAATAATGTTATAATCTCAGCTGAAGGTCAATGCTACCCCAGACTGTTCTTAAAAAAGATGATCTTTCAGCCCAATTCATATGCTAATGCTGCTCCATGGCTTGCTTGTAATGTATAAATAAAGGTCTGCTGAGACCAGACAAGAACTTGCACTCCTGTGCCTTCAGGCCGCTCCCCTTTGCCCTCCATTTTGGAATATCTGCTCGTGGACGCTGCTCCACCTTAAGATCCTGCCTGTGTCGGCCCTTCAACTGCCCGAGGTGATAGGAGCAGGTCCCCGAAATGACTCCTTGTGGGCTGGGAGAAGGCAGCTGTGAGGAGCAGCGTCTGTCGCCACAACTGACCCTAACCGCAGCCACCAGCCCAGCAGTTTCCCTGCTGAGGTGCTAACTTGAGGAAGAATCGATTGTTGCAAAGATTTGTGGAGGCTGTTGGGGGCCGCCTTGTGTGTGACAGTAGAAGGGACGCGTGTCCCGCTCAGAGGCAACGACTCGACGCGACCCTGTGCGACCTGAACCGGCCACCAACGAGCAGCTTGCTGACAAGGCCAGAAGACGTTTAAAGGCAGGTTTGGGTCCCAAATACCAAAGGGAGAAATATATATTCTGCGTCCTGGTTCTTTAATTAGAAGAGAATTAGGCAAAAATGTGTGAAGCCTACCGAAGGGCCAGCTGCTTCGCAGGTCTCGGCCCCCGACGCCAAGCTGAGAGGCGCCAGCCCTGGCGGTCGGGGCCTCAAAGGCTCTGAGGCCGATGGGCTCGTGGCCGACTGTGACGCGCAGGTGAGCGAGGAAGCCGTGGTGCCCAGGGGCTCCGCGCGTCTGACGGAAACCGGGTGTCCGGGCGGCGGGGCACTCACGGGTGGACACCAAGGGCCAGCGCCCCTCCGGCGCCGCCGTGGCTCCGGCACCGCAGGTCCGGCCGACGGGGTGCGCGCATGAACCGCCCCGGGAGGAAGGCCAGGCCAGGAGGTCGCCGCTGAGCTGCCCAGCGCTGGCCCGGCCCGGCTCCGTCCTGGGCGTCCCTTCCCGGAAAGCAAGACGGAGCCCAGGCCGGGCCGGCTGTGCCCCGGCAGACAGCGCCTTTCCCGAGAAGCGCGTGGGCCTGCCAGCGGAGGTCCTCACCCAGTCAAATCACAGGACACTCCCTCGGTCACCGCCCACTGTTTCACTTTGCAAGGACCGCGGGCGCCGGCGGCAGGATGGCACACGCAGCGCACCCAGGCGTCCAGCGACCCTAGCGGCGGCCAGAGTGGGCGGGGCCAGCACTCACGGAGCGGAGTCAGCACTCAGGGGGCGGAGTCAGCACTCACGGGGCGGAGTCAGCACTCATAGGGCGGAGTCGGCAATCATGGGGCGGAGCCGGCACTCACGGGGCGGGGCCAGCACTCACGGGGTGGAGTCAGCACTCACAGGGTGGGACCAGCACTCACGGGGTGGAGTCAGCACGCAGGGGGCGGGGTCAGCACTCACGGGGCGGAGTCAGCACTCACGGGGCGGAGTCAGCACTCACGGGGCGGGGTCAGCACTCACGGGGCGGGGCCAGCACTCACGGGGCGGGGTCAGCACTCA
>NW_004567133.1:19962213-19963896 GCF_000260355.1 Condylura cristata | reverse complement strand
TCCTTTCCCCTTTTGTAAATAAACCCGTTATTGACCCTTCTGTGTGTCCCTGCAGTGTAACCGAATTGTGAGTGCTCGGGTGAGGCCCACAGACAGGTGGCCTGTCCACTCTGGGCTGCCTGGAACAACCCCTCCGCCAGGGAGTGAACCTCAGTATGAGCAGACCCCTCCTGTCTCCCCGCTGTCCCCTCAGCAGTGGGCTTCAGTGGAGCCGCCTGTCCTGCTCCCCGCTCTGTCTCTGGGGAGTCCTCTCACCCCCATACCTCTGGCCTGCACCCCAGTTCTTCTACACCAAGTTAAATAAAAATTTTAAAAAATGAAGCACGGGGCAGGAAACCAGCTTGGACTCCTGCGTGTGGCGGGGTATTCCTTGACCTCCTGGCGGTGGGCTGCTCGGGAGCTCTGGGGTGCCCCCTGAAGGGAGCACCGCTGCCCCGGAGGTCTCCAGCCCCCCCTTCCCTGGCCACTCTGCCCTTCCCCTCTCTGGTGGCAAAACAGTCTCCAGTCTCGGCTGACCGTGGCCACGCTCTTTCTGGACTCAGTCTTCAGACCTGAAAGGGGTGAGAAGGCCGTTTCTTTGGGAGTCACCCCTCCCGTTTGCCGGCTCAGGGCGCGCCTCAGGGCTCAGTCCCGGCTTTCTGGGTGCCCCGGACCCACCAGCATGGGGGTTCAGGTCGCGGGCGGGCGGGCAGCGAATGGCCCGCACGGGGCTGTGTGTTGTCACATTTAATTCACAACAAAACTCAGACCGCAGTGCCTCGCTGCTTGTCCGCATCTTGGGCCTAAGAGCCCACCTCCCGCTGGCCTGAGACCCCCCTGGAGGTCAGCGTGGGCCTCTGCAGCAGAGCATTTCATAAGCTCTTTAGAGGTGACAGCATCCAGGTCAGCCTCCCTGGGCGCCCTGCGGGCGAGGGGTTATAGTCTCAGCCCAGCAGGCTGCTGCCCTGAGTCCACTCCCTTCCCCGGAGCTGACCTCCTGTCTCCCCGCTGTTCCCCTCAGCATTGGGTTTCAGGGGATCCACCTGTTCTGCTCCCCACTCTGTCTCTGGGGCGTCCTCTCGCCCCCACACCGCTGGCCTGCGCCCCAGCTCTTGCTTGCATTAACAAATCTTAAAACCAAGAAAGTTGCAGCCTACCCCGGCTCCCTAAGTATCTAGCCGATAAGGGGGGGCCACAGACACCCAGCAGGAGGCGCGGAGCTAGGAGAAGGCGGCTGCTGCAGGGGGACCTCCCCCCACGAGGGAGAGCGCAGCGGGGGCCAGGAGGGCCTGCTCCCCCGGGAGGGGAGCGCCCTGTGCACAGACACTGCTCACTCGCTAAATGACTTCAAGGGCAAGCGAAGGTCTTGAAGTTAAAGAGACGACACTGTAATTTAATCTGAACCGTTTAAGTATTTACGGCTGGCCGCATCGTAAAACTTCATCCTTTTTAAAATCAAGACTTCTGGAAGTTTATTTAATTGGACACGTAACACTGCAATGAAAACTCGTAGACACAGATGAAGCCAGGAGAGCACATCTCCTTAAAGGAGAGAATGAGACAAAACAAGGGAGCGTAAACCTGAGACTCCGGCACCGGCACAACATTTTGCTGACATTGTGGAATAAGGTGCTAAGCCAGGAGAAGCTCATCCCTCATTGCAGTGCAAAAGAGGAGACCGGACTCCGATCCTGCAGGCGCCTG
>NW_004567133.1:19960632-19961738 GCF_000260355.1 Condylura cristata | reverse complement strand
AGCGGACCCCGCGGCCGGGAGTCGGCCCGCTTCCCAGCATTCCTCGCGCAGAGCCCCCGCTTCCGCGGGCCTCGTGGCCAGGCGCGTCTGGGTGGCCGCGGGGGGTGCAGGCCGCCCTCGCGAGGGTGTCCCGCCCCTACGCCCGAGGGGGACCCCTTCTAGGCGCTCACGGGTCTCCCCGGCCTCCTGCCGGGTCGCTGTCTCCTCCCCAGTCCGCTGTCTCCTCCCGCGTCCGTGGCCTCCCGCGTGTGTAATCGGTCAGCCCGCTGGGCTCTGGCCCTTCCCCCCCTGGGCCCGGCCCTCTGGACCAGGCAGCCCCCTGTCGGGCCTGTGCCCCTGGCCTCCGGCTCTTGAAGGTGCCCTGAGAACGCTGCGCTGAGACGGTGGGAGGGACCCCCACCTGGCCGGACCCCGCCATGGGAAGCCCCGCGTTTAACCCCGTGTGCAAAGCCACTCGTTGCAAATGCTCCGACGTCACGGAGCGGACCAGGCGTTTATCCTGCCAGCAGGGACCTGTGCTGCGGAGCGGGAGGGAGACCGGTGCCAGGGTGGGGGTCGGGGCGCCCCATTTTTATGCCAGAGCACATGGAGAGTCCCAGTGGGAGGCCCTGGGCGCCTCGGGACACATGCCTCTAGGGGCCTCCTAGGGCCCTTAAAGGGCTTGGCCCCTGTCTACCAAGGATCAGGAACTTGGGGGGGATGACCCTTCTTTGGAGGGAGAGGGGCACAGGGCCCTGAAGGAAAGGTCACCGTCAGGCCCCTCTGGGCTCTTAAAAGTGCCTGCATTTTGGGCAGAAGAGCTAAAAAGACACTTCTCAAAGAGGAAATGCAGACGGCCAACAAGCATATGAAAAAATGTTCAACATCACTCGTAATAAGAGAGATGCAAATTCAAACCACAGTGAGATACCACCTCACCCAGTGAGAATGGCACATCTTCAAACAACTAGCAACAACAATTGTTGGCGAGGATGTGGAGGAAAAGGAACTCTCCTGCACGGCTGGTGGGAATGCAAACTGGTACAACCACTATGGAAAACTGTTTGGAGGTTCCTCAAACGGCTACACATGGAGCTTCCCTACGATCCAGCAATCCCACTCCTAGG
>NW_004567133.1:19953311-19955717 GCF_000260355.1 Condylura cristata | reverse complement strand
GGGGGTGGCGTCTGGCTGGGGAGTCAGAGCCATAGGCGGAGCTTGGGCATTTTGGGGTTTGAACCAAGATCTGCGATTAATTTGTCTTTTGTGAGCCTCTGGTTGCTGGGGGAGAGGAGATGGCAGGTGCCTGGAGGCTGTGGGGGTCGAGGTGAGGGAGCAGGGCCTGAGCCCGCCTGCCCTCTGGGCCTGGCATTGTGGCAGTTGTGCTTGAGTGACAGCTGACCCTGTGAGTGATGAAAAGGGGAGCTGGAGCCCAGACACCGCAGGGCCTTCGGGGAGACAAACATTTCCTGGGTGCATCTCTGTTCCCCTGGGTGACTCAGGGCCTGGTGCTGCGGACGGGAGCCAGCGTGACCCCTGGAGACCAGGCCTGCAGGGTGCCAGTTGGTTGCTGCCGTGGCTGTGTCCGCGGGGGGACGAACCCCGTCTTAGCTGCGTGAGGGACCCCATCGGAGTCTGGTACCGCATCCAGGTCGGGACCCACCGCCTGCACTGGGCAGTGGGCGCGCCTGGCGTCTGGGGGCAGCCGATGCCAGATTCAGGGCTCGGTTCCAGGCCCTTAAAAGGAAGCAGCGTTGGAGAAGGAAGGTGATTTGTGGGCACACTGGGCAGGTCGGGTGAGGCCTGTGCCTGTCCTGGGCAAGGCTGGGGTGCAGGGGCTGAAAGGCCAGCAACACGATCCTTCTCCCCAGGGAGCCCCTGAATGTCTGAGGCAGGGAGGGGCGTCTCTGCTCATCCGCAGGGAGCCCCTTGGCCTCTGGCGCTGGGCAGGCGGTGTGCTGGGATGCCCACTGGACCCCCATGTCCCCGGCGGCCTCCCTGAGGGGGCCAGAGTAGCCGCTGACTGTCTGGAAAGCAAGAAACTTCAGCGAACAAGGCAGCCTTATGCTCCCTGCCCCGAATGCCCTCCGCTCCCCAATCCAAGCAATAAACCCGTGTGCGCAGGGCCCGCTCCCAGGGATGTTGCGTCCCTCCAGCGGGCGGGCCGCAGCCCGCTGAGCTGGCATCCGCGTCAGAGGCAGCCCGGGGAACTGTCCCTTCTGCCTGCCCGCCCGCCTGCCGGGAACCCGCCGGCTTGCAGGGCCGCTCCCGCGGTCGATGAATCAAGAGTGACTGGGGCCTGGCACCTGGCGGCCGCACTTCCCGCCCACTGGACCAGCACCTGCCCAGCCGGGGGACTTCCCCATTCATTAGCAGCAATTAGCAGCCACTCACTTCCCCGGGGGGAGGGGCTGCGGAGGCGCCCGCCCTGTGGGGGAGGCTGGAGCTGTGCCCAGGCTTCCTCTCCAGGGGCCTGACCTGGCTTCCAGGTCACCTGAGGGTCCAGGTCGTGCCCAGCGGGGCGTCGGAAGGCCGGCCAGGGGCCAGCGGGGGCCCCAGCTAGGGCCTGCTCGGCTCTGGCGCCACCTGGGGGCCCCCTTCTGCACCCCCACCCCTGCCACAGGCAAATCCCCAGCAGGCACTTCTCTCATGCCCTTGGCCGTGACCTCTGACCTCCCGACTCCAGGGTCCTGCCCTGCCTCCCTGAGCTGCCCATCACTGATGTGTCACAGAGAGTTCTGGAAGCTGCCAGCCTGGGGATGGGCACATCGAGTCAGCGTGTCGAGCGTGCCCACGTCCCTCCTCTCCAGCCGGCTCTTCCTGGGCCTCAGGCTCCACGGGCAGCCTGCCCGGCCCAGGGGCCCCCGCTTGGGCGTGGAGGAAGCGGTCACCCCAGACTGATCTCTGGACGCTGTGCGGAGAGCAGGCGCCGGTGGTCCTGGCCCACCGAGAGGTCCGGCCAAGCCGGCAGCCAGGCGCCCGCAGAGGGCTGCTGGCCGGGCCTGCTGGTGACGCTGCTGCACGCTTGGCGGGGACCCCCCAACCCCTGGAATAAACGAGGGTCAACAAAGCAAAGCCTATTGCCTGTGGCCTCTGGGGTGCTGGGGGGAATCCAAGAGGGTTTCCATCCCCAGAGCAGCAGTGGGCAGGAGGCTGCGGTGGGCGGGGCGTCTGGCCCCAGCAAGCACCACCAGGGCTTACCCAAGGGGGTCCAGCGCCCACCCGGAGCCCCTGGCCCAGCCAGCTGCCCCCGCTTCCGGGAGGCAGCAGGGCATTGTCCTGACGCAGAAATCCAGGGTGAGCAGACGACTCTGAGGGGGGCAGCTGCGGGCGAATCTCAGCCACGCCCTGACCAGAGGACAGCCTGGAAGAAGCTTGGAGCAGGGAGGGCCAGCCTGAAAGGACGCTGGTCGGGATGCAGCCCCCCACTCCAGAGGTGTGATATGGCCAGTGAGCTGCAGGGTGGGCACACCCTGTCCAGGATCCGAGAGCAGAGGGGGTCTGCGTTTGGGAGTGAGGGAGGCGGGGGCCAGTGGGGAGGGGCTCCCTCAGACAGCCCCGGCTGGGCAGGGGGCTGCTCCC
>NW_004567133.1:19952631-19953211 GCF_000260355.1 Condylura cristata | reverse complement strand
AAAAAAAAAGTGCCCACATTTTTTAACTCACCAACACCCCCTCCCACCACCACGTGCACAGGCCCCTGGACCCCCTGCTCAGGTCAGGCCACACAGGGCCGGGCCGCTGAGAAAATGACCAGTGTCGGAGCTGAAGCCCATAGTGCTGGCATGTGGAGGGGGAGCCCCATTTTCCTCCAGTGGGAGTGGGGGCCCTGGTGCGCTGGTGCGCTTGGGGTCCGGTGGAGCTGGCCTTGGAGGCTGATTTGCAGTGTGGGCTGAGGAGTGTCGTTTGGGGCCTCAGGGCCTGGGATTAGAGGTCATGGCACAGTGTGGGCTCCTCGGAGTCTGGAGCTTGAGTTTGAAGTCACTTCTGAAAAGTTGTGTGGTTGTGAGTAGATTTTTCAGAATCCAAGGTGTAGGAGTCTGTCTTCCTGAGCAGGTGTTTTCTGGAATAACAAAGTCCCAGTATGGGCCTGTTATTTTGCTACGGGACAGTGAGTCATGGGTCTCTTGTCCGACCTGCAGGAATATGTGTGGTTTCTGGGGTTCTGGGGTGTAAGCAGGAGTTGTGTTGCAGGGGGATGGGCTGGCCCTGCTG
>NW_004567133.1:19945327-19950207 GCF_000260355.1 Condylura cristata | reverse complement strand
CCTGGTGCCCCGGCGGGGGGCACTCCCCCTGCTCCCCCTGCTCCCCCTGCCCGGAAGCAGGTGCCGCTCTGCGGTGCCCTGCCCAGGCCGGAGCCCCTCACGCTGGACACCCGCCCCAGTGCCCCCACACTCTGGCCCCGTGCGTGGCCGGTGTCTCGCCAGGGAGGAGGCCAGCCAGGAGGGGTGACGGCGTGTGGGGGCGCACTCAGGGCTTTGTGGAATGAGGCCTCGTGCCAGGGTCCCCTCCCCGGGGCCAGGCGCCCTGTCGGCCCCTGCCCAGGACGTGCGCCAGGAAGTGCTCGCCGGCGCTCTCGGGACTTCCTGGGCTCCTGCGGGCCCTTCCTGGCCACCCCGCCTCAGAGACAGCAACCTCTTTGGGCACATGCCTGTGCCGTGGGTCACCTGGGCCGCTGCCCAGGCCTGATGAAAGGCAGGAACAGCTGGGACGGGGAGGGAACTGGGCAGCAGGGGTGGGCGCAGCAGGGGTGGGCGCAGCTGGCGGCTCCTCCCGGCCCTCACTGCACTCACTTATTCTCTCAACAAACCCCGGGCGCCCAGGGCTCAGGGCGCCTCCCCGACCCCCTCCTCCAGGAGTCCCCGCAGACAGTACCCAATGTTGGGGTGATGCAGGGTCGCTCCGGCCACCCCTCCCCCAAGACCTCTGGCCTGGTCCCGGGCCTGTGCCTGCCAGGACACGGCGCCGGCACTGCGCCCTCGGCCAGGGCAGGCCGCCTGGGGGGCTGACGCGGCGCCCAGGGAGTGTGTCAGCGTTGGGGGCCAACCACCTTGTCCTGGAGGGGCTGGTGAGGGGCCCAGGGGCGTGGCTGCCGTCCTGCGGGTCCTCCTCTCGCCGTCCTCCCCCCACGCAGTGAGACGCAGGACCGGAAGGTGCTGGAGTCCAGGCGGCTCCGGGCCAGCGGGGTCCTGGCACCCGAGGAGGCGGCAGCCTGCAGAGCACCCCGAAGGCCCAGGGCGGCACGATGCGCTGGACCCGGCCCCTGCTGCTGCCATCCGGTCCCGGGCGGGCGGTGAGGCGCCGCGGCACCCCAACACCCACTTCCGCCTAACAGGCACCGTGCCCTGGCGCCACGGAGCTGCGTCCAGAGTGGGGCTCAGGTCCCTTGGGCCTCCTGGGGTCCTCAAGGGCAGCTCAGGGCCTCCCTGGGGCGCAGGGGTCAGTCTCAGCTCTCTGAGCCGTCAGCGCACAGGTGGCCGGGGAGTGGCCACGGGGCCAGCAGACCCCCGTCTCCGTGCTCCCCTCCGCAGTGTGCCTCAGTCCATCCGCCTGTCCTGCTCCCCACGCTGACTCTGGGGGTCCTCCCACCCTGCACGTCTGGCCTGCACCCCAGTTCTGTGTGCATACATAAATAAATCTTAAAAAAAGAAAAGAGCTCCCCAGAGTCGCAGGACCTTGGGGTGTCAGGGCTCCCACAAGTGCAGAGGCTGAGGGGGGTTATGAGCCCTGCCAGCCCTCCAGGAGCTCACCTCAGTGATACCCACCCCAGGCTTCCCCCTGTGGGGCTCAGTGACAGGGCCTGAGGCGGGCACCAGCGGTCACAGGCCTGATTCACAGCTGGGAAGTGGGGTAACGGGTCCCCACTTGGCTGAGTCACAAAGGCAGGGCTGGGCTGCTCCCGGGGAGCCAGCCCCAGAACCCCACAGCCCTGGGGCTGCCCCAAGACCCCCCACAGGCCAGGCGCCCCCCGGACCCAGGCCTCTAGGCCGCCCAGCCCAGGCCCCTCCTTTCACTGCGGGCCAGGGGTCTCTTCCTGACAGCCCAGCCCCCCAGACCCTGCGCCACGCCACTGCCGGAACAGGCCGGTCTGGGGGGCCAGGGCCCCATAGCGGCAGCCAGCCTGCTGCCTCCCTCACGTCATGTCCCAGGGCTGCAGGGCCGGCTGGGCCACTGGGGACTGGTCTGACCGCATTCCACCTCCCTCTCCCGAGGATAAAACCCTGGGCCTTGGGCTGGGCTCCCCACACTGCCCGCAGGGACAGGAGGCCATGGTGGCCAGCGCACCCCGGGCCCTGGGCCTGGGCGGCCCGGGGGCCTTCACCGCCCTGCTGCTCCTGCTCCCGGCCCCCTGGGGTGAGTCCCTGGGCCTGGCTCTGCAGCGCCCCGCGCCGCTGTTCCCCTTTCCCTCTTCTGTCTGTTACCTGTCTGGACCCAGCCAGTCTGCAGCCCTGGGCCTCTCCCTCCTCTCCCCTCCCCTCCCTCTTCCCTTCCCTCCTCCCTGCCTTTCCCTCCCCGCCTCCCCTTACTCCTTCCTCCCCTCCTCCCTCTCCCCGTTTCCTTCCCCTTCCTCCCCCCTGCTCCCCTCCCTCCTGCTCCCCCTCTCCCACCCTCCCTCACCTCCCCCCTCCTCCTGCCCACCCCTGCATGCTGTCTGCTTGCTTCAAGCCCAGTTTCCTCTTCAGCTGCAAGGACAGTGACAGGCAGGCCCTAGGAGCAGGGCTGAGGGCACTGCCCGGCTCCCCCGGCTGCAGGAAGTCCCGCTGTGTCCTGCCCACTGTCACCCCCAGCCCGACCTGGGCAGGTAGCAGCTGACACAGACTGGACGGAGGCCGGACTCTGGCCGGCCCAGGGCCGCAGGGGAGTCCCCGGGGGGTTGTGGGGCCTGGACACTGGGCCCTGGGGCTCATGACGCTTGCTGACCCGGGCCTTCTCTCCCTCAGCCCTCCATGCTGTCCAGACACCTGGTGAGTAGGCAATGAGGGGCAGGGGCAGCTGCCGGACTGTCTGTGTGCGGCCCAGAGGGCTGACCCGGGGCTGAGGCCGCCTGGGGGTCAGAGGCAGGGAGGTGTGGGCGCGGGGAGGCGGGAAGGGCCAGGGAGGCCAGCTTTAGGGGTGAGCCGGAGGGCGCAGGGCGGGGCGGGCAGTGAGAGCCCAGGAGCCCAGGAGCAGCCTCCCCGCCTGCACCACAGCACCCCCGGCCTGTGGGAAGCCCCAGCAGCTGAACCGCATCGTGGGCGGCGAGGACAGCGTGGACGCCGAGTGGCCCTGGGTCGTGAGCCTCCGGAAGAACGGCTCTCACCACTGCGCCGGCTCCCTGCTCACCAGCCGCTGGGTGGTCACCGCCGCCCACTGCTTCAAGGGGTACGCGCGCCTGCCCCTGCCCGGCGGTGGGGCAGAGCCCGGCCTCGCCCGCTCCTGGCTGACCCCTCCTTCCTTCCAGCCACCTGAACAAGCCCTCCGACTTCTCGGTGCTGCTGGGGGCCTGGCAGCTGGGGAACCCCGGCCCGCGGGCCCAGGAGGTGGGGATCGCCTGGGCGCACCCCCACCCCGTGTACTCCTGGAGGGACGCGACGCAGGCTGACATCGCCCTGGTGCGACTGGAGCGCCCCGTCCAGTTCTCCGAGCGGGTCCTGCCCATCTGCCTGCCGGACGCCTCCGTGAAGCTGCCTCCCGACACTGACTGCTGGATCGCCGGCTGGGGCAGCGTCCACGACGGAGGTGCGGCTGCCCGCGGGCAGGTGGGCGGGCGAGGGCCGGCAGGGCAGCCCGGGGCGGGAGGAAGCAGGCCTGGACCCGGACGCCGGGCCGAGCCGAGTGGCCGCTCTAGACGTGAGTGGGAGTGTCCGGCGTGTCCTGGCGACACGGAGCAGAGGCCTCAGCGGCCTGCGTGGCCCTGGCTAAGCACCCCGTGGACGGGCCCGGGGTGGCGTGGCACTGGCAGGCAGGGCCCCCGCGAGGAAACAGGACAGCGACATGTAATTGTGGAACCAAGACGGAGCTTTAGAAAATGTCACCCAGAAACACAAAGCAGATTCACTGAAGGATGGGGGGTGACCCCAGGAAGGGACAGGGGGCCTTTACCCCAACTCCGGAGGTGAGAGCGCATGTCTGGGGACCCCACCGGTGAGGGCGAGACCACTCCGGGCCCACCCCTGGCTGGAGCAGGGGGCCTGAGGGCGGCTTTGGGGCCCAACCCTACGCTGGGGTTCGACCAGTGACCACTGCCTGGGGCCATGTCCTCGCTGTGGACAGGGCCCGAGAGGGGAGCCCTCCCGTGGCCTCAGAGGCGCCAGTCAGGCGCAGCTCTGCGCACTTGGGCACCCAGTGGGCACAGGCCAAGGCCAGAGGGGTGACCCACCCATCTTGGGGGGCAGGACGGTGGAGGTGACTAGGAGCAAGTCCCAAGCCTGACCCTCCCCCCTCCCAGTGGCCCTGTCCCACCCCCAGACCCTGCAGAAGCTGAAGGTGCCCATCATTGACCCTGAAGTCTGTGGCCGCCTCTACTGGCGAGGAGCGGGGCAGGGGGCCATCACAGAGGACATGCTGTGCGCCGGCTACCTGGAGGGTGAACGTGACGCCTGTCTGGTGAGCACCCCGCTTGGCTCCCCAGGGCCAGCTGTGACTGCCCGGAGCCTGCAGAGCGGGCCTCGGCCGGCCCCTCACTGGCCTGCGCACCAGGCAGACCCGGCCTTTCCGCCGGCCACCGGCCGTGGCCCCTGCGTTCCCCCCGGGGGTCTCCCCTCTGGCCCCAGCTCCTGCTTGGCGGGGGGTGGGTTGGATGGTGAGGGTCCCCCAGGACTCTGCCGGCCGCTACAGTTTCCACTGGCCGCAGCAGGTGGCTTCTCAGCCTAAGCATCCCCGACGGTGGGCCAGGCAGCTGGCTCGCAGGGTGGCAGGGCCCCTGAGGAGACCCTGGGAGGCTGCCCCTGCTCCCCTCAGAGAGGCGGGGTAGCAAAGCTGCCAGATCTGGGAAGGGCACCCTGGCAGCTGCCCCACGCACGTTCCTAGCCCCCTCCTCTCTGCAGGGCGACTCCGGGGGACCCCTGATGTGCCAGGTCGAGGGTACCTGGCTGCTGGCAGGCATCATCAGCTGGGGCGAGGGCTGTGCAGAGCGGAACCGCCCCGGCGTCTACATCAGCCTGAC
>NW_004567133.1:19943359-19944352 GCF_000260355.1 Condylura cristata | reverse complement strand
GTGGGGAGCCCAGGCTCTGAGGACCCCTGTGTGGCTGCGGGGACGCAGCCGCTGGCCACCTCCTGCTCAGCAGAGACGGGTCCTTGAGCCGTGGCCACTCGGGTCAGTGACCGGCCGCCCCTGCCTGGCCTCCCACGCTGGTGCCCTGTGCCCGCTGACCCCCGGGCGCCCCTGGTCTGCTGCTCGGCTCGTCTGTCCCCGAGCACTGTCCCCCGTCCTCAGTGTCGCCTTCTGTCCCCTCCATCTTGCCTCAGCTCTGTCCCTCAGTGACCCTCTTCGGTACACAGAGGCCCCCTCCAGGCGGTGCTAAGCCGTCCGAGGGTGGCCAGGTCTCCCGGAGGGACAGACGCCGGCTGGGCTGTCTGGGTTGCCAGTGGCCTGTTGCAACTGAACCCATTGGTGCCCTCTGGCCCCCCCTGTAGGAGCCCAAGGGGCTGCTGGCCCTGGAGGGTAGCTGGCACCTGGCTCTGAAGGCATGCCCAGCGGCCCTGCCCAGTCAGGTTAGGGTGCAGAGAGGTGCTGTGTCTGCACCTCCCCCCAATCCCAGAGCTGCCCCTTTGCTCCTGGATCCCCACTGGGTGGGAAATGGTTCCCAGGAAACCTCATGGGTGGAGCCCCTGGTGGTCATGGAGGGACATGGCCGCTGGCTGTTCTCCAGTCAGTTCTGGTGGTCCCTGGGAAGGGGCCAACCCCCTCATCTTGGAGGCTCCCCCACTCCAGGAGGACTGGCCTGCAGAGTCCTCACTGCCCGAGGCCAGGGCCGGCCACGTGGGGTCAGCACTGTCTCCTCTGGAGCTGGGAGGTCTGGCCTGGCGGGCCTCACCTGGAGCTCTCAGGGAGACCCCAGCCCCAGGGGGACCCCAGCCCCAGGGAGACCCCAGCCCCAGGGGGACCCCAGCCCCAGAGAGACCCCAGCCCCAGGGGGACCCCAGCCCCAGAGAGACCCCAGCCCCAGGGGGGCCCCAGCCCCAGGGAGACCCCAGCCCCAGGGGG
>NW_004567133.1:19941392-19943259 GCF_000260355.1 Condylura cristata | reverse complement strand
GACCCCAGCCCCAGGGGGACCCCAGCCCCACGTGCGGCCTCTCAGCCCCTCTGTGCTGGGCGCCCAGGACCACCCAACGCAGCCCAGCCGCTGCTTGGGATGGCTGAGCCGGGACATTCACTCCGCCCCGCCCGCTGGGCACGGGAGAAGCTGGGAGGGGGTCTCGGGAGGGTGGTCTCGGGGAGACTGCCTGGGGCTCAGCGGGAGGGCGGACGTGGGCTCTGGGGACACAGACCCTGCGGCCCGTGGGCGCCCGGAGCGGGTCCTCCTGCTCGCTGTCTCGCCGACCTGCCCATCTGGCCCGGCCCAGCTCCCCAGCTCCCCAGAGCTGCTGGGGCGCTTGGCGGCCGCTGTGTTTTTTGAGGTGCGTTTATTTAGTGACGCGGCCAGGTGACTACACTTAGCAGCAGGGTGGAAAAACACCTGCCTTAGGATTGCTTATTTTTGGAATGCTTTGTGCTTTCCACGGAACATAAACTGAAACAACCTGTCTCACAACCAGTCACGCGTGACTTGTGCCCACGCACTGGGGTGTCTGGCAGGCCCGGCGGGCCCCGCCCTGCGCTGGGCGAGCCCCACTTCCTGGTGTGCATGAGGCCACCCCGGCGTCTCAGCCGCTGGGCCGGGGCTTCTGCCTCTGAACACCCCGTTTTCAGGGCCCAGATCTTGAAGCCTCACTGCTGTCCTGCCAAATCCAGCTTGTGTCCCCTCCGGGACAGTGTCCACTACCATGGCCATGCCGCCTGCATGTGTCCCAGTGACGGGCGCTCCGGCCGGCTCAGCGCGCGCCCCAGTCCCCCCGCGGCCCTGGGATCCAGGCGCCCAAGGGCCCGCCAAGGGCTCCCGAGTCAGGCTCACCGCGGGTCACCAAAGCTCAGCCTCCGGCCAGGCTCTGGGTGGCTCCTGGGAGCCTTCGCTCAGCACCCTGAGACCTGCTTTGACCCAGCCTCACATCCCCAAGGCCCCCCATCTCAGCGCCCTGCTCCTCCCAGGGTGCTGCAGCACGGCCCCTCACTATCTGCTCTTCTCTCTCTCTTTTTTTTTTAAATTTTTTTGTTTATGCAAACTAGACCTGGGGCGCAGGCCAGAGGTGCGGTGGGGTGTGGGCAGTGAGAGGACTCCCCAGACAGAGGGGAGCAGAACAGGTATACTGACTGAAATCCACCGCTGAGGGGACAGCAGGCAGGTCAGGGGGCTGCTGTGCCTTGGGGGTGCCTCCCTGGCCAGGGTGACTTGTGCACAGGGGCTGCCCGTAGGCGCCCCCGGTTAGAGCCCTGTGGGCCGCAGACCCGCGTGACAGGGCAGCCTCCTCCCAGGCCGCTCCCGCCAGCCCCGCCGGCTCTTCCTTTCTCTTTATTTTTTAAAGATTTTTAGAGAGATTAATTTTGTTTATTCATGCACACAAGAGCTGGGTGTAGACCAGAGGAGAGGTGAGGGAGTTCACGGAGACAGCGGGAGCGGGTCAGGTGGGTCTGCCGACACCCAGGGGGGGGGGGCGCAGCGGGGCGCCAGGAGGGGTCTGCCACACCCATGGGTCACTCCCTGGTGGCGGAAGGACTCAGGCCACAGTGGCTGTGACAGCTGCACAGCTGGACTGAACCCCTGAGCCACCAGGGTCCCCGCTTTTGGTCTGTGTGTTGTAACAGCATTTCCTTCTCGTGCCTTAAAGTGGCTCCGGAGCCTTCCCCCAGAACACCCCGGCTTCGGCGCCCGGCCCGGTGGGCTTTCACTGTGCCATCTCTGTGGCACCAGAACGCGCACGGGGACGACCAGGGCTTCCCACACCTGCCCCGGGCTTCTGGGGGCCACGCGTGCCCTCCCCTGCCCGGTCCCCACGCCCACCGGGGTGCCCGGCCAGATCTCCCAC
>NW_004567133.1:19938066-19940293 GCF_000260355.1 Condylura cristata | reverse complement strand
TGGGCTCGCAGTGGGCCCACCGAGCGCCGCGGCCCTGGCTGCATGTCTCCCCCTGCTGGGCGCGCGGGGAAGCGCGGGCACCACGGAGCAGGGTGCGCAGCGCCCGTCCTGCCCCGGGGGGCGCTGTGGGTCCGCCCCGGGCCGGCCGCTGGGGGTCAACCCCGCAGCTCCTGGGGGGTCAGTGCAGCGCTCAGTCTGGGTTTCCTCATTTACAAAAATGGGAGATGAATACCTGAGCCACCCTACCCAGGCCCGCCCTGCCTTTCCTTGCCCCCCCAAGGGGCGAGCCCCCACAGCGCGGAAACCGTTTGGCCAGAACCTGGTGACGGTGCCACCGGCGGCCCCCAGCCTCCCCAGCCCCTTCTCTGCGGTCCCTCCGAGGGGGCGTCTCCACTGTCCCTGTGGGATTTGAGTCCTCCGCCACAGGCTTCTTTCCGGGGCCTCCTCTCGTCCTGGGGGAGCTTCCCCCCGCCCCGCAGGCTGCCGCTCGGCTAGGCCTGTGCATGTCTGGGCCCCACCACGCGTCTGGTGGCCTGGGCCCCGGGCAGTGGCTGGCCGCCCCAAAGGCCCGGCTCCCGGGTGGGCCTTTGGGGCGGGGCACTTTAGAGCCTCCTCTCCCCAGGAGAGCCGGTCTCAGTCTCTCCCCTGCGGCCGAAATTTCTCATAGCCGTCGCCTTCAGGTCACCTGGAGCTTTAGTCCATTCACCGTGGCCCTTCCCATCGAGGGCGCAGGGCCATCGCTGGTCTCCCCGGAGGAGGACCCTGGGTAGAGGCTCTCTGCGCGCCACGGACAGCCCCGCCAGGCCAGGCCTGTGTGGCCGAGGCCCCGTCCAGCAAGAGCAGTCAGCCAGCCCGAGAGCGGCCCGCTGCGCCTGCGGGTCGGCTGCTGTCCAGTTAGCCGGCCAGCCAGCCAGCCAGCCAGCCGGCTAGTTGCTAGGTATCTGGCTCGTTAGTGGGTTAGTGTGTCTGCCCACTAGCTAACTCCTGGCCAGCTTGCTAGCTGACCAGGCGATGAGTAACTCAGCGAGTAACTGGTTGCTTGTCCCTCGTGGACAGCAGTGACCCACTTGCTCTCTGCACACTGGGCCGTGCGGTCCTGTCCCAGCCCGGGGTGGTGCCGCGTTGGGCAGGCCTGGGAGCCTCGGCCACCGTGGTGGCCACCCAACTGTCCCCGTGGAGGTCCCGGCGTCTCTGCCCGGGATGGCTTCAGCACACCGACGTCTCTGTGCTGCGGTCACGATGTGCCCTTCTGCGCTCCTGGCCCATCTCGGACCGCACTGCCCACCCCTGCGCGGGACCCGCTGGGCTGGCCGGCCGGCGGCTGCCTGGCTGAGAGCCGCCCAGGACCCAGCCGCCGCGAGCGGCCCGCAGTCGGTCGCCAGGAAGCTGCGCGCTGAGCCGCCAGCTAGTTCACTGGTGGCGAGTCGACTAGTTAGCAGCTGACTTGTCAGCGGTACTAGTTAGTCGTCCGGTTAACTGGTTAGTCAATGCACTTTCGCACCAGGGGGCCCCTCCAAAGCGTGGGCGCCGCCCCCTGGACACGTGTCCCTGTGCAGAGGAGCCTCTCGGGGCGGCCTAGCCGGTCGGGGCTCACCGCCCAGGCAGCTCGGCTCCCCGCGGCAACGGTTCCTTCATCGGTTGGTTTGCTAGTCACCACACGGTGAACTAGCTGGCTGGCAGTGCACACCAGCACCCCGAGCCCGCCCTGGCCCTCCCCGCCCTGCAGGGTGCCCGTCCCCACCCGCCGCCTTCCGCTGCCCCAGAGAGGGGGGAATCGCCCCGGCCCTTCCAGCAGGTCAGCAGCACCCAGCCCCACTCCCCAGGCCTTCGGGGCAGAAGCGGGGCGCACAGTGACCTCTGCCCATGTGGACAGTCATTGCACAGATCCTGGGGTACAGGGCGGTGCAGCTCAGGGGGGCTCCAGGACCCCGTCCAGCGAGCTGAGGGCTCGGGGTCGCCTGCACCCCCCAGGGAAAGGGCTTCCGGGGAGCCGCACCTTGCCGTGCGGGAGCAGTTGGGGCGCCAGCCGGCCCCACCAGGCAGAAGGCAGGGGCTGGGCAGACAGCGGGTTGGGGCAGCCGTGCTTGAGGGGCCCCTCAGCCAGGCCCCCTGCCGCGCAGCCTGGACCCCCAAACCTTGGCACTCAGAGACAGCGGGGCCTCAGCCCCCAGTGCCGGCCACGCTCCCGGCCGCTCCGGGGGCCCAGCGGACTGGGCCTCAGTGGCCT
>NW_004567133.1:19932976-19935494 GCF_000260355.1 Condylura cristata | reverse complement strand
CCCCACCCCCGCTTTGAGCATCTCCTGTGCTGGGGACCCCACACCCGCCCCGATGGGACCCGCGACCGGTGGCCGGACCGTCTCTTTCTTGTCTGCCACCCGGGGGCCCGTCGCCACCCACAGCTTCCTCCAGAGCGGACCGGGCCCTGGGCGCGGCTGTCCTCGCCGATGGCCGCCTGGCTGGGCGCCGCTGGGCGGAGAGGGTCTGCACCAGAGCCGCTGGCCGCTCCTGCCGCGTGTCCCAGGCCGGCGCGCGCCCCTCTCGCCGCAGCCTGGATTAAACCCTGGTGTGGAAACTGCCGGTCAGGCTCCCCAGGGTGGGGCCCCCTCCCCCAGGGCCCATCCTTTACGTGGGACGGAGGGGAGCCACTCGCCGTGTCCGCGGCGGCCCTGGGAGGACCGGCCTGCTGGTGCCTGAGTGCCCAGCGTGCTGCAGGGAGTGCGCCCAGACAGGCTTCCCCGGGCCTCGGGCAGGGAGCCCCTGGGGTGCGGAAGGACACCCGACGGAGCCGGCGGCTGTCACTGCCTCCGCAGGCCGGGAGCTGCTGGGGTGCTCACCCACAGGCCTCCCCGTCGTTCCCAGGGTGCGCTCCTGGGGGGCCCAGGTTTTCCCTCCCACTCTAGGGTTTCCCTGGGCGGGCGGAGAGAGCGTTTGGGGGGGCGGGCAGGGGCCTCAGGGCGACCCGAGCCCCACGGGCCCTCCAGCACCCCGCGCTCTGGGCTGGGAGGCAGCCTGTCGGGGTGCCCCAGCTGCCCAAGCACCCCCGGGGAGCCCGGGGCTGGGGTGTCGCAGGTCCATCTCTGCTCCCCCCAGGAGCCCCAGCCTGGACTCTGGGAAAAGTCTGCGGCTGAAGACCCCTGTTCACCTGTGAGCCAAGGGAAGGTGAGGGGCCCTGAGTCCCCAACAGGGAGGGCAGCAAGCACTGCCCCCCCCACGCTTCCATCTGAGCACCCGTCTGCGTAGCTCTGCTCCCCCTTTGCCCGGGGGCTCCCCGCCATCCCATCTGTCCAGGCTCAGGCGCCATGGCCCCTCCTGAATGCCTCCTGGCAGCCTCCCATCTCCAGTCTCCCCCTCACTGGCCACTCCTGACCGGGTCAGACGCCCTCCCCTCCTCCCAGCAGGCACCTCTTTTCTGGCTGACCGCCGCTCCCCAAACCTCAGCATCGGCCTGTCTCCCCACAGGGCCTGCTCTCCCCCATGGCTGGTCACTCACGGCCTCGGCCCTCCAGCGGCCACGTCACAGTCGCCCGGCCCTCTGGTGGCCCAGCACTGCGTGGCCAGCTCACAGAGGCAGTTGTCCTGCAGGCCCGAGCCAGGCCCTGCATTCACCTGTCCGTGCCGGGCCTGCCCCTGCAGAGGTGCCCCGGGGAAGGGTTGCCCTGGGGCTGGCGGGGTCCAGCCAGTGGGGCACCACGTGGGCCTGGCTGAAGGTGGAGAAGCTGGAGGAGGCAGTTTCTGGCCCTGCGGCCGGGGGTGGGGCCAGGCCAGCGCAGAGGTGCTTCACGCCCAGGAGGAAGCCAGAGCCGAGCCTTCGGGTGGGGGCGCCTGGGGCAGCCGGGCGGGCGCCAGAGCCCTGGGGCCTGGCGCGTGGCGCGTGGCCTTGTGGCCTCGTGGCAGGAACAGGCCGTCTGTGCCCCCACGGGGCCCTGTGGGGGCGGCTCTGGGCCAGCAAGGGCGGCAGGGCCCTGCCGGCCACTCCCAGATGCAGGCTGGGCCTCCAGCAGCGCGGGGCGCCCGGGCCTCTGAGTGCGGGCTGCAGACCCCGCTGCTGTGCCCGCTGCTCGGAAGGAGGGGTCCTCCCAGCCCCTCAGCTGCCCAGAGGCCCAGAGCGCCAGCCCTGACCCTGACCCCACCTTGACCCGCAGCCTGAGCCTCTGGGCCTCTGCCGGAGAGAGCCCCATTGTTCGGCGGGAGGCGGGGCTGCCGGGAGGGGTTGCGGGCTGTCAGCGGCCCTAATCCCCTGTGGGAGCCCGATCCGGACAAAGGGCCTCTTGAGCCTCCCAGCAGCTAGGGACCAGCACCCACCGCTGGGGCGGGCTCCCGGACGGGCCTTCGGGCGTGGGGGTGCACACGGGGGTGCGTGCGGGCGCCCACAACCTGCGCGGGTACAGGGCACGGCCCTGCCAGCGGAGAGCGGGAGGCCTGTGGGGCGGCTGTGAGCCCGCAACCCCAGGCCAGCCTGTCCCCCAGCCCCCAGGGGCGCTTCCTGGAGTCCCTGCCCAGACAGACCCTCCTTCTGGCTCCCAACCCTGCAGCCTGGCGGTGGGGAGCAGCTGGGTTGGCATGACCCCACGAGCGCCCAGACTGAGCTGGGGCAGGAACACAGACCCTTTGTCCCTGCCCCAGCCCATTCGCCAGGGCCCGCCTGCCCGCACCTCCCGCAGGGCTGTCTGGCGGCGGCCTGTCTGCGCCGTCTGAGGCCTGTCAGCCGCCTCGCCCCACCCAGCCCTGCTGTCTGAAGGTCACTGGAGGGAGGAGAGCCCCGGGGGGCAGGTGGGGGCCCTCACCTTCGGGCAT
>NW_004567133.1:19930649-19932151 GCF_000260355.1 Condylura cristata | reverse complement strand
CCGCGGGCCGAGCCGGGAGACCCCCCCACCCGCCGCTGTGGCTTCGCCAGGTGCCGAGACGCCAGAGGGGACGGCGGGCGCCGTCACGGTCCCGAGCTGTTTGTGTAGGCCGCGGGGCCAGGACAGCAAACACAGCGCATCCGGAGCCGCCCCAGGGTACTCGGGGACCCCCCCGGGGCGGCCCCCGCGCAGCTCCTTCCTTCTGGGGGGGGCCACGGGGCCGGCGGGTATAAAGGCCCCAAGTGCAGGCGCCCAGGACGTGGGCAGACTCGAGGAGACCGCTGCCAGGTAGGGCTGAGCGGGCCGGGCGGGGCGCGGGCCGGGCGGGGAGCGGGGCGCGGGCCTGCTGCACCCCGTGCCTCTCCCCAGGAGCCTCGACACCATGCTGCCGTGGCTGAGCCTGCTGCTGTGGTGCGGCGCCTGCCGGGCCAGCCGTGAGTGGGGCTGCCCTGGGCCGGGGGCCTCCCGGGGTTCCGGACGCCCCGTGTGAGGGCCCCCGTCAGCGGTCCCGTGCCGTCCCGCCCTAGAGATGTACGGGGCCGGGCGCGGCTCCTACTGCTCGGTGCCCGAGAGCAGCGACAGCGAGATCACCGCCATCCGCGTGTACATCGGCGTGGCCGGCCTCATTAAGGGGTGCGTAGGGGCGCGGGGCAGTGGTGTGCACCCCCAGGCCCGCCCACTCACGCCCACCCCCTTCCAGCCTGAGAGAAGGCCAGGTGGGGGTGTGGGCCTGGGGGCCCGGGGCCGATGTGCTCAGGGCTTTCGGGGTCCCGGGTCCTGGGGGCGCAGTGGGCTGAGCAGGCAGCACCCGGCCGGGCGGAGGAGCCGGGGAGACCCCAGGTGGGCGGCCCAGAAAGGCCGGACTCGAGGGGAGCCAGCGGGCCCAGGTGGGGTCCGCCTCTTCTCAGGCCACGGCCAGGCCAGGCCAGCTCCCCGCCCAGCCTCGGCAGGGCCTGAGGGGCGCCACGCTGGTCCCCAGCTGTCACCCGCGTCACGGGGAGGGAAACTGAGGCCCGGAGAGGCTGGGGCCCCACCCAGAGTCCCTGAGGGCAGAGCAGGGTGCAGCACCACAGCACCACTCTGCTGGAGTGTGGGCGGGGCAGGGCGGGTGGGGCGTCACGGCTCCCCCCGCCCCCGCCCCCGGCCCAGGATCGAGCTGAAGCAAGGCCCCGCCTGGAGCGCCACGTGCGGGGGCAAGGACGGCATCCCGCAGGAGTTCGCCCTGTGGCCGGGCGAGCACATCACCTCCGTGTACGGCTCCAGCAAGAGCTTCTTCCGCTACCTGGTCTTCTACACCGACCTCGGGCGCTGGGTCTCCTTCGGGCAGGAGGCCGGACGCACCTTCGCCGCCGCGCCCGACCAGCCCGGCAAGGTGCTCACCGGCGTCTCGGGGCAGCACAGCCTCCTGGGCCTCACGGGCCTGGGCTTCATCTGGGGCTACCCGCTGGTGCAGCTGTCCACCCCGAGCACCAACAGCACCTCTGGGTAAACGGCTGAGGGAG
>NW_004567133.1:19926080-19929431 GCF_000260355.1 Condylura cristata | reverse complement strand
GGAGTCGGGGACCCTGGGCCTGGAGTCGGGGACTCTGGGCCTGGAGTCGGGGACCCTGGGCCTGGAGTCGGGGACCCTGAGCCTGGCTGCCCAGGAAACCACGCCTGTGCATTCACTGTCTTCTCCCGGGTCCCCGGGGTGCAGCCCACTGCGCCCGGGTCCCAGGAGACCCCAAGCCCTCAGCTCACGTCTGAGCTCTGCTGCAGGCCTGGGCTGGGTGCTGGTCCCGGAGCTCACCTGGGCAGTGCCGCCCTGCACCCCATGATCTGTGCCGTGGCGGGACCGGGGGTGGGGGGCGACGGCGTGGAGGGGCTAGGGAGGGGCCCTGGGGGAAGTGCTGGGCTGCTGCCATCAGCAGGAGTTTGAGTCTTGGGGTTCCCTAGGTATTAGGCTCCGGAAGAGAGTTGGGCCCACAGCGACTCAGCCAGGAGAGAAGGCTGGGGGTCCACATTTGGGTTTTGACCCATGGCGCCCGCCCCCACCCCGGGGGTGCTGGCCAGGCGTGAAGGGGGGTGTGACACACCAGCAGACGGTCGTCCGACAGACCGATCCAGCGGCTGGGCCCACAGACAGCTCTAGGGAAGCTGGGGCTCTGGCCGCCCGGCGGCAAGTACCTCTCCCGAGAGGGCAGGTGACAGTCAGTCGGGCGGTCAGCGCTGCAGGCCCTGAGGACAGGGCTCTCATCAAAGCCTTGGCCGGCTCGTGATCCCAGGGCCTCTGCAGGAGACTGAGAAGGCACCGCCCGCCCGCAGGCTCCTTCCTGGAGGCCATGGACACCCGCACCCTCGAGTGTGCCAATAAGACCCTGGGTGACCAAGGTGACCCCCCGGGCTGGGCTCGGCGTCCCGGGAGCATCGCGAGGGGGCACAGGGGAGCCGGCTACCCGGCAGTCACCTCTCAGCGCCCATCCTCCTGGCTCTCGTCCGAGAGCGCAGGACAGACAGCGGGGCGGCCCGCCGTGACCTCCCCACGAAGCGAGGCCCGGGCCACTCTCTGGGCGGGGCAGCGGTATCGGCTGGCATGAGGGTCTCCCTACACGGCCGGACAGAGGCCCCTCCCAGGCGGCCCAGACGCACCGCAGGGCTGGACGATGGACACTGCCCGCCCGGCTCCGCTGGAGGCTGGAAGTCAACTGCAGGCCGGTGCCCACGGGGTGGGTCCTCCAGGCCCCTGCCCTCGGCTGCGGGCACCCCCTCGGGGGCTCCCCAGGGCTGAGCCCCTGTGCCCCAGGGAGGGCCACAGACTGGACCCGCCGCAGGTGACCGGCCAGGCCTGCCTCCACGCTCGGGGCTCGCCAGCAAGCGGCTGGGGGCGGGCTGGGGCTGACCCGCCGGCTGCCACCGTTGACGTTGACGCAGACCCGGGGGTGCCGCCTCGCCCTGGGCCCACTGAAGGACTGGCGGGGTGTGGGGTGCAGAAACTGCACACGCTGCTGCGGGGCTGGGGCCTTGGGGAGGACAGTGGCTGTGCAGCCCTGGCTACCGGCCGGGCGTTACTGCCGAGGACTAGGAGGCCCAAGAGACGCAGGGCCCCAGGGCTCAGGGCCAGGTGGGAGGGGGCATGGACAGGGCGCCCACGGACAGGGCAGCCGCGGCAGCAGGCCAGGCGGGAGCTGCCAGACCCCTTGTCCTCTTCCCATCAGGCAGGATGGGCCCCCAGGGGTTCAGCGCTCGCCACCCACCGCCCTGGGCCCTTCCTGGCGGAGGCTCTGGGCTCAGAGGAGCTGCCCACAGGGGTGGGAGCCACAGTGGGGGAGGCGCTCACCCCGCGGGCCACCAGCTCTCCCGCCCCCAGGGTGGGCCGCCCGCGCCAGACCCAGGCTCCGCCCCAGGGAGGGTGCAGCGGCCAGAGCCCGGAGGTGGAGGGGGCGGCGGGGGGCGGGCAGCTGAGGGCAGCGGCGTCCTTTGAGGTCCCACACTCAGAAGAGCCCAGAGGGCTGTGGCCCCTCCAGAACACCCCAACAGGTGGCGCTGGGAACAGGGAGAGGTGACCGGGTCGTCCACACCACACTTCACACACATGTGCACTGCTGGGGTGCTCCCGGTCACCCGCAGTGACCACAGCCTGCCCAGCGTGCAGGTGGCATAGGAGACACCGTGGGGACACTCCCGCAGGGGCTGGAGGGGTCTGGCCAGCGTGGGCCGTCAGGAGGCGGGCCTCGGGCTGCTGGGCCTCGGCCTGCGGGTCAGCACTGAGCCGCTGATTCTACCAAGCCAGGGACCGGACCCCAGCAGAGCAGGCCGAGGGCATCCCGTCGGGCAGCACCCTCGGCCCCCGGGTGGACCTGTCTATGCGTCCGGCAGGAGAAGGAGTCCCAGCTCCGGGCCCGCGGGGCGTGTCGCGCTCAGTCCACACTGCCCTCGGCAAGGGCCGGATCCCGGTCCACAGCGACAGGATGAAGCGTCAGCCGCACCTGTCCTGGCCTTGACGCAGATGGACACAGGACCATATCGGCTACCAAGGGCAGGGCCTGTGACCACCACCGCATTGAGTGAAAACTAAAGAATTTAACTGGTTTCCAGAGCACAGAGGAAACAGCCAGCCCAGGGGGCGCGGGGCAGCGGTCCCTGGCCACAGGCCCCCACAGGCAGGACCTCGGGCACTCCCCAGGGAGGGAGCGGCGAGCCCCGGGGCCTTAGCTCGGCCCTCAGGCTCTGGAGGCGAGAGGGCGCCCACCACCAGGCCCCGAGGAGCGGCCGTCGTCCTCGGGACGGCCACCCCTCCTGGCTGGGTGGACCCAGTGTCTCTTGGCCACGTGGCATGGGGCTGAGGGTGGGCAGCCAGTGAGGCTACAGCCCAGAGCCCGGCCATCGGCACCCAGGACCGGGGGCAACCGAGACGGAGGCAAAGCCCATGCTGGGTAAAGGGAGAAGCGGGATAAACACCGGGAGGAGAGACGTCAGCTCCCAACTCACAGGCGGGGCACCGCTGCGGGAGCCCACTGGCAACCCAGACAGCCCAGCCGGCCTCCGTCCCTCCGGGAGACCTGGCCACCCTCGGACGGCTTAGCACCGCCCGGAGGGGACCTCTGTGTACCGAAGGGGGTCACTGAGGGACAGAGCTGAGGCAAGACGGAGGGGACAGAAGGCGACTCTGAGGATGGGGGACAGTGCTCGGGGACAGACGAGCCGAGCAGCAGACCAGGGGCGCGCGGGGGTCAGCGGGCACCGGGCACCAGCGTGGAGGGCCAGGTGGGGGCGGCCGGTCACTGACCCGAGTGGCCACGGCTCCAGGCTCCAGGACCCGTCTCTGCTGAGCAGGAGGCGGCCAGCGGCTGCGTCCCCGCGGCCACACAGGGGTCCTCAGAGCCTGGGCTCCCCACCGTGCTCCCAACGGGGAGCTGGCCCGGCC
>NW_004567133.1:19923064-19924566 GCF_000260355.1 Condylura cristata | reverse complement strand
GCGGGGCGGGGGCGCTGGAGGTGGCCGGCTGGGACTGGGGGGGGCGCCTCATCTGTCCCCCTCTTCCCCACCCACAGGTTCTTCATCTCATGTAACTGTCGGGCCCCGGGGGCGGGGCGGCCTGAAGGTCGCGGGGAGGGTCCCCCGCCTCCTCTCCCTTGGGGCACGACCTGAGGTCACTGCTGTTGGGGGAAGGGGCGCGCTTGCGCCCCGAGCCCGTGGGTGAGGGCGCGGAGGCTGGTACCTGCCGCCCAGCCCGGTCGTGTGCGTCCAGGGCCCTGCGGCCGGCAGAGCGGGAGGGAGGAGCCGCGCCTCGTGGGCGGGCAGGACCCGAGCGCCGCTGGCCCTGGTGCAGCCTGCTCCGGAAGTCGCACGTGCGCGCATCAGCCAGCCGGGCGCTGTGGGCCGCCCGCCGCTTCTGCCCCAAGTGAGCGGGCTGGCGGGCTGGGGGCGCCCTGTGAGGGGCGCTGGCGCTCAAAGCCCGGCTGGGCGCAGCTGTCTACACCCGGGCGCCCTGTGGGAGCCTGCCTGGGCCTTCCAGAACATTCTCCGGAATTTACCCGCGCGTTTGCAGGCCTTCAGCTTCCTGCTCGGTCTCCTCTATCCTGATGGGCGCACCAGCACCCCCTACCCAGGGCTCCCGTTGGAGGGCGCCCCAGGGGTGCCAGGCACTGGGCCCCGAGGGAGGCCCCTGCCCCGGACGCTGTGTGACCCCCCAGCCCCCACTCCGCCTTGGGCCGCCTGGCTGCGCCTCTGCAGGGGCCTGGTGGGCCCCCAGCGGCCAGCCCCTTTGCCCCCCAGGCCCGGTGCTGGGACCCCGTCTGGGCTGTGGGCTCTCCCGGGCTCTTTGGGGGCGCGGGGGCCTAGGGAGGCCTCCAAGGGTGTGGGGGCCCGATGGCGCCCCGCCGGCCCTCCCCGGGGCCTCCACCGGTGGCCCCCATCTGAGGCCCTGACCACTGCCCCAGTACATGGACCCCTCCATCTGGAGGGTCCAGTTTGGCGAGCTGTCGCGGGAGCCCTCCTTCTGGAGCCTGCGTGCCCCCCGCGTGCAGGCCATCGTGAGGTACCCGGAGTCCTCAGACGGGCGCGTCCACGACCTGACTCTGCTCCGGCTGGCCTCCTCGGTCACCTGCTCCAGGCGCGTGCGGCCCGTCTGCCCCAGAACACGTCCGCCGAGTTCCTGAACCAGGACAACTGCTTCGTGACCGGCTGGGGCCAAAACGGTGAGGACAGGGCGCGCGGTCAGGCGGCGGGGCGGGGGACAGCTGGCCCCGGGCCGCCTCGAGGAGGCTGTTTCTCCTGGTCACATTTCCAGCCGCCTGCACCTAGCGAGCCCTAGCGAGGGGGCGGCTCCAGCGCCGCAGCGCCCCGAGGGCGTCTGCCTACCTGGGGGCGCCGCGGCCGGGAGCGCGAGGGCAGGCGGCGGGGCGGGGGACAGACGCCGGGAGGAGGCAGAAGCCGAGAGGAGGCGACACGCGCAGCCAGCGCGAAGCAGCGGACTC
>NW_004567133.1:19919470-19922704 GCF_000260355.1 Condylura cristata | reverse complement strand
AAAAAAAAGAAAAAAGACTTGCTTATGTATGCACACAAGAGCTGGGGTACAGGCCAGAGGAGCAGGGGTGAGAGGACGCCCCAGAGACAGAGCGGGGAGCAGGACAGGTGGGTCTACTGAAATACACTGCTGAGGAGCAGCGGGGAGCCAGGAGGGGTCTGCTGCGCCCTGGGGTCACTCCCTGGCCGGGATGGACTCAGGCCGCAGTGGCTGCGGACGGCTTCACAAGCACTAAGACTCACCCTGTGCCCCAGGGAGGCCCTCAGTGTGGTTTATTTGTAAATATTTTGTCCTTTTTTGATACTTTTGGAAGTGGAATCACCTTTATCTTTTTTTTAATAATGTAATAGTTTATTTTTACATCATTCTGTGCCTTTTCCCATCTCAGGTGTCATCCCCGTGGGCTTCCCATCACCAAATCCCCCGTGTGTCGTCACCGTAGTCCGGTGCACTCCCCGCTGCCCTGATTTTCATCCCACCCCCCACCCCACCCCGTAAGATGTCTCTGGTCTATAGTTGCTCATTATAATTATTATTATTGTTATTATTATTATTATTTTCTCGCCTGGTCCGTTATACTCCTGCTATGAGTGAAACCATCCGGTATTTTTCTTTCTCTTTCTGGCTTATCTCACTCAGCATGATCTTTCCCAGCTTCATCCAAGTTGCTGCAAAAGACATGTGCTTCTCTTTTTTGGTTGCTGAGTAATATTCCATTGTATATATGTACCACATCTTTCTAATCCAGTCATCTACTTTTGGGCATTTGGGCTGCTTCCATGTCTTTCCAATTGTAAATAAAGCAGCGTAAACATGGGGGTGCGGGCATCTTTTCGAATCAATGTTTTTGTGACTTTTGGGTAGATACCTAGGAGTGGGATTGCTGGGTCGTAGGGAAGCTCCATGTTTAGCCGTTTGAGGAACCTCCAAACAGTTTTCCATAGTGGTTGTACCAGTTTGCATTCCCACCAGCCGTGCAGGAGAGTTCCTTTTTCTCCACATCCTCGCCAACCTGTGTTGTTGCTAGTTGTTTGAAGATGTGCCATTCTCACTGGGTGAGGTGGTATCTCACTGTGGTTTGAATTTGCATCTCCCTTATGACGAGTGATGTTGAACATTTTCTCATATGCTTGTTGGCCGCCTGCATTTCCTCTTTGGAGAAGTCTCTTTTTAGCTCTTCTGCCCATTTTCTGATGGGGTTGTTTATTTTTGTTGAGTTTCGTCAGTTCTCTGTATATTTTTGTGATCAGTCCTTTATCGGTAGTTTTGTGTGAAAAAAATAATTTCCAGTCAGTGGGATGTCTGTTTGTTTTTAGTAATGTTCTCTTTTGCTGTTCGGAAGCTCTTTAACTTGATGTAGTCCCACCTATTTATCCTTGCTGTCACTATTGTGGCGTTGGGTGCTCTGTCTTTGAAGATGTCACTGTGTGTCTAGGTCTTTAATCCAGAAGTAGAGTCACTTTTAAAATTTGCTCAGAAATGTTCCTGGGCAGTGTTTTGGACTCTAGCTGCTGAGTCTTGCTCTTGGTCTGGCCAGTTTGCTGACTTGATTAAATCTAGACCTTTCTTGTATACTGTTTCGGCCACTGAGTGTGAGTTACTTACCCAGAAAAGGAACCCCAAGATTTCCCATCCTGTGTGTTTTCTTGCCAGGCGCCATGGTTGGTACCTGGGGCCGCGGGGGGAGAGAGCAGGGTGCCCTGCCAGGCCCTGTGCCTCCCCCCACCCCGCCCCAGTGAGCCGGACCTCAGCCTTCAGGGGCTCGCGGTGCCCACGTGAGCCCAGCTGAGTGGGCTCCCGCCCTGTCCTTCCTGGCCGCGGCCCAAGAGTGGCGGTGGACACTGGGTGCCTGTGAGCGTGCACAGGCCAGAGGGCAGGGCCCCCCGTGGCGGGCCGTGTGCGTGGGCCCCAGTGCGATTCACCCATGCGGCCGGCCATGCGGTTTCCTTCCTGGCCGTGTGGGTGCTGGGCCTGAGCGCCTTGGCGGACCTCACAGCAAGATGGCCAGGGGGTGGCCATGCCGCCGTGCCGTGCTCTGACCTCAGGGCCTCTCCAGCCCCTGGGCGGGCCGGGTGGGGTGGGAGGCGCCGTCTGCTGCTGTTCCAGGGAAGGGCAGGTTGTCTGAGCCGCCCCTGTCAGTGGGGAGGTCACAGTGTTTCCCTTGGGCCAGCCAAGACATGAGTGTGAGCAGTAGCAATGCACAGCTTGAGTTTTCTTGGTGATATTGACGTGAGCGTCTGACAATGTCGTTAACAAATGGTATATTCTGAGGCGTCACAGCGATGTTACTGATTTGTGCACGACACATTGATGTGGACACAGTGCTGATGTCAGTGGCACTTGTGGTCATCTTACTGCCGTGCGTGGCGGGGGGAGCGTGGCTCTGCCGGGGGTGGCCGGGGTAGCGTGGACCTGCTGCGTGCCGTGGGGGGATCACGGGCCCGCGGGGTGTCCGCCTTGCTGCTGTTTTGGGAAGATACTTGCGTTCGCGGCGCAGTGAGACGCTGCTCTGACTGCCCCGTGGTGTCCTCCCTGGCTCCGGCCGGTTATGCCGGCTCCGTGGCCTGCGCCGGGGGTGTGCCCTCCTCTGCTGTTTTTTGAGGAGTTGGGGACACACTGGGGGCGTCTGAGCCGCTGCCCGCTTTCTCCTTGGGGGTCTGGGGCGTGGCTCAGCCTAGTCGCGAGGGGTCTGTTCCGACTCTTTCTCCTCTTGAAGCTGCTTCGGCAGTGGGCGCATCTATAGGAGCTTCCCAGCCCCCTAGGTTATCTGGCCTGAGGGCGGGCAGCGGGCCCTGGCACCCCCGATGGGCCTCACTGTGACCGCCCGAGTTTGGTGCCGACTGTGTTGTTCTTTCCAGGACCCAGCCTCTGGTTGTGTTGATTTTCTCCCTCATTTCAGCCCCCAGGCCCGCAGCCCCCCCAGTGCAGCCGCCCGCGACCCCCCAGCCCTGCAGCCCCCCAGCCCCGGGGGGGGTTCATATTTGCTTCCTTCCAGTTTGGGTTTAGTTTGTGCTTCTTTCTCTCCTTTCTAAGAGGCAACTGAGATTATTAATTTGTGATTTTTCTACTTTATTCCCGTAACATTTCCCGTTATAAATTTTCTTCTGAGACCCGTATAAGTTTTGGTATTTCCTGTTCTCAGTTTTACTCTTATCAATGAAGAATATAATACTTTTCGTTTAAAACCTGCCCCAGTCGCCAAGAGGGGCGGCTGCCAGGCATCGAGGCCTCGTC
>NW_004567133.1:19916891-19919060 GCF_000260355.1 Condylura cristata | reverse complement strand
AGGCCTCTTGGCGACTGGGGCAGGTTGTAAACGAAAACCTGTTCTCACTCTTTAGCAACTCGCTTGGAATCCCTGTGCGTATGCACATACAATCTTTTATTATTATTATTATTAAAGATTCATTTATGTATACACACGAGAACTGGGGTGCAGGCCAGAGGTGTGGGGGGAGGACTCCCCAGGGACAGAGTGGGGCGCAGAGCAGGCCGCTGGGGGGCAGCGGGAGGCAGGAGGGGTCTGCGGCGCCCCGGGGTCCCTCCCTGGCTGGCGGACTCAGGCAGCAGAGGCGGGGGCGGTTGGCAGTGCCGCCGCCCTGGGGCCTCCGAGCCCGCTGCCCGTGCGCTCCCCTGCGCACCTGGCGTGTGCCAGGGCTGCGTGGGGCGCAGGCCTGAGCCCGTCTCTCCCCGCCCAGTGACCCACACGCTGCAGGAGGCGCTGGTCTCCATCATCATCAAGTCCGGGTGCAGGCACCTGCTTCAGCAGCCCACCGCGCGGGGAGGAGCAGCTTCCGCGGGCATGGAGGGGGCAGCCCGGACTCCTGCACCGTGGGTGCCGCCGCCCGCCCCAGCGGGGGCCTCGGCCTGGGGGCGAGCTGGGGGGGGGCAGGAGACAGACACCGTCTGCCGCGGGGGGAGATTCGCACGGCCTGGTCCCCAGCCGCCCTTTGGCCCGGCACCAGCCCCACCTCCCCCAGCCCCCAGCTCACAGGCGCCGCTCCCCAGGGGGCTCAGGAGGACCCTTGTCCTGTGAAAGGGACGGGCTGTGGATCCACGTTGGAATCGTGAGCTGGGGGTGGGGCTGCCCAACCGGCCCCGTGTCTACACCAGCGTCAGCGCCTACTTCAGCTGGATCCAGAAGGTGGTGGGCCCCGGCCGGCCCCCGCCCGCCTCCCTGCTGCCCCTCCTGCCGCTCTGGGCTGCCCCGCTGAGGCGCCAGTGGCCCCAGGCTCCACAGCCCCGCCCCCCCAATAAACGTGTCCGCACCTCGGAGCCCCGGCGGCCCCCGCTCGCCCACGTCCGTGCACCCCAAGACCCACCCGAGCCCCTCGTGTTGTGGCCCAGCTGCGCCGCACGGGTGCAGGCCCTCCCGGGTCTGTCTGCCCCCGAGGTCGTCCGGGAAGGACGCGAGAGGCCCCGGCAGCCCGGGTGGGCGCTGCGGCCAGGCCCCGCGGCCCCGTCACTCGGGCACAGACGCCGTGTAACGAGGCCGACCTGGGCGGGGCCGGGCTGAGGGAAGGCTGATGCCAGGAGGCCCAGTGAAGGGAAACTGAGGCGGGGAGGGGCCCGCAGACGTGTGCCCGACAAGGCCACTGAGGCCCAGTCCGCTGGGCCCCCTGAGCGGCCGGGAGCGTGGCCGGCACCGGCCTTGGGGGACCAGCTCCCCAGGGTCTCAGCATAGAGGCTGCTGCCCCTGCTGCCCGCCCAGGGTGCACTGCCCGTGGCCCACCCCACCAAGCCCCTCTGAGGACAGGTGACTGGGCAGGGAAGGGTCAGGAGCCCGAGGGGACCTCCCAGCAGCACCTGCAGCTCCCGGCGGCTCAGCCCCGTTCACTGTACACGGCAGAGGTGGATTCCAGGGGACCAGACGGCCCTCCCCGTCGGCTCGCCCCGCGCCCCTCTGCCCTGCCCCAGCCCAGCCCTGCTGTCCTTTCCTGGCAGCCCGAGTGGCCACGTCGGGGCAGGAGCAGCCCCCAACTCACGCTTAGGGCAGACAGACCCGCCTCACTCTCCGCTCCCTGGGGTGGGCCCCCCAGGGAGCCGTGTGGGCTGAGGAGGGGGGAGGAGGATCTGGAGCCCCTGGCAGGGCCAGGCCCGGGGAGGCCTCCGCGGCCGTCCCAACCGCAGACCCGGCGGCCTGGCCGCCCTGGGCGTCTCATCCGGCAAGGTGGACTTCGCGCCCCGGGGCTCATCCAGGCTGGTGGCGCCATGGGAGGCCCCGCAGGGTTTTAGGCCACAACAGCAGCCTCCCAGTGGCCGGAGCCCGGGTCAGCTCAGAGGCGCTGCCCGGCCTGACCGCAGCCCCCGCCCCACCCCGCCCAGCCTGGCCGGGCCCAGGTGCCCCCACTCTGGGTCCCAGTGGGGACCGAGCCAAGCTCCCTTCAGAAACCGGTGTCCCGCCCCGCCCCCAGGACCGCACTGAAGTTATCTTTGTTCAGGGGCTGGGCCCCCC
>NW_004567133.1:19915580-19916791 GCF_000260355.1 Condylura cristata | reverse complement strand
CCTGGCACTTTAAGCCCCAGGCGCTCCCCGGCCCGCGGGGTGTGCACCCAGCTGGAGGGTGAGTATGGGGCCAGGGCTCCTGCGGGCAAGGCACGGGCCGCTGCCAGGCAGAGGTGGCGAGGGCCGTGGGCCGGGCTCCATGGATTTCGGGGGGCAGGGGGCTCCCTGAGGCCTGGGAGAACCAGGGACCAGGGGCTGAGGCAGCACAGAGGGGCCTCTGGTGGGGCAGAGTCCCGGGCCGCGACCCTCCTCCCCTCCCTGCAGCTGACCAGAGCCCACCCGGGACCCCGCCCGGCCAGCCCGAGGGCAGGATGAGGGTCCCACTGCTCCTGCTGCTGGGTGAGTGGAAGCGTTGGGGGGGCGTGTCGGGGTGACCTCCACAGGCGCCTGCTCCCAGATGTCTGCCTGCTCTGGCTGGCCCCGCACTGGACGGGCACCCCGACAGCTCGCTGGGCCCCGCGGAGTCTCAGCAGCGAAGGGGCTGTCAGCCCCTCGCCTTGCTCTGGTAGTGCCCCTGCCCGCACGGGCCAGTGCCGGGTCAGCAGTGTCCGCCTCCGCCTCTGCGGTCACCCGACACCAGACTCATAATCCTGCCCTTGCTGCTTCCCCCTGCAGGAGCGGGCCTGGCACTGGGGGCCCCGGGTGAGAGAGCCCCGCCCCAGGCCAGCCCCCACGCAGCCCCGCCCCCACGCCCCCTGCACTCGGGTCTCCCCGCAGCCTGTGGGCAGCCTCACGCGTCCAGCCGGATCGTGGGGGGCCAGGACGCCCGGGAAGGAGAGTGGCCGTGGCAGGCCAGCATCCAGCACCGCGGGGAGCACGTGTGCGGGGGCTCACTCGTCGCCCCCCAGTGGGTGCTCACGGCCGCACACTGCTTCCCGAGGTCAGTGGGAGGGCGCCCAGGGATGCGGGCTGGGGGGGCGGGGCAGGGTGGGCAAGCCTCCCTGGGGGGACCTCCCCCCCCACAGGAGGCAAAGGAGGAGCCTCCCCTCCGCAGGCGGGCGTCCCCCTCCGAGTACCGCGTGCGCCTCGGGGCGCTGCACCTGGGGCTCTCCTCGCCCCACGCGCTCTCCGCACCGCTGCGGAGGGTGCTGCTGCCCCCCGACTACTCCGAGGATGGGGCCCGCGGCGACCTGGCACTGCTGCAGCTGCGCCGCCCGGTGCCCCTGAGCGCCCACGTCCGGCCCGTGTGCCTGCCCAAGCCGGGGGCCCGC
>NW_004567133.1:19914089-19915480 GCF_000260355.1 Condylura cristata | reverse complement strand
GCTTCCAGGGACCGCCGGCCCCAGTGGGGGCTGGGCTGCCTCTCCCAGCCTCGGCGGCGTCTCCCCCAGTGCCGCTTCCGGAGTGGAGACCCCTGCAGGGCGTGAGGGTGCCGCTGCTGGACGCCCGCGCCTGTGACCGCCTCTACCACGCGGGGACCGACGTGCCCCTGGGCGAGCGCATCGTGCCGCCGGGGAGCCTGTGCGCCGGCTACCCCGAGGGCCGCAAGGATGCCTGCCAGGTGCGGGCGCTGGGGACCCCTGCCCCCGCGGGGCTCCAGCCGGACTGGAGCTGGTCTTTCTCTGCAGGGTGACTCTGGGGGACCCCTGACGTGTGTGAAGTCTGGGCGCTGGGTCCTGGTGGGTGTGGTGAGCTGGGGCAAGAGCTGTGCCCTGCCCAGCCGCCCAGGTGTTTATACCAACGTGGCCACCTACAGCCCCTGGATCCAGGCCCGCCTGTCTCTGCCGCTGCACCGGCAGGCGCCGGGTGCCCGGGCCCCATCTGCCTGAGCCCTGCTCATCCCCACCTTCTGCCCTGATTCGAGGCTGAGGCCCGACAGGGCTAAGGGGTCGCCCCTGTATCAGTCTGTCCTAAACCCCCTCCTCTTCGGGGCTCACCGAACCTGGCCTGCCCACCCCCCACACCAGCCCCGCTCCCTGTCCTCCGGCTCATATTGATGCTCCTGGGTGCTGGGCCCGGAGTCGGGCAGCTGACCTGCATGCCCCCTTTGCTGGAGGAAGTCAGAGGGAGGTGCGCCAGGTGACCCCCAAAGGGCTGGAGCTGAAGGCAGCAAGCTGCCCGGAGCCGGCGCAGGCACACCCTCGAGCTGCACCCGGGAGGCCAAGCCTTACAGTGCTTGGACCGTGGAGCAGCCCCCAGGCCGCGCAGGCCAAGCCCTCCCGACATCCAAGCAGACAACCCACCCTGGCCTGGAGCTGCCCTTTAATAAAGCTGCGTGGTTTGAAGCTCCATGTTTGTAGCTGCTGTTGAACGCAAGTCGGAAGCTAGACGGGCGCTGCAGGCTTGCCGCGGAGATGGACGTGGGGGGCAGGAGGGCAGTGACCACTCCTGACTTTCCCAGGGCTCAGGGCCTGGGTCCCAGCAGGGCGGCCATCACCTGGTCACACCCCTGCGTCCACTCCCAGATGACACTGGGCCCGGGTTCCGCCTCAGCCAGGGTCCCCAGGGCTGGCCCTCCACACTGGAGACCCCAATGCCCTCTGCCGCACACGTCCTGGTGTGCCTGGGGCCTGGCGTCCCGGCCACCCATCACTGCGGAGAGGTCAGTGTCTGGAACTGCAAATGGGGCAAGAATCGGCCAAACGCACAAATACCCAAAATCACATCTGTGGAACGAGCAGGGGCAGCAGAGGCGGCCAGGGGAGGCCGCGGA
>NW_004567133.1:19901803-19912869 GCF_000260355.1 Condylura cristata | reverse complement strand
CTGCCTGGAAGCGCCGCCCGGGGACCTGAGCCGCTGCGGAGCACGTCGCCGGCCCGGAGCTCGCAGCCCCGAGTCCGGCCTGGGGCAGCGTGAGGCTCGGGTCTGGCCGGACACTGCCACAGCGGCCCTTCGCCCGGGCTGGGGCCGCCTTTGTGTGTGGACCCGGCGTCTGGGGGGCAGCTGGCCGCTCGGGCCTTCCCGAAATTCCCGTCCGGCTAAGGAAACACCTCCAAGTCCACCCACCATGTCCGCAGCAGCAGGCACCTGGCGCAGGCCGCTTCCCTGGCCAGGCCGGGCCCTGGCTCTGGAGATTAGAGTGCCCCTCTGGGGACAACCGTCCGGGGCCGGCCCTGAGGCGCCGGGTGGGAAGCTGGCGGCCCCAGAGCAGCCCTTGCTCCCGCAGGACGACCAGCTCCTGGACGACGGCAAGACCCTGGGCGAGTGCGGCTTCACCAGTCAGACGGCGCGGCCGCAGGCCCCGGCCACGGTGGGGCTGGCCTTCCGGGCAGGTGAGCGGGCGCAGGCGGGCGCAGGCGCAGAGCCTCTGGGGAGCAGCGCCGGCCGGTACCAGAGCCCCCCACCGAGCCACTGTTTCCCATTTAAACAAAAAAGCAAGGAGACCCTTGCCGAAGTCCAAGGCGCAGGTTTCCTGCCCCTGCCGGCGCTGCTGCTCCGTCCCCACTGTCCTTCCTGCTCCCAGGTCGCACTGCCGCCCGTTCGGGAGGCCAGACCCGGCCCAGCCCGCGCCACGCCCCTCACTTGTCCCCCTCCAACGCCTCGGGCCCCTCTGAGCCCGGGGGCAGACCCACGTCCAGTCCTGCCTGCCCTGGAGCCCGCCGCCCGGGACTAGAGGCCAGAGGGCTGGGGCAGCTGCCCGCCCAGCACTGCCCATGACTGCTGGGGCCTGTGGTGTCCCTGCAGCTCTCTGGCTTGCAGGAGTGAGAGAACATGAGGCTCTGGGGTGTGGCTGGCGGGGCTCCATGGGGGCAGCCCCCCAGCCCTCCCGAGTGGAGCTCTAGCCTTCAAGGGGGCAAGGCGAGGACAGTGCGCCCCTGGGCCCTACTGCTGAGGGGACCGTGAGCAGGGACCGTAGGGACCTCCACGCGGCGCCCCCAGCCCCCCACTGATGCTGGGGCCGGGCGGCAGCCTGCCGAGGGAGCCTCCCCCAGCCTGGACAGCAGCAGCTGGGCCCCAGTGTGGTAGGCCCTACGGCACGGCTGGGCGGGCCAGCACGGGGGTCCCCGACCCCCGCACAGCCTGGGGCTCAGTGCTGGCAGCCCTGGCGCGTCAGCGGCCCTCATGCAGGTGACTGCTGTGGGTGGGCCTCTTCCTGGGTGCTGGGCCCTGCCTAGCGTGCCCCCCCCCAGCCCAAGTGTCCAGGCCTGGCTTCCAGGCTGGCTGAGCTGCAGGGGCCAGTCTGCTGTCCTTCTGTCCTTGCCTCAGCCACATTGCCCACTGGGCGGCTCGGGATGGTGGGGCGTGCCTGACCCCCCGGTGGCCATCTCTTGCTGGGGCTGGGACAGCCAAGCCTGCCCCATGCATGGCTGCCCCGGAGGCTACTAGTGCCCTGTGTGGGGGGGAGAAGGGAGGTCCATGAGTAGGCTTCTTGGTGCACTGGCCCTGCTGGAGGCTGGGAAGCCAGTGACCACCCCCGCTGGAGGCAACCCACGGGGTCTCGGGGAGCTGGTTTGGAGGTGACGGGCTGGGCTTTAAGAGCTGATGTTGTGGAAGGGCAGGTGCTCCCTAGGGGCCACCAGCGTGGACTTGGGACCACAGCGGGGTGTGGCCCGGGGGAGTCGGCGGGGGGCCGGTCTGTCACAGGGACTGGCAGGCTTTGGCCAGGTGGTCGCTCCAGCTCTTGCCCTCCCTCACAGACGAAGCCTTTGAGGCCCTGCGGATTGAGCCCTTCTCCAGCCCACCCGAGCTGCCTGACGTGATGAAGCCACAAGACTCAGGGAGCAGCGCCAATGAGCAAGCTGTTCAGTGAGGCTCCCGGGCCCACCCTGGTGCCCCACCCCCCAATAAAAGAGATTTGGGTGTCTGCCTGGTTGCTGCCTCTTTGTCTGCACCCTCTTCTGACTGCAGGCCTCGCCCTCACTGGACAGGCCTGTTCCTGGGGAGGTGGCCCCCCTCGGCCTCTTGCTCACCGGGCTGGCCTGCTGGCCCCCTCACCCCCCCCGACCCACCGCAAGGCCATGGGCCGCAGGGCCAGCCTCCAGCCTGCTCCAGCCTGGAGCGCAGCTTTGTTCCTTCAAACTTCCCCTCC
Organism: Condylura cristata; assembly: GCF_000260355.1. Lineage (NCBI taxonomy): Eukaryota > Metazoa > Chordata > Mammalia > Eulipotyphla > Talpidae > Condylura > Condylura cristata. The sequence goes on along the minus strand of NW_004567133.1, from coordinate 19,910,603 downwards.
CAGCATGCTGAGCGCAAGCGCGAGCTGCAGCTAGAGCACTGGTGGGAGACCAATGGGGGGGAGGGTCCCGCAGCCTGGAACCATCCCTGCAGGGGCCAGGGAGGCCTGCAGTGACCCTGTGGGTAGTCAGAGGAGCCGCTTGTTCCTTCCACCCCCAATAAACAATCTACACACTCCACGCCTGCATTTCTCATTTTTATTTGACAGAAAAAGTCGCTTTGCTGTACAGATTTTAAAAAACCAAAATGCCTTTAAGAAAGTTGAAGAAAAGTTGGGGGGAGGGGGCCACAACCTCTCTGCCGGGCAGTGGGGCCCAACTAGTTTCCAACTCCTGCCCCTTCCTTCCAGGAGCCCCTCCCACAAGCTCCCTCTTTCCAACCATCACCCCTCCCAGGAACTTGGGGATAAAAGGGGTGCCATGCCCAGGCCCTTCCTGCCCAATTCAAGACCAGGGCATCCCAAACTATCCTCCCTCCCACAACTCCCATTCTCATTCCCACCCTCCCCCAGACCCCCCAAAACATGAACCAGGAAAAACTCACAGAGATTAACATTTCACAGGAACAAAGAAAAAAAAGGGGAGGGAGAGAAGCCTCCCTCCAAGATGCTCCCAGACTCAAAACGGGGCAACGAGGAGCCCCTCCCCACAGCTGTAGGAGAGAAAGGGGGCACTCCCGTGGCTCCAGAACCTGGGTGTGGTGGAAGCTGCCCCAATCAAGGAGACCTGCAACAGAAGACGACAGTCGGTGCCGAGGCCCGGGGGCCCCGGGCATGAATGAGGAGGCCCGGCTGCAGGTCAGGGCGCCGGCACCCACCTGGAGGAGCGGTGTCTCGCTGGCCGGGGGCTGGGGGTCTCCTTCCTCCGCTTGTGGCCTGGGGAGCGGCTGTCCGCTCGCTGGCCTCTTCGGGACGCCCGCTCACTGCTGCTGCAACAGAGGGCAAGCGTCAGACCACAGGACAGCACGGACACCCCGAGCCTCCAGGTGGCCGCTGGCTAGCGGGTGGCGCGCTACCCACCTCTGCTGCTGGTCCCGGGGCGAGGGCTGGGGCGAGGGCTGGCGGCGCTCTGCAGGTGAGTAGCTGAGGGACCGGGAGTCCCGGAGGGAGTCTATAGGCTTCCGCGGGCTGCGGGACCTGGCGGGCAGAGCGGGACCATAGAACCGCGCCTCCGGACCCGCCGGGAGCGCTCAGGACCACCCCCCGGTCCTGACCACCAAACCTCCTACCACACGGGGCCAACCTCAGACCCACCTTTGTCTGCTCACTCACCCATCCGCCCGCACACCATCCACCGAGCGCCCCAGTGGGCAGGGCACGGGGTGCAGCGGGGGACACAAAGATAAGGACAGTCCCTGCCCTCGGAGGGGGGCTCACTCGGCCCCGTGTGGGGGAAGCAGACTTGAGAGGAGGGGCGTATGTGGGTCTGGGGACCCAGGGCGGAGGGGCCGGGCGGGGCAGGGGCGGGGGGAGGGCAGTCTTCTCGAAGGTGCCGTTTGAGCGGAGTCTTGCAGAACGAGGAGTTCACCAGGCGGACAAGGGAATCCCGGCAGGAGGAACAGCATGTCCAAAGGCATGGCTCTCCTTAGACTGCAAGGCGCCGCGTGTGGCTGGAGCACAGGGCATGTGTGGGGGCGGGCAGGCGGAGACACAGGGCAGGCAAGGCCAGCTGGCGAGGAGCCTCACGCCATCCCCGCAGAGGTGGGGCTTTATCCTGCAGGCCACATGGCGTCCCGGAAGGATTTGTGGAGTGGAGGGAAGTAACCAGATGTGCGTTTTAGAAAGATCCCTCTGGCTACGTGTGGAAGAGAATGGCGTGGAGGCGGGGAGACAGGGAAGAGGCTGCGGACAGAGTCGGGAGAAGATGACGGTGGCCAGGCCAGAGCCCTGGCAGCAGCGGCGGGGAGGCAGCGCTAGAATCCCTGGGGCCGGGCCGGGCCGGGCCGGGCCGGGGCCGGGCTGCATGTCAGGACAGGGAGGGAGGGAGGAACCGAGGACTCCCCAGTGTCGGGGCTCAGCTCCTACTTGGCCGGTGCAGCCCACTGCCAGAACAGGGTGCACCGGAGGAGACGGGGAGAGGAGAGCCCAGCTCCTCCCGTAAAAGCAGACACCTCAGCTGTGTGAGACACCCCAGTAGAGCGCTCACACCCCAGGGTGAAACCCCACCCCTCCATCTCAAGCAAGGCAGCACTCACCTCCGCTCGCCAGTGGGTGGCTTCTTGGGGCTTGCAGGCTTGGGCAAGGCCTGAGGACCAGGCTTAGCAGGGGAAGGGGAAGAGGAAGTAGAAGAGGAGGAAGAGGAGGAGGAGGAAGAGGAAGAGGAGGAGGAGGAGGAGGAGGAAGAGGAGGAGGAGGAGGAGGAAGAGCTGGAGCTGGAGCTGGAGCTGGAGCTGCTGGAACGCCTCTTCCGCTTGGCTGGGGCCGGCTCCTGAGGACGGCCCTCTCGCACTGCCTCCTTAGGGGCTGGTGCGGGGCTGGGGACCCTGCGGGAGAAGGGCGGTGTCACGGAGACAGGCTGCGCAGCCCCAACCCCACCTTCCTTGGCCTGGAGGCTCGGCAGCGGGGAGGCGAGCCTGAAAGGCCCTGGCAGCTCTGAGCAGAGCCAGCGCACGTTCTCCGGAGAGCGGTGGCCCGAGCTGACCCGACCTCTGCTAACACAAGCAACAGGCTGGGGCCCACAGCACAAGGGATCAAGGTTAAACCTCAAGAATGTCCCTATAAGGCCCTTGGACACAGGCGTGGAAACCAAAGCTGGGTGGCCTCCTTCCTCGGAGCGCCAACCGGGGAGGCCCCTGTGAGGGCGGGTTGGCTGGGGGAGGGGCCGTCCTGCCTGGAGGCAGGAAGAGGGATGGGATGACCGCTGAAGATCCTTCCAGCCCAGGGAGTTCCTCTTGAGGTCTAACTGCCATCCCTCCTGCTGTAAAATTAAGTCCATTTCCTCTAGTTCTGTCCTCTGTAGAGATGGAAAACTTATCATTATCCTCTGGCGAATTAACCTTTGGTGACTTTTATCTGTCCCATTCCAGCCCCCAGAGCCCCCACCCCGGCATTCTCTTCTACCCCCAGCTTCATCGACAAGGTTCCCACGCCACCTCCAAGAGCCAAGAGCCCCTGGCTAAGGCTCCCCCCACCCGCCGCATCCAGCCCCAACCTTCCCGAAGCGCTTCCTAGTCAAGTCTCCTTACCTCTTCGCTGCTACCTCAGGCTGGGCAGGAAGGCTAGAGCCTTCTGAGTCGCTGGAACTGGAGCCAGAGGACGACGACGACGACGAGGATGACGACGAAGAGGAGGAGGAGGAGCTGGAGGACGACGACGAGGAAGAACTCCGCCGCTCCTTTCCTGGCTGCAGGGCGGCCAGTGCGGAAGGCTGCTGGGCCCCCGCGGAGGCAGGTGGCTCCCCGCCCTCAGGACCCGGGCCGGAGAGCATGCCATTGTGGTCCCCACCGGAGGATGCGGACTTTGCCACCATCCCGGAGGAGAGGGGCTGGGACCCTGCCACAGGGGTGGTCTGGCCAAGCAAAGATCGGGACTGGTCAGCAAAGGCCGATGGCACAGGGGACCTGGGCCGATCCTGCGCTGCAGGGAGCACAGACTGGGAGGGCCCCTGAACCATTTTAGAAGCAGGTGAGGGGGCTCGCTCGGAGGTCATTCTAGACTGGCCTGGGGCAGATGGCGGGGTTCTGGACCTAGCCCGGTCTAGGAGTGGTGGTGAGGTTCTGCCACTGACACGCTCGTAAGCGGGAAGGGGCACCCTCGGGCTGGTGAGGTTCGCTCCGGACAAGGCTGGAGCCATCCTAGCGCTGGTGAGGCTTGCAGGAGCCAAGGCTGGAGGATTTCTTGAGCTGGCGATATTCACAGGCGCTGCAGCGTGAGCAGACCTGGGACCTACCAGGTTTGCGGGGGCTGGAGCTTGGGGTGTTCTAGAACTGGAGGGGTAGTTTGCAGCACTTGGGGGTGTCCCAGAGCCCGAGAGATTCAACGCCGCCAAAGCAGCCGGGGTTCTGGCTCCTGCGAGGTTCACAGCTGGAGCTGGAGGGGTTCGAGGGTCAGCAAGGTTCACAGCCGAAGGTGCCACTGCAGTTCTGGGGCTGGCCAAGTTCATGGCCGCCGCCGCGGCTGGCGCTCTCGAGTCAGCCAGGTTCACTGCCGCCGGGATGGCCGGCGCCCGGGCGCTGCCGAGACTCATGGCTGCCGCGGAGGCCGCGGGAATCCTGCTGGCGAGGCTGGCGGCAGGGGCTGTTCTGAGACTCATGAGAGGCACTGGCGCTGGGACCTGGGACATCCTTGCAGCGAGGCTAGCAGCAGACATGGCCGGGGGCGGCCGAGCAGTGCCGAGACTGATAGCTGTCAGGGCGAGAGCGATTCTGGACTGAGCGTGGTTCTCTGGCACCGATGTTCTCGGATGGTCAGGAATTCGGGGCCCCGGGCCATCCATCATTGGGCCACCGGCTTGCTGGAGGACAGACATGGGTGTTCTGGAGCTGCCGAGCGGTTCAAGCATTCCGGGCGACCTGCAGCGGTCCAGAGGCGTCGGCGACATGCTGGGCCGACTGAAACAGCTCATCCTTGAGCTCCCGAGCGCTACCGGAGGCGTGCGAGAGCCGGAATGATTCCGAGTTGCCGGGGGAGTCGCGGAACGTGACCGGTCAGAACTACTGCCGGATGCAGAGCGCCTTCGGATGGCCGGAGGAGACCTCGTCAAAGACCTTTTGCCTCGAGTCGCCCGCGGCGTACGGGACCTGGAACGGCGGCGGATGGCAAGGGGCGAGCGACTTCGAGACCGCTTGCGTGTTAACAGCGGGGTTCGGGACCTAGACCTGCGCCTAATAGCTGGAGGTGTTCGAGACCTCGATCGGCGGCGGGTCACTGGGGAGGTGCGAGAGCGAGACCTCCTTCGAGTGACTGGGGATGTTCTGGATCGTGATCTCCTCCGAGTGACAGGCGAGGTTCTGCTCCGAGATCGCCTACGCGTCACCAGTGGCGTCCTGGATCTGGACCTTCTGCGAGTCACTGGTGGACTTCTGGAACGAGAGCGCCGGCGAGTGGGGGTTCTGGACCTCGAACGACGGCGGGTCACTGGCGGGGTTCTGGACCTCGAGCGCCTGCGACTCACTGGTGATGCCCTGGATCGAGACCGTCGTCGAGTCACCGATGTCCTAGATCTTGAGCGTCTTCTACTGACTGGTGAGGTTCGAGACCTGGACCGACGCCGGCTGACCAGAGGCGTTCTGGATCTGGACCGCCGGTGAGTGGCTGGAGAGGCCCTCGACCTGGAGCGTTTCCATGGAGCCGGTGATGTGCGCGAACGGGATCGCTTCCTACTGGTTAGGGGTGTCCGCGAGCGGCCTCTTCGGCGTCGAGAGGAGGTTCGGGAACTCTCCTGCCGAGCAGGAGATCTTGAGTGATAACCAGAACCTCCTCTCCGTCGACGAGTAACTCGAGACCTTGACCGGCTACGCTGTCTCCTCCGAGAGGTTGACTGAGACGATCCAGACCTGTCTCTACGTCGAGTTGTTCTGGTTTTCTCCCTCCTGGAGCGAGAACGGGACCTCTGGAGTCCACGAGGCTTCAGCGAAGGAGAACGGCCTCTCCGTGAAGTCGTCTTAGTGCGTGGAGATGAAGCTGAACGGCGTCGGCGTGAGGATCGCGATTTTTCAGCTGGCTCTGGGGAAGACACTGAAGGACTTCTTCGGCGTCTCGGGGGAGTTCGAGAGCGGGTCTCCGGTGATGAAGACACAGAGCGGCTCCGACGCGACAGTCTGGCCTTGCGAGTCAGCTCAGGAGATGAACGAGAGCTGCGCCGGCGAGGTGGAGTCCGAGACTTGGCTTTTGGCTCTGGAGACAATCTAGAACTTCTCCTAGCAGCTCTGGATTTGGGTGGGTGTTCTGGAGACGACTCAGAACTGCTGCTTCCTTCAGGTGAAGGGCCTCTACCTTTGCTTGATGAACCTGATCTGCTTCGCCTAGGAAGGGCTCGAGGAACAGGAACCTGAAGTTCAGGGGAGGACTCGGAGCCACTCGGAGCCCTGGGTGCCACTCTCGGCTTATCTTTAGCTTCAGGTGATGAGCCAGATGGGCTACATCGAGGAGAAGGTCGAGATTTGTCATCAACCTCTGGAGAGGATCCTGAGCGACTTCTCTGTCTAAGTGGCATGCGTGTCTTAGCCTTAGCATCTGGAGAAGAGTCCGATTCACTTCCTCCCTGAGGGGATGCACTGGGCTTCCCATCAAGTTCTTGAGACGATTCAGACTGACTTCTCTGCCCAAGAGAAGTCCTAGCCACAGTCTTCTGTTCAACGGATGACTCCGAGCCACTTCTCTCTCTCTGTGGCGTGAGACACTTGTTGTTGAGCTCTGGGGAGAATGGAGACTGACTCCTTGGCCTAGGAGTCTGAGGCAATGTTTTTGGCTCTGGAGAAGAATCACATTCACTTCTCCCCCTGGACGGTGTTCTAGGTGCATCTTTCACGCCAGGAGAGGACCCCGATAAACTGTGCCTTGAAGGAGTCCCAGACCCATCTCTAAGTCCTGGGGAAGACCCAGACCTACTTCTCCTTGATGGGGTTCTGGGTAAACCATCTTTCAGCTCAGGAGATGATGTGGGACTGCCTCTCTCCCTTGAAGGTGTCCTGGGTGCAGCATCAAGCACAGGAGAAGAGACACTCTGAGCTGAAGACATTCCCGCCTTTTCCATCGCTTCTGGGGACAACTCAGAACTGCTACGTCTAGAAGACTTCGTTGATTGTTCTTTCACACCTAGAGGTGGGTCTGTCTCCAGCTGATTAGGAGGCCCGTTCGAATCCTTAACCTCAGAAAAAAACCCAGTGTTCATCTCTGCAACAGGGCCAGAGTTTCTAAACTGTAGAGATGATGCACAGCTCTTCTCCCTGGCAGGGGAATTAGACAGTTCTTTACGATCGGGAGACAAATGTTGTCCACTCCAAGTTGAGGCCACTGCAGGGACTTCTGCTTCCAAAGAAGCCTGTGGCTGGCTTTGGTCAAGAGTCAAAGACACAGCAGATTGTTCTTCAATTTCAGAAGATGACTCCAAGTTACTTCCAGTCATTTCTTTTTGCCCTGGGGATAAACGGGGCAGGACCTGACTTGAGAGCTCTTCGGATTTCTCTACCAACTCCATTAATTCCTCCTCTTGGCTTGTTTTAGCTGATAATACATTTTGGTCTTTTGTATCTGGAGCTGACCCAACGCCTCCTCTTTCCCTTGATGGTGTTCTAGGCGTGTCTTTGAGTACTGGTGCGAACTCAGATGTTTCCTGCACCAGAGGACTCAACTTGTCTCTTGGCCTAGGAGATGACACATCCTCCCGAGGGAGCAAGCTCACTGTTCTCTCTTTTGATTCAGGAGAGGGCTCAGCTTTACTTTGCCCTACAAAAGACTTGGAGTCCATTGCAGGATACAGAGAAGAGTCAGACTGAGACCTGCTCTGCTCTGGAGACATTTCAGCTTTTAGCCTAGGACTCGGTGACAATTCATTGCCAGCCTGTCTTCTCGGAGAGCTGCGTGCCAGTTCAGCGATGGGAGAGGACGACCTTGACTGGCCACCTTTCGACAGCTGAGATTTATTTTGCAGTGGAGATTCGGAATGGCTCTGTCTTCTTTCTGGACTTGACGAATCAGATCCAGAGTCTGGTGAAGTCTGAGCTTGTCCTGTCTGTTGCAGAGATGAAGAAGCAGGAGCGCCCTCTCCTGGTGGCATACTAGGTTTTACTCCTGCACAGAGGGAGGAGGAGCCAGAGCCAGTTTGTGCTGGCAACTCTTTAGATTTCTCCTGGGAACATGGCGATTTTGATGCAGAAATACCCTGCACAGGTGGAGTCTGGGGCTTTACTTTGGGGCATGGCGAAGTAGACCCTGAGTGACTCTGTCTTGATGGTGTTTCGGATTTCACTTTGGCATCTGGTGAGGAGGATCGAGAACGGATGTGATGCTGCGACAAACTAGAGTCAACCTCGCAGCAGGGAGATTCAGACCTGCTTGGCCTCGGTGGTGTTTTAGCGGCGATCCTGCTAGGGCTTGGAGAGGAGGAGCCAGAACGGCTCCGGACTGGAGACATTCCAGTCTTTGTCTTGGGTTGTGGAGACGATGAGCCAGACCGGCTGCGGACTGGAGGTGTGCTAGCTTTCACTCTAGGAGGAGAGGACCCGGGGCAGCTATGTCTTGAAGGGGCCCTAGACTTCACTTCAGGGTCAGGAGACGATTCGGACCGGCTCTGTCTCTGTGGTGTTTCAGATGGTTCGTTCGCCTGGGGACTTGTTACAGACCCTTGCCTGGGCGGCGTTCCAGATTTCAGCTTAGGTGGAGGAGATGGGCTGGAACCATCCTGCCTCGGTGGGGTTTTAGATTTCTGACTAGGAGGCAAAGACCCAGAGCGGCTTCGCCTGGGTGGTGTTGTAGACTTAGCTTTAGGCTGGGATGACCCAGAGCGACTGTGCCTGGAGGGTGTTTGAGATTTTTTAGGACATGGAGAGGACCCTGAAAGGCTGCGTCTCAAAGACATGCGAGATTTTGCTTTAGACCGTGGTGAAGAGAGAGATCTACTTCTCCGTGAAGAAACTCGTGATTTTTTCATTTCTGGACTTGAGTTGGACCTGCTTCTCTGTGACACTCTGGATTTGTTCTTTCTGTCTGGTGATGAGCATGACCTGCCTCTTCTTTGGGGTGTTCTAGAGTGAGATCTTCCACGTCTAACTAAGCTTCTACTACGTGATCTTCCTCGCCTGGCTGGGGTCCTAGAGCGCGACCGGCCACTTCTCCGGGCTGGGGTCCTAGAGCGCGACCGGCC
>NW_004567133.1:19894309-19901548 GCF_000260355.1 Condylura cristata | reverse complement strand
CCTTCTGGCTGGCGTTCTAGAGCGAGACCTACGCCTAGCGGGTGTTCTGGACCGCGACCTGCGCCTGGCTGGCGTTCTAGAGCGAGACCGGCCCCGCCTGGCTGGTGTTCTAGAGCGAGACCTGCCTCTTGTAGCTGGGGATCTAGAGTGTGACCTGCCTCGTCTTGCTGACCTAGACCTGCCTCTTCTCTGGGCATTTCTGCTCCTGGACCAGCCTGGTCGCTGGGGAGACCTAGAGCGGCCACGCCGCTGGGGGGTCCTTGATCGTCCCCACCTTTGTGCAGACCGGGACCTACGCCACTGAGGGGACCGGGACCGAGAATGCCCTCTCTTGGGAGGGCTTCGAGATCTGGATCGCCCCCTCTTGGTAGTGCCAGGACTACGAGACCGCCCCACCCTACGAGGAGTATGAGAACGTGACTTATCCCGCTTTGCTCGGCCATGGGAGCGACTCTTGGATGCGGGAGAAGAAGAAATCTCTCGGCGGGACCCAGGAGCTGGTGTGGGTTTAGGACTTTCAGGGGAGGAGCTGGCATGCCGAGAAACTTTGGTAGGTTGAGGGGATGGTGGGCAGCTCTCCGAAGATGACTGGGGAGGTTTCTCAGGAGACTTAGGTGGTGAACGGCCCCGGGAGGGGGAAGCCTCAGTTGGGGGATTCACTGGCTCCTGACTCAAAGGGGTTGTTGCACTGGGTTGTGGGGTGCCGCCATGTTGCTCAGCAAGGAGCGGAGTGGGAGCAGGTGGGTCTGGGCCTGCGCTGCTCCTTTCCGGAGAAGGACTAGGTCGAGTTGCAGGTTTCTAAGAGTAGAAGAAGAGAGCAGGGATAGGAGTATGTAATAAAAATTCTTTATCATTCACTATGACCCCAACACCCTTTCTCATGAATGTTTTCCTCTATATACCCCGTTACAACAACTGGTCCTTTTCTTTACCATAAGCAGTCAACTAGTTAACAAGAAATCCTATAATATCAAAAATAACGGGTCACATAATGCTAAAGACCTTCCTTCTATGACCTAAGAAACTGGAAATCTTATAATCTAGCTTTAAAAAAAGAAACAAAACAATGACAAGCACCCATTACAAAAGACTGAGGAACAGGGAAAAAAGGCACTTGTAAATGGAAGGAAATCAATTCCCCAAAGTGGACTTTACCCCTGAAAATTAACTAAAATTTATAGAAAAAACAAAGGCAAAAAGACCTGACGATTGTGAGAATAAATGTTAGGATAATACACAAGAAGTATGTAGAGGAACGACGTCGTTAAAAAGGTTTAAATGTATGTCAAGAACAGGAAATAGATTAAGTTTCCAAAGGGATCCAAGCCATGGTTTGGGAAATAACCGCATTACATGGAAAATGAACAGGAGAGCCAGAACTTTAATAAAGCACCAAACACATTTTACAAAATCACTATTTGCTAATGGTGGAAGCAAAAGTGATTAGGGCTTGAATAAAATAAACACGAACAAAGATTCCTAAAAACACATTTCAGAATGGTGTTTTCACACTGCAGGCAGCAACCAATTGGGCTGAGAAATTGTAAAAAACCATAACCAATATTTCATGAAACAAATTACAGGGATCTTAGTAGAGTCGACTGCGAAGAGATCTTTGTTCTAGCTTCATCTACATCCAGAATAGTGACATAAAACCTATGAATACTCAATAAAGTTTGAAGACCGCAATTCTACAGAATTTACAGGTGCAGGGCAAGACGAGATAACTGTGAAAGGAATACAGAAAACTGAATCCTCCCCTCTTAATAAGCACGTATGTCTCTGCGATTCCGATACTTGCCCTAAATCCACAGCCTGACAACCCAGCGTCACTGACTCAGCAACGTACCTCCTTCTTGTCTTTGTCTTCACACGGGCTGCCAGGCCGCTTTGTAGAGGGCTCTGGGCTGCTAGGCTGCCCTGTGTTGATGGTGCCTGGTTCCTTGGCAGGTGCATCTCCCTCCCCACGACACTCTGAGGGAGGGGAAGGACTTCGCCCAGTCAAGGCTGTTGCATGGGTTTTAGCTGCAGCACTTCGAGACCTGAGAAAAGTAATTGAGGAAGGTGCACAAGAAGGAAATCAGTCCGGGAGATTAGACAAAGCCCCTCCCCAACTCCCATCCACCTTTCCTGACTGCACACCCCTCTTCCAAAAAACCTTGTCTACTTCACAAAACTCCACTCACTCATTTTGAAATTCAAGTCAGGTTCAGTTTGGTCCTTTCTTTTCCCACCAATCCCCAAAAAGTGCTCTCCCTCTACCCTTTTATCACCCCCCCCAACCTCCCCAAGCCCTCCACCCAGCCCATTCCCTACCTGCTTCATTCACAACTCACCTCTGAGCCCACCTCCTTCAGGAAGCCTTCCCCGATTAAGGAAGCCAGGGTAAGGATTCCTTCCTCCCCCAGACACCACGAACAAACCACCCCCCCCCCTATTCTGGCAGTCCATATACATCAGAACAAACAAAAATAACAAAATAAAAAAAAAAAAAAGAGAAGGGGAAATGTATATGTCTGTCCATCCTGTTGCTTTAGCCTGTCAGCTCCTAGAGGGCAGGGACCGTGTCTTCCGAATGGTCTGTGCAGCGCCTAGCACACCGTGGGCGCTCAATAAATATTAAATCGATTAACCCACAAGTCCCATTCCCTCCCTTCCTCCTGGACCACCCCTTACCGACTGCGGGAAGTATCAGAAGAAGAAGCAGAATCGGCAGAAGTTGACCGGTGGGCCCGGCGACTCTTGGGGGCTGGTGTTGTACTTCTAGACCTGCAGGGACATACCCCCAGTCAGGGCGCCGCCGACCTGCACTGGGGGCCCTTCAAGCCTCCGGCAATCAGGGATGCAGCTCTCCCACATTGCCCGAGGAGATTCTCCTCATTTACTGGCTAAGCAAGCCCCCCTCCCATTCACATTAAATTACTCACCGCTTCCGCTTCTTGTCCTTAGATTTACGTTTGCTCTTTGGAGTGGGAGACCTAAAAAATAAGTAAGACTGTTAAAGACAATAATCTTTTTTTTTTTTTTTTTAAAGAACTAACACTAGAAGTAGAAAGGGAAAAAAAAAACACATGAAGAAATCACTTATTACGAAAAAAAAAAAAAAAAGAATCCCTCCCAAAGAGCAAGCTGGGCCACCAAGTAATGGCTCGTCCCTCCGCATGCTACAACGACCCACGTGACCCACGGAGCGCCGCTCACCTATGCTTTCGTTTCTTGGATTCCGATTCTGACCTGTTGGGAAGCAGGAAAATGTAAACGAACACCGACACCTGAAGGCACCAAGCCCCTCGCCCGCCGCCTGCCCCTTCATACCTGTGCTTTTTCTTTTTGGAGCTCTTCTTCCTCTCTCGGCGAGGGGAACTGCTCTCTGACCGGCTACAGGTGCGCAGAAACAAGTCATTCTGTGCTCCTTCCTTCTCCCTACTCCTTAAAGCCACTCTCCAGAGGCTGCCCCAACACTAAGCAGCTACAACAGCGCGACGTCCCAGACTAGTCCGGGACCTCGTCTCTGTCTCCCTCAATCGCAACATGAAAAAGTGGCCCCAGAAATCCAAAGTCTGCTTCCTGCTGGACCCCATTCATCACAGATTCACGCCCTGCCCACTGAGCAGTACTCGGGCCTCCTCCCAGCCAACACCGGAAGGACGACCCCGTCTTCCCTCACTTCTCTGGTAACACTCCCTCCTCCTAGTAGCCACAATTCTGACAGAACATGACAGGACTGGCCTCTGGCTGCTAGAATAACTTTCCAATTTACCGTCCTCTATCTTTCTTCTTCTTCTTCTTCTTTTGTTTTGGGGTCGGTGATCGAGAACTGCTGGACTCCCGGACAAGGCTGAAGAAAACCGAGAGAGAGAGGGGCTAGAGCCGATTCCCAAGACACACCAGCTTCAGGAGAACAGCCTACAGCCTGAGAAGAAGTTACCCAACGCACAAGAACGGAGTGCCTGGGACCAGACAGAAGCGGACATGGATCCCCTGGGCTCGTGTACCTGTAAGGTTTGGGAGGCTCAGCGGCTGGCTGCTTGGCTTCTCGAGCACGGCGCTGAGGATCAAAAGAGCTGCCGTCCACGTAGGAATCGCTGATGCCAAAGGCTGCGCGCAGGCGCTCATTCTTCTTCTCATTCAGTTCTGCCAACTGGTGAGTCTCAGTTACCCTAGAGGGAAAAGGGGCAGAGACTGAACGAGAGCAGCACAACATTCATAAAATCCAAGAGGAGCCAAGCAGACGTGGAGAAAGAAGAGACGAGAGCAGGAGGGAGCCCAAGGCCAGGGGAGAACAGCAGAAAGCCCAAGGAAACCGGGTGGGGAGACACTCACGCTGGCCTCTGCCCGGGGGTCTCCTCCTTGCCCCCAGGGTTCACATCCTTTTCCAGCAACATGAGTCGGAAGGTCGCCACTTTTTCCTGAATTTGCTGTTCCTCGTACCTAAAGAACAAACCCTACATGGTTAGAGCTTGGCTATGCGTGTCTCCCAGCCCCAGGGGTGCAGCCCCACATTCCCCGCAGGGTGCCCCCCCAACCCCGCGCACACAGAACTGCTCACTCACTGTCACCCAGAGGCCCCGTCTCTTAAACCCTTCTGCTCTTTCCCTGCACTCTCTCCTCCACTTAACTACTCCCCGTAAGAACAGTGGGTTTTAGACAGGCTCCACTCCGGGGCCGAGAGAGGAAAGTTAAGCAGGCAGAGTTCCAGGTGCTCTCCCCGGCTGCAACAAGAGTTACGTCATCTTCGCACCTCCAAAGTACAGTGTAGAGAAGAGCTACCACCACTGACGTCTGAAGACCACTGCTCTCGTAAGACTGCCTGCCTCGAGGTGGTCCTTTGCCAACACCTCACCCTACACCCTACCCAACGCACCCGCTCGTCCAGGCACTCTCCTCACTCCTGTGTCCTGCTCCTCCGAGGCCTCGATCCATCTGCTTTCCTCTCCTCTACCAATGCCATCACTGTCAGCTGGCACCCGTCTGGCCTGCCTCCCCCCTCAGAGCACCTTCATGTTTCTCCACCCCCTCCCCGCCCCACGTGCCTCCGGCTGCCGCTCGCCTCCCTCGCTGCCCTCACTCCCGAAGGCAGCTTCCTCCCCTGGCTCGGAACTGTCCCTGAGCCTGGCTGCTAGCTCCTCTGCCTCTGCCGCTCCCCTCCTCCAAGTCCTTCGACCTTTCCAGAGCCCTAGGCGCCCTGGAGCCCACCTCTGCACTCCCTCGGTGCTGGCTCACGCCCAGCCCTCCCCTCACCCCTGCTCTTCCATCATCTCCTCCAGCTCGAGGCATCTCAGCTCCACGCGCCGCTTGCGCTCGTGGTCCAGGATGTCAGGGTTAGGCCGCTTCACCAGGGCAGCCTCCAGGCGCCGCAGTTCCTCCTCTCCCTTGTAGTCAGGCCGCTCGCCCCGGCGGCCCCGCACCAGGGACAAGTTGCGCTGGACGTAGCCGTTGGTGCCGCTGCCCCGGGGCGTCGGCAGCCCGATCCCGTTGTACATGGCCCCGTGCCCGGGGGCACCACCGCTCCTGAGGGGGAGCGGGGAGACACGGGTCAGGCCCCTGGCCCCAGACTAACACTCGCCGCCCGCAAACCCCTGCTCTCCTTCGTCCTGCCCAGCAGCACCTCCGCTAGCTACAGAATGCCCCAGGCTCGGGCTCTGCCGGGAAGAACCACTTTCCAGTGAGCCGGCGAGCCCGGCTCTGCTGTCTCCCCTCAGCGTGAGAACTCGCCTGGCTTCTCCTTGGACTTTCTTCCCACCCTACGCCAAAGAACCTGCGACTCTCAACTCCTCACTGTCCCTGTGCTCTCCTGCAGCCCAGCACACAGTGCAGCGGTCTCTTCCTCAACCGCTGCCAAGTCCCTGACCGCTGAGAATAACTGAGGTGCCAAACGGGTACACGAGACAGACCTGTGGCGCCTGTGTCCTGCAGCCCAAGTCCAAAGTTCTTTCAAGAACCGACCTAAGAATTTCAGGTGACTGTGAAGGGCACACACAGACTTAATAGCCCCTGACTGTCCAGGCAGGTGGGCTGAATGGTCAAGGCAAACCACCAAGTGTCCCGCGCAGCCCCTCACCAGGCCCAGGCCAGCACAAGCACCACAAACTCAGCAACCCTGGAGCCACCAGAGTAAGCAACCATCTCCTTGCTTCCACTGACAGGACTGTGCCCACACGTCCTCAGTTTCCTGCCCAACGGAGGCCCGTGACCTGCATCCTCACCAACGCTCCTTAGCTCCTGTCTCCATTCAACGCGTTACACACCCACAGCCTCTCCTCGCTCCAACTCTCCCCACACCTCGACTCAAACCCTGCTCTTTACACCTCACTTTCAGCAGTGTCACGCTGACTGCTCTCCCTACCGTCCCCTGCACCTCACACTTCCAACCTGTTCTCTCCCAGCAGGCTCCAGCCTCTCCACTTGTACCGAACCCCAAATTATTCAGAAGAGCCCCATACTCCAACTTTTCTCTTTGAGGTTTGACTAAATGCACTTTCTCCAACGCATTCTGTCAGACATTTTTTTCAAGAACATGTGGCGAGGATAGTGAAGGCAGAGGGAAAAGCAGGCAGAATTTCAAAGGGCGAGGCTGCTGGCGCTAAGTGCGGGATAACTACCGGCGACGTCTGGGGGCTACAGTCCAGCAGAGCAGAGCGGGGGAGAGACGCTGCCCAGTCGGGAGCCAGCCCAAGTCCCGAAGGGGGGACCCTGCCTACCCCCACGCCCACCCCCCCAGGTGGGGCTCGGGCTGCAAACACAGACAAGCTCCGAGCGCAGGCGAGGCCGCGTCGCAAGCAGGCGAGTGCACGGGAAACCACAGCACAAGAATCCGCTCTGCGCGTCCAAAAGGCAATGCACCCCTTGGGCGCCCACCTCCCCTTCCAGGCCTCGCCCTCCCTGGCTCCTTGCACCCCTAGTGTGCCCCTGCTCCCAGAAGCCCTCACACCTGCCAGGAGCGGTTCGGCCTCACCTCGCGCCCACGCGTCCAAGCCCGCACACGGCGACCCGCCCACTCCCTACCGAGGAGCCGCTGGGCAGGGCGCTAAGCCACTGGGAAGCGGAGACCAGAGAACGCGCGAGACGGGAAAGGAACGGGAAAAGGTCAACCCGGCCCTCAGAGCGGTGCTAGAAACCTGGCAAGCAGGTGCGGCGCCAAGGGAACAGCGCACACAAAGATCACCCAACAGGCCACTTTACGTAACCGGGGTTCTCCCAACAGCAGCTCACAAGACGGTCAAGAAATGACCGGGGGGG
>NW_004567133.1:19887692-19893394 GCF_000260355.1 Condylura cristata | reverse complement strand
GCCGCCCCTCCCCCACCCGGCTCGCGCGCTCCCTCACCCTCTCACCCGCCGCCGCCTCCGCCCGCCGCCTCCGAGGGGGAGAGGTCCTGCCGCTGCCGCTGCTCGAACTCCCGAGTCCCTGGGGCCTGGAGCCGCCGGCTCGCCGGTCCACCCGCCTCAGCCGACACCGACGCCTCCTTGCTTCCTCAGGGGCCGCAGCGGGCTCCGACTGCGCCACTCGCACCCCGCCTGGGCCGCGCTGCGCGTCAGCACGACTAACAAGGACGTCAGCACGCAGTCGCCTGCGTCGCAAGGCCTGCCGGGAACCGTAGTATGCCACCACCACCCCCACCCCACCCCGCAACCGGTGCGCAGGCGCCAAATCCACCACGGTAAGTGTAGTTTCTGAGGATGCGAGAGCCGAACTACTCCGTTGCCGAAGAACTACTAATCCCGTCGGCCAATGCGAGGAAGAGCGAAGGACTCGACCGGAGCGGGCAACGTCATTTGGAGAGTTTCTGCCACTGGGGGAGGAGCACCTCGAACGACGCTCGAGCTCCCCGCTGCCTCCCGCCTGCGGCATTCTGGGAGTTGTAGTTCTACTGTGGCACGGAACCCGTATGTAGCCTTGGCGTCCCCTTCCCGGATCCGGCACGGCCGCCATTTTGTCTCCCCATGTTGGGAGGCGATGGCCGGAGCCTGGCGGCACTACAGCTTCAGGGGGACTGCCGGGAACCGAGCGTTACGCACCCAGGCGGAGATCCTAGTCAGGGGGCACCGGGGACCGCGGCGCCCCGCTTCGGGCTCAGGGCCGTGGTGTCCACAGGCCGTCCCCTGCACCTGGATGAGCCGGCTGCCCTTGGCCATCGGCTTGGTCACTCGGAAAGGCGACCGGGCGCGCCGAACGAGGCGGGGCAGGGACGCTACAAGCAATGTTCCCCTCCCGCGGGAGGCCCCCCGGGAGCCAGGTGCCAGGCGCAGCAGATAGGGGCCCGCTTCCCCGGGGGCACCCCCGCGCCTCCTGGCCTCACCCGAGTCTTTCCAGCCCTTGGCGACCGCTGCGCGCCCCAGGGACCCGCCATTTCTCGCAGGGCTCGCACCTGAGCTCGGGTGCCCGGAATGGGTGTGTCCCCTGCCCGCCCTGGCTTGGGGCGACCCTGGAGCAACGGGTCAGAGGCGTCTCGCGAGGGTGAGGATGCCCGGTGGCTTCGCACCCACCCGCGTGACACCCGCAGCCGCCCGCGTCGCGGCCCCCCGGCGCCCTGATTTCGGAGCTTGCTGCTGTGGGCGCGGCTTAGGCTCGGGACCCCCGTGGGGTACAGTCATCCCCCCAACCCGTCATGGGGGGGAACGAGGGAGGCGGCCCCCTGGGCCAGGGCTGCCCTGGACACAAGGCCCTGTGCCGAGCCGCAGGCCTGGGGGCAAGCGGCAGCGCCGTCCGCGCAGAGTTCCGGTTGGCCCTTGGGCAAGGCCGTGCCAGTGTCCCCAGCCTCGGTCTGGCTCGGCGCCAGGCATTCAGGCGCTGCCTTGCCAGGAAGTGCCGGGCCTGCGTCCTGGCAGTGCTGCCAGGTAGAGGCGCCAGCTACCCGTTGCATCTGGTGGAGAGAGTGGGCCGGGGCCTCCCCGAGGGGTCTGAGCGGGGGTTGAGTCTGCGGGCCAGCTGGCCAGCCTGCGGCCCAGAGCCCTCGCCAGGGAGTGACCCTGGCGCTCAGACCCCTCCTGTCTCCTGCTGCGCCCGCAGCCGGGTGGCTCAGTGGATCCTCCTGTCCTGCTCCCGGCTCTGTCTACTGTCCTGTCACCCCACACCTCTGGCCTCTTCTGTATGTGGGAATGGATAAATCTTTTTTTTTAATGTGACTTTATTCAGCCACTGACTTCTGTCTGAGCATCCAACTGGTGCCAGCGTTTTGCGAGGAAAACCCCGCGGTCAGGTGAGCGCAGGGGCCCGTCCCCATCACGGGCGTGTCCCCTCTGTGAGAACTACGGCCCGGCCACTGCAAGGCGTCCTGCAGCGCGTCCCCTCGGCCCTGGCTTCACCAGCAGAGCCGCCTCCACTCGGCCGCGTCAGCTGCTGTGGTGGGGAGAGTCGTACTCAGATGCACGTGGACGTGGCGCGCGCACAGTGCCGGCTCTGCCCCCGCCATTCCGCTTTCTGTCTCCGAGTGGCCTCCGGCGCCTCCTCCGAGTGGGATTCCGAGTCCTGCCGCCGATGGACTCTGCGCAAGGCGCCCTGCCGGGCTGCCGGCACCCAGGATTCCGCCTCTGTGTCTGCCGGAGGCCACGCTGTTGCCCAGCGCTGATGGGGTCTTGAATGTTCTCAAGTTTCTCAGAGAATGAAATGAAAGTTGTCCCTCGGACTGGGATGGGGGGGTCACCTGTGACTCTGTTCTTAGCTTTTTTTTTTTAGTCTTATTTATGCATACAAAAGCTGGGGTACAGGCCAGAGGTGCCGGGGTGAGAGGAGCCCCCAGATGGCTCCCCTGAGACACCGCTGAGGGGGCAGCGGGGAGACAGGCGAGGTCTGCTGCGCCCTGAGGCCCCTCCCTGGCCGGGGATCAGACTCGCGCGGCAGGGGCTGCGGCCAGCTTCCCAGTGCTGAGACTGAGCCCCTTGTGCCGCCAGGGAGGCCCCACGCTCCGTTTTCGAGGGCCTGCTCTTAGAGCCCGCCCGTCCCGGGGCGCAGGGCGGCCTGGGCCGCAGTTTCGCCTGCGTTCTGGGTCACCAAGGAGGCTGAGCATGGAGGCGGGTCACGGGCCTGCTTTTCATGCATGTATCTCCTTTGCACAAATGTCTCTTCAAATCCATTGTCCATGTTTAAGTGAGCGGTTTGCGTTTTTGCTGCTGCATTATGGAAGTTCTTTATGTATTCCAGCTCTTCATATATGCCGTTATTGCAGACATGATGTATAAATAGCTTCTCCCTTCCGTGGGTAGGTTTTTCTTCTTTTGTACCCGCTTTTTGATACTATCCTTTCCTGAACAAAAGGTTTTAATCTCAGCAAGGTCCCATCCACCCTGGCCGGCCCTGGCTGCTCTGGGGACTGTCCTGCGCCAGGGCCTGCACGCACAGCTGCCTTCCCCGCTGGGAGCTTCCAGAGTGATTCTAAGGCCCTTCTGAAACATCATTCATGTGCAATGCTATCTGTCACTCATGCTTCCATTTTTTAAAAGCCTTGTCATGAGAGGAGGTGGCCTGGGCCGCTCCGTAACGCATGTCCACCTGACACCGCGAAAGGGGCCTTACTTGGAAGAACAGTTTTGCAGGCATAACGAAAGGTCTGCAGATGGGATCTCTGTGGTGAGGGTGGACCCCACTTCCAAGGAGTCACGTCCTTTTTTTTCTGTTTTTAATTTGTCTTTTTTTTTTTTTTTTAGATTTATTTGTTTATGCATACAGAGCTGGGGTCCAGGCCAGAGGTGCAGAGGGTGAGAGGATTCCCCAGAGACAGAGCGGGGAGCAGAGCAGGCAGGTCCATGGAAACACACTGCTGAGGGGAGCAGCAGGGAGACAGGGGAGGTCTGCTGAGCCCTGTGGGTGAGCTCCCTGGCCGGGGATCAAACGCGTGCCCAAGTGGCTTTGGAGGGCTTCGTAATGCGGTGCTTTAGCCCGTTGGCCCCCAGGAAGAGCCAGGAGTCGTGTCCTCTTAAGAGGAGACGCCAGAGGTGACGGCCCTGAGGCTGGTAGCGCGGGGAGCTGCCCAGGGCCTACGTCTGCGTGCCAGCATGTGCTGGGGGGGACGGCTTGGCGGGGAGCAGGAATGCCTTCATGTGAAGCCTCTGGGCCCAGGAAATGCACGCAGCCGGGTGGGCCTGGGGAAGTCGACAGCACCAGGACACGCACGCAAGAGAGGAGCGAGGAAGCCGCGGAGACGCCAGCCCAGAGAGGCCCAGGCCAGACGGAGGCGGCCAGAGCTCCAGCCCAAAGGGCGGGGACCCCACGTCTTCAGGGTTAACCCCCTCCAGAGTCAGGCCTCCAGCTGGTCTCCTTCCATTCCGCAGCCCTCTCTGGGCTCCCGGGCCCCCAGAAAGGTTCCAGCCCAGGGAGGGACCTGGGCAGGCGTGAGGGAGCTGCTCTGGCTGCCCCTTGGTCCTGGAGCGGCCTTGGCCAGGATCTCAGGCCTTTCCCACAGGGGCCAGGAGCCAGCCAGGGAGGGGTGTCCTGCCAGGGACCCCGCCAGAGGGAGCCCAACCCTGGGGAGGGCGACTGGGCACAGTGCAGGTGGCTTCCCCCTTCCCAAACGCTGTGATGCCTGGGCCGGTTCTCACGGAGGCTGGGACGCGTCTGAAACTGCCTCAAACCGAGACCAGGGGCGCATCACAGTCCAGTTGTGGAGGTCGGAAGCTCTACGTGGGCCTCACTGGCAGGCTCCCTGGTGTCCTGGGCCCCCAGCAGGTCCATGTCCTCCCTGTCAGCCAGAAGCCCCCATGTCCCGAGCAGCATGGCCCTTTCCCCATCTCCCACATTTCAAGAGCTGGGCCACCAGATGACCCAGGCTGATCCACGACCTGAAACTGAGCTCCGAGCAGACCCAGGCCCCACCCCAGCCGGCCCGCAGGGGCGCCGGGCAGGGCGGCGGTGTCGGGCCATGAGCTGCTGGCTGCAGCCTCACGCGCTTCTTTGGGGTCTCTTCTTGAGGAGGGTGTCAGGCATCGGGGAACTGGGCCCTCCTCAGGTGACCGCAGATGGCCCTGCCCAGGTGAGGTGTTGGCACCTGAGGGGCTAGGCCCTGGCTGCCAGGCACCCGCCCCCCAGCCCTCACGGTGGAAGCCTGCCCACCCCAGACGTCCTCACTCTCTGCCCAGCCGCTCTGTGCCACCAGCCCCGCCCCGGGGACCGAGGAGTGCAGACCCAACGGGGCCAGTTCTACCCTGGGTCGCAAGGCCGTGAGAGTAGCTGCTGACGCAAGGCTCAGGATGGGGGCCGGGGCCGGGGGCCGCGCCTGCTGTGGACACTGCCAGCTGAGGAGGCCACAGCAGGACTCGGCCCAGGGTTGCAGGCGCAGCCCGAGGGTCCCGGCGCCCAGTTCTTGAAATGTGGGAGAAGGGGAGGCGGTGTGGGGGGCTGGGCCCCTCTCCGGCTTCGGGGTTGGAAAGGGCCACGTGGCTCGGGACATGGGGGCTTCTGGAGGCTGACAGAGAGGACACGGACCACCATGGAGCAGTGGACAGAGACTAGCCAGAGACAAACTGCGCTCATTTCATTTCACTGAAATGAAAACCTTTTGTTCAGGAAAGAATATTATAGAAAAGGGGGGGAGCGGCCTCCCAGTGGCCCAAAGGGTCAGTCTCAGCTCTGTGAAGCTGTTGCAGCCACTGCAGCCTGAGTCCGGTCCCCGGCCAGGGAGGGACCCCAGGGCCCAGCAGACTTTCCTGTCTCCCTGCTGCCCCCTCAGCAGTGGATTCCACTTCTGCCTCTTCTGCTCCCCACTCTGTGTCTGGAGAGCCCTCTCACTCCCCACAGCCCTGGCCTATACCCCAGCTCTCGTAAGTTGGAGGAGGAAGGGAGGGAGGGAGGGCGTACAGAGGCCCTGGGACACTCAGGGGCCCTCCTGAGCCCCAATCCTGCCCGAAAGCGGGGGGCACAGTGCCCCAGGCTGCGCCCCACCTCGCACCCAGGACTGGCCCTGGGAGAGGCGGCATCGGAGGGAACATCCGGGCCTGGACTCTCGCCAGCGCGTGCCTGGGAGTGCTGCAGGGGGCTGCGAGGACACAGGTGGGGTGTC
>NW_004567133.1:19876930-19887313 GCF_000260355.1 Condylura cristata | reverse complement strand
CCACACCCAACGGCATCGACAGAAAGCCACACTCTACCAGCCAGGATGGCATAAGACTCTGCAATTGGACTCCACCACACGCTGGCGTCAAGGCCACGGCCCACCGCCCCCGGCAGCTCCCCAGCCCGGCCCCAGCTACCTGAGCTAGTTGCTTCTCTTAGATTCCGACTGCTGCTTGTTAGTGTATATTATCAGCGCAATGCAGACGGTCGCCATCGCCACAACAGAAACGGTCGCCACGACGAAGGCTCCCATGACACGGCTCTGAGGAGGCACCTACATGGGAAAGGGGGGTGACCTGGGGCCCCAGCACACCCCCAGAGGGGCTCCCGGGAATCACCAGGGACGGGCCCTGGACAGGTCTGCCCAGCTCTGCTGCGCCCTCCATGGTGACCAGGGGCCGCTTCACCTGCCGCGCCTCCTCCCCAGGGACCAGTCGGGACACCCCAGGGATGGGGCACCGAGAAAGGAGCATCCCACGGCTCTGACCTGACCCCAGTCAATCCAGAGGCCCCTGCGTCAGGGCCTGGCCCTCACCTTGGCTCTGTGTGGCCCTTCCAGAAGGACGGTCAGACCCCCACCTGCCAGCCACCCCTCTGCCAGGCCCCCTCCCTTCTAGCTGTCTGTGGCCCGGGGCCGCCAGCCTCACCTGAGCTGGAGGCGCAGCTGGTTCCTGACTGGGGGATCCTGTACTGAGTTGCCGAGGATGTGGGCCCCGCTTCCTGCTCCCCGCCCAGCCCAGACTTTGTCGGGAAAGCACGTGACCTCTGCCCCCCCCACAGGCACTGCCACCCCTCCCCCCAAGGTCCGGCCAGGACTGTGCAGCCTGAGGAAGAGAAACCAGCCACCAGCCCGCCGAGCGCAGTCGGGTGGGGGTGAGGGGGTCACCCGCCCCATTTTCTCTCCCTCCCTGGGAGACCTGACAGGCCCTGCACCCACGTGGAAGCCACCCCTTCGCGGTCCATCGGCGCCTAGGCCCAGCCTGGCTCCTGGGTCTGGCGGGAGAGGGGCAGGGCAGTGAGCTGGGGTGTGCTGCGGGGCACCCCGGGGTCTGAGTGGAGGCCCGAGTGGTTCCCAGGCCGCACCGGCAGCCCGTTCAGACCCCCGCAGCGGAAGAGGAAGCTCTGAGGCCCCCGGGCCGGGCCGGTGGCCGTCTGGCCGGGAGGATGACCCCCGGGCAGGCCTGGAGGCTGGGGGGGCAAGGCCTTAGGGAGACTGTTGGGGGGCCAAGGGACCCAGAATGCAGGAACCCCTGGCCACACCCAGGCAGCAGTGGCCCTCAGTAATGCATGCTCAGCTCATATTTGAGACTTGTTTTTTCACTTGGCCTTGCAAAGGGGCGCAGCGCGCAGGGGCTCTGGTCCACACTTGCCCCCCGACCAGGAAGAGCTGTCCAAAGGCGAGTCCAGGCCCCGGGTGACCTCTCCCCCGGGGGTGGGCCTGCTGCAAGCGGCTGGGAGTTTCTGTGGGCATTGTTCCACTTTCTTTTCCTTTTCATTTTTTTTAAGATTTATTCATGTGGGGCCCTCCCTGGGGGCGCAGCGGGGTAATGCGCAGCACTGAGAAGCTAAAGCCACTTCCGCATGAGTTCGATCCCCGCCTGCCCTGGAGGTGACCCCATGGCGCGGCAGATCCCTCCTGACCCGCCCGCTGCTCCCCTCAGCAGTGCACTTCATCAGTCCTCCTGTTCTGCTCCCCACTCTGTCTCTGGTGAAGCCTCTCGCCGCCCTTGAGCCTCTGGCCTGTACCCCAGTTCTGTATGCACAAAATAAATAAATCTTTAAAAAAAAAAAAAGATTCATGTATGCATGAGAGCTGGGGGTACTGGCCAGGCATGCGGGGGGGGAGGTGAGACGACTCCCCAGAGACAGGGTGGGGAGCAATACAGGCAGATGGACAAAGTACATTGCTAAGGGAGCAGCAGGGAGACAGAGGGGCCTGCTGCGTCCTGTGGTCACTCCCTCGACGAGGGGTTTACTGTGCCCCGTGGGGTCACTCCCTGGCCAGGGCTCTGCTCAAGCCACCACGCTGTGACAGCTTCATAGCACCAAGACTCAGCCCTGCTTCGCCAGTGAAGCCAGTTTCTAAGGAAGCCTTGGTCTGTGGTGACCCCATACCCAGAGTGACCTCATTAGGGGAGAGGTGATGTCGCTCCGGAAATTCCAATGAGTGGGGTTCTGTGTGGGAACTAGGTCCAAGCCAAATGCTAGACCAGAACTGCGGGGAGCAGTTGTCCTGGCCCGCAGACACTGGGGCTCCTTCATTGTCCCCCAGAACCTGATGCAGCTTCCTCTCCTGCAGGGGACCCTACCCCTGGCCCCTCAGCCTGAAAACCTGCCACTGCTTGTTCACAGTGGGGTCCTGAGCTTCCCCTGGTGCCGTGACCTGAAAAAACAGCTTGGAACACCCCCCCCGCAGGCCCCTGGGAAGCTGGGCCCCCACTCTCTGCAAGGCCCTGTCCTGGGAGGACCCAGACCCTGTCCAGCTGTCCTTCCCCAGTCTCACCCCTCAGGGGCCAGTCAGGGCAAGTTCAGGCACCCTGCTGGGGAAGGGCAGCGGTGCGGGAGGGGCGACAGGGCCACCCCATGTGTTCCGGGTGCTGGGTGGGCTGAGCAGCTCTGGGGAGCCTGCTGAGGTGGAGAGAGACTCGGTCTCCTGTGGAGGGCGGGGCCCTCAGCTGGCCAGGGCCCCGCCACACTGAAGCTGCCACGGCCAAGGAAGCCCAAGGCAGTGGGTCCTCGCACGGATTCCCAGCCTCCACACTGGCCTCCAACTGGCCTCCACACGATGGCTGAGGACAAGCGAGGCCATCAGATGGGCACCCCAATCTGTGTCAGCAGCACCAGGGGTGCTATTTTCCCCTGGTGACCCCAAGACATCGAGGCACTCTGGGACCAAGGCCAGGTGGGGCTCAGACCCAGACGCCCACCCGGGCCAGGCCTCCTTGGGGACACCTCAGCGATGCGTGTCGCGGCAGTAACATGCCCCACGAGGCCAACATGCCGCACCAGGCCAGGGAAGTGTATAGCGGGGTCTGAGCCACAAGGCAGAGGTGGTGGCTGCACAGATCAGAAACGCGGCAGCCAGCTGACCCCCAAAAGTCCAGAAACAGGCCTGGTTTGGACTGGAGACGGCGGGGCGGGGACTGGGGACCTGGGGAGCCCGGGCTTAACAGCTGCCCAGGAACCAGAGGGAATTGGAGGGTGTCTGGGCAGCCACGACATGTCCAGGAAGGAGGGGCAAGTCCTCGCTGAGCACTCCGCGGTAGCCAAGGCTGGCTTCCCTCGAGCCCTGGGGGCCGAGGGCCCCGGAAGGGCCAGGGGGTGCCCTGGGACGAGGCCAGGACGCTGACGCCAGAACATGCCAGTGTCCAGGCCAGCAGCACGCAGGTCCCCTCTGCCCGCGCGGGACCGAGCGGGGTCTCCAGCGCTGCAGCGAAAGGGGTGGAGAAGGGCGAGCCCCCTGGGGCGCGGGAGGGACAGCAGACACGCGCTGAGCCGCCAGGGAGGGACGAAATAGGACAGAGGACCGCGGGCATGGATGGCCGCGCTGGGCTGAGCGGGCCCGTGGTTTCAGTGAGCGGAGAGCCCGTCCCTCCACCCCTGGGAAGTGATCGCGACCTCTGGCCAATGCTCGGACTCCGTGCAGTAAGCGGGGTCACGCGCTGGTCCGGGTCTCCGCGACTCGCACCGCGGCGCGGCCGGGAGACCGCACCGGAGCCCGGCCGAGGCTCCGCCCCCTGGAGCCGCCACCCAATCCCGGGCCTGCCACGCCCCTTTCGCTCTCCTAGCCACGCCTCCCAGCGCGCCGATTGGCCGGGCCGCCGGCCGGGCGGCGAGAAGCAGGTTTCCCCGAGGAATGGGCCCCGCGGCCCTGCTGCGCATGCTCGCGCCGTGACCCCAGCTTGAGGTGACGGCCCCGACCCAGGCGGGGTCCGGGCCCGAGGCTGAGCGCACCGCCGCGGCCCGGTCGCCGGAGAGGGAGGGCCGGCTGCCGTCGCCGCCGGCCGGTGCGCGGTGAGGACAGGCCCCAGCGGGTCGGGAGGGCCCCGGGTCCCCGGCGTGGACCCCGCGCCCTCCCCGCTCCCGGGGTCCCCAGAGCCGCCGATGCTGGGGGGTGGTCCCGGCCGCGTCCCGCGCTCTGCCTGTCACCTCGTGTTTCACCCCTGACTTGTCTCCTTGCTCCTTTTTACCCCAGCACCTCCCATGTCCCGACACCCCAAACCAGGGAGCCCGCCTTTCCTTGGCCCCGCCGGACTGTCCTGCGGGCGTCCGGGCCAGCCCCTCCCACTCGGGGGGCTGTGACCACCCCCCCGTGGGACCGCAGAGAGTGGGGGGGGTACCGGCTTCCGGAGACGTGGGGTTCGGGGAGGCCTCCCTCCGCAAGCGGGAGATCAGCCTGGGCTGACGCAGCTTGGGGCCTGGTGACCGGTCGCCTGGCTCGGGAGCAGCAATAACCGCCCGGGAGACTTGGTCACCCGTGAGGCCGCAGCAGTGAGGCTGCGCCCCGAGTCTGCCAGCACCCCGTCCTGTCCCTGCCGGCGCATGGCCAGGGTGGTGGGGGCGCCCTCTCCCAGCTGCCTCACAGGTGCTGGCCGGCTGGTCGCGGCTCCTGGGCCGCAGGTGCCGGCCCAGAGTGGACAGGGCCTCGGCCTCCTACACAGCTGCTGGTGGCCGTCCACGGTTCCCTGTGGGCCTGGTTGGTCATCAGCGCCA
Organism: Condylura cristata; assembly: GCF_000260355.1. Classification (NCBI taxonomy): domain Eukaryota; kingdom Metazoa; phylum Chordata; class Mammalia; order Eulipotyphla; family Talpidae; genus Condylura; species Condylura cristata. The sequence continues at coordinate 19,882,598 of NW_004567133.1, read as the reverse complement.
GGCCGGGCCCCAGCCTCAAGCCTTGCTCCCTGGCGTCTCCAGCCTCAGGAGGCCCCGGCTCGGCTGGCCCAGCCCACTGTCCCTGGCACACGGCTCCCACGGTGACCATGTCCCTTCTCCGTCGCGTCTCGCCGGCCTCCTGCTTTGGGGACACTGGTGTTGGTGGCGGGCTAATCCAGGGGGTCTCCTGGTGGGACTGCTGTCGTCTCCGGCCTTAGTACACAGGTACAGGGGTTCCCGCTGGGACCCCGATACCTGGGGTGTGGCAGTGTGGGGGCCGTGGGGGGGGGGTCGTTATCAGCCCCTGGAGGACCTGTGGTGACTGAGTGTTCTTGGCTGAGTGTGCTGGTGTGATCTTGGGCGTTTCCGTTTCTGGGTGCTTGGTGCGCCCCTGGTTGGGGTTAGTGTGAGCGAGGCTCATCAGTGTGGGCCCCAGACCCGGTTAGTCAGAGGCGGAGGTGAGTGGACTGAGGCCCCCAGTCAAGCTGTGCTCTCCCACTTTATATGTCACGGTCATTCAGTCACCTCTGTTGGGGGGCGAGGCCGGGAAGGAGAAGGGGCCGCAGGTGAGCCCAGGGTTTCTCCAGGGCGAAAATGCCCACACTTGTGTGTGGTGATGTCCATGTGGCCCCATCCGCACGGGTTCTTGAATTTGAGGGTCAGCAATATCACTTTCTGCAAAGAAGCCAGCTGGGATTTGGAGAGGGATTGTGCTGACTGCACATCCGTTTGCAGAGCATTGTCGTCCTGACACTGTCTCCCTGTCCGTGAACATAGATGCCTTTTTGTTTACCTGGGCCCCCTTTAACTCCTTTCAACAGTGTTTTGTGTCTTCCAGAATACAACTCTTGCATGCCTTTTGCTAAATTGACTCATTAATACTTTGGGTTTCTTTTGTTAAGATTTTTAACAAAAACTAGGGTGTAGGCCAGAGGTTTGGGGGTTGAGAGGATTCACCAGAGACAGAGTGCGGAGCAGGACAGGCATTCTCCTGACATGCACTGCGGATCACTCCCTGGCTGGGAATGGAAGTCAGGCTGCCGTGGCTGGTGATAGCTTGATAGCCTTGAGACTTTACCTCCTGGGAGGGGTTCACCAGAGAGCCCCTACTTTGTTATTTGTGAGGCTACTGTGCATAGTATTTTTTCCTCTCAATTTCACTTTCGGTGAAATTCCTTGTAGTGGCATAAAAATACAGGGATGTCTGTTATTTATTTTTCTTTTCTAGTTGTTCTGACCAGAATCTCTAGCACACACGTTTGAATAGAACTGGTAACGTCAGCATCCCGTCTTCTTCCTAACTTTAGGGTACACACTTTTGGTTTTTACCACCAAGTGTGCTTGTACTCTGGGCTCTCGTGGATGCTTTCTTCAGGCTGAGGAAGTTTTGTTGAATGTTTTACCCACGCCTGCTTTGTAAGAACAGCCCTGAGCCTGAGTACCCGCTAATTTTCCTCGCCAAGGAGGCATCACTGGTGACTGTCTCTGGACCTGGACCCCCTGACGTTTAGAGTCTCCATTTTTCTTTGTGTTTCCATTTCTCTTTAAAGCCCAGAGGCATGTGGCCCCCACACGCCCTGCGGCCCCTTCTTCTTCCTTCCTGTATTCTTTTCACACCGAACCATTGGGGCTGGGGACTGCTCCTTGCCCCCTTCAATACAGGCAGCGTGCTAAAGCGCTCCGGGCATGTTCTGTTTCTCACCTAATGTAGCTGGGTGGCGCCAGTGCGCGGAGTTAGGGGCCCCCCCTTTGCTTACAGCTGCACAGTTCTCCTGCTGGCCTCCCCTGGGCCTCCCGCCCACCCCCTCCCCACCCGCCAGCACACGGGGAAGGCGTGGGGCCTCCCAGAGGTGGGCCGCGGCCGGCTGCTGGCCTCAGGTGAACAGGGGGAGCATTTAATTCACCAGTGTTTTGCAGCTTGGTGCAGCCTTTAAAAAAATGTAAAGTCAGTCAAGCCCCTACGTCTGGACTTGCGTGAAGGCTCAAACTTAAGTTGGGTCAGATCTTTGCTCCAAATCTCTGCGATGAGCCGAGGGCGAGTTGCGACCTGCCTGCCGGTGGGGTGGGCGAGCGGGCTCCTCGGCTCCGAGCGGGCAGTGGAGAGGGCACGGGGAAGCGGGAGGGGGACAGCAGTGTGAACAGTTGTCATTTGAAAAAAGGTTTTGAACACGTGACTGCCTGAACCGGGCTTCACTGCAGGTGTCGCTGTGATTCCAGAACAGGTGAGGCTGATCCTGACACAGCTCGGAGGCCGTGGCCTGGGGTCGCCCCGCCCGCCCCGTGCGTCCTCACTGCAGCTGCCTTGGCAGAAAGGAGGAAAACCAAACACTTACTTCTGAAGTTGCTCAGGCTGTTTGCTGTGGGGGAGCTGCTATTCCAGGCCAGACTAGTGCCGGCGACTGTTTAAAAACCAACAAAACACCCAAACCCGTTATTACTGCGGGTGGTTTTCACCGCCCCGAGCCGCAGGAGCAGCCTCGCAGCTCGCGCTCCTCCTCTCCCCGCGCTCCGAAACGTCCTGTCGGGACCCCCCACACCGGGCCATTCTGGGCTCACTTGCGCCCTGTCTCCCCGTGCCCACAGCGGGGGCCTCCCAGACGCCCCAAGCCCGGCCTTCGTGTGCCACCCACGGCATGGGCTGGGTTTGCCAGAAGAGCTCGGACAACCAGGGGCCCTTGTCATCCCCTAGTGGAGTCTGATGAGGAAAGGGGGTACCCGGCAGGACCCCGAAGCCCCCAGGCCGCCTTTGCGTTGGAGGCTTCCCTCAGCAGGCCGGGCTGGGGAGGGGCTGGGAGCTCACCGTCCACGGCTTCCGTCCTCCCAGGAAGGTGGGGAGCGGGGGCTGGGGGTCCCCGCCTGAGTCTCACTGTGGCGCCCTTAGCACGCAGCCCCTGCCCGTGGCTATTTAGGGGCTCCCAGAACCGCGTGAGCTCCGGCGTGGCTGAAAGGGGTTGTGATGGAGGACAGTGGACACCCACCTCATCTCACCCCGCCGGCTGCTTGAGGGACTGAGGGCAAAGACCAGACACAGCAGAAGAGTCCAGGCCCAGCGTGGCAGGACAGGGCAGGGCTGAGGAGCGGGGAGCCAGGCCCAAGAGGGAGGCCACCCTCTGTCCCCCGGGCACCCCCACCGCTGTCCCGGGGTGTTATCTTTCTTCAAAGCTGAGACCTTGTTTCTGCACCACGCTCGCCTGAGCCCATTTGGCTTCAGCAGCTCTCCCGGGAGCACCAGTCACGCAGCCACCGTGAGGGCCCACTGGGCCTCCGGCCTCGTTGGGCTCCGTCTCTGTTTGTCGTGACCTTGACTGACCTCTTGGAAGTTAGTGACTGCCAGTGTGGCACAGGCTGCCTCGAGGTTGTCGGGTTCTTGGGCTTCAGGGGCGCAGGGAAGGAGCCCACGGACGGAGCTGACCCTGCTTCGCCTGGTGTCGGGGTGCTGGCACCGCACGGCTCCGGGTGCCGGCCAGGCCGACCTGCGCGACTCGCACTGCAGGTGCTGATGCCGGCGCCTTCTCGCCTCCCCTCAGCGCCTTTCCTGAGCGGAGCTTCGGTCCCAGCAGGGACGCGTCCCCTCCCTGGGTGTCTACCGATCAGTTATTTACGTCAGTGTAGGCTGGGCCGCCTTGAATATTACTCTTTTTTCCTCATTTAGAGAATTCTAGCTGTTTGTATTTAATCTTGCTTTCTAGTCTGACACTGTCACCCGAGAACGGAGGCCTCCTCTTCCCGATTATGCCAAGAAAAGATTTCCCTCGGAGGCCATGTATCTTACTCCTCGAGTGCGAGCGCTCGCCCCTCTCGGCAGCCCTGGGGGACACTTGGGACTTCACGGAACCGAGACAAGTAACAGAAAGCTGGTGGAGGGAAACCTCGTTCTCACGCTGCACACTGTGGCCACTTCCGGAATTTGCTCTCTTGCATTTTTGCGATTCTTTGGAAATAGAAAGCAAGCCCCTGCTTTTAAAATTAAGAACAGGCCAAGTGGGGCCAGGACATAGGTGGCAAACGCGACTGGGAGGGAGAAATCGACGAGACCCAGGGCGTTAAGAGGGGCGCCGGGGCCGCAGCTCCGCGCCCGGGAGGCGCCCTACGCAGTGGCCCAGCTCCTCCACACTTCTATCGCTTTGGCGGTGGGAGGAACAGCAGCAGCCTCACATCCTCCCTCCGTCCCCCACCAACATTTTTTCTTGTTTTCGAGACACAATCCCGGGCGGTTCTGCCCAGGACTCTTTTGGGGCTGACACCCCTGCGTGGCCGCCCGCGTGCCGCAGCCGAGATTGCCTCGGGATTTCGGCTGGTCTGTGGACATGGGCCCCAGGCAGCACAGAGGCTGGGGTGGGGGTGGGCGCAGGCCCCCTGTTGCGTTCTCTCTCATCAAGCCAAAGTCCTTTCAACTAGAGGTCCCTAGCCGCCAGTCCTGAGCCCCGAGGCCCTTCCGCTCGATGGTGCCAGCGAGCGTTTTCTCCAAGCCTTACCTCTTCAGTTCTTTTCAGCCTTGGTTGGTCTGAAGACAGAATCCCAGGCCAGACATCCTGGTCTCTGGACGAGCCTCAGAGCTTGGGCCGCCCGGACACCTGGCCAGTGGGGCGTCCCCGGAGAGAGTGCCCCTTGGCCCGTAGGAGCAGACTGGCTTCGGCATGAGTTTGAGATCAGGACACAGAGCCCCCCACACCTATGGTTATTCCGTACTTGCTGCCTCCCAGGCTGCTATGCGCTACACTGTGCCCCTAAAATTCAACGCGGAACCAGCCCCATCTTTCAGTAGAGATGGGGAAATGGGGCCTTATAGGAGATGATTAAGCTGAAATGGGGTGGTCCATTTGAGCCCAACCCTGCAGTCCATGTTCTTAAAGGAAGAGACGGCACCTGCAAGGACAGGACAGGGACAGCCTTGTGGTGCAGGCCCCAGCCAGGCCCAGAGTTCTCCTCAGCCAGACCCAGGTTCTACTCAGCCTACCCGGGGTTCTCAGCCAGGCCCAGGTTCTCCTCAGCCAGACCTGGGCTCTCCTCAACCTGGCCGGGCTTCACTTGGGCCGAGTGTCCATGCTGATACCCAGGACACAGGCAGATCCTGCATTTTCCCAGCTTGCTTGGTCATCATGGGCTCTTCTGTCAGAAATGGCAGAAGGTGCCTTCTCTGTTAAAACTCAGGATGTGGTCACTTTTTAAGATATATTTATTTATGCACACAGAACTGGGATACAGGCCAGAGGTGCGGGGTGGTGAGAGGACGCCCCAGAGACAGAGTGGGGAGCACAACAGGCAGATGAACTGAAATACCCTGCTCCGGGAAACTGGGGAGACAGGAGGGGTCTGCTGTGCCTGGGGATCACCCCTGTGAACTTCCTGGGGAGCTGTGTGGAGCCGGGCCCTGCTCTGTCCGAGGCCGGCGGCCAGCGGCCGTCCTGGCTCCTCGGAGCCGGCTGGGTGTCCCAGGCAGGCCCCTGCTCCATGGGGTCATTGGCCGCCATTTTCCTGTGTCCTGAATGGGCTGGGGAGGGGGCTAGTCATTACTGCCAGATTTTAGAGCCCTTCCACTTGCACCCAAGTTTAATGGGGTTTCTTTTATATCCCCACTGTCTCTGGAGAACTCGTCGATTGATGCCTTCGATCTGCTTTTATCTTCTTGGGGTCTGACCCTTCATCTGAGGCCGGATGTACGTCACCC
>NW_004567133.1:19873828-19875213 GCF_000260355.1 Condylura cristata | reverse complement strand
CCACCTGCCCGGATCCGGCCACCTGCCGCCCCTCCCAGGCCGCACCTGGTAGCTCGGGGCCCAGTTCAATGTTCTGGGGCTCCCGGACCCTGGGGTGGCCCCGAGGGCCTGGGCCTGCCCCCGACTTCCTTTGGCCCCAGCCTGACCCGCGCCCTCCTCTTCCAGATGGGCCAGAAGATGGAAGTTTGGCCGGGCCTCCTGCCGCCGCCCCCACCCCAGCGCGCCCCGCGAGTCCTGGCAGCCGCGAGCAGTCTGGGCACTCGGTGACGTCGGCTTGACGCGCCTGGCCCAGCCCGTCGCCGCTGGTGTCCTCACCCTCAGCGTTGTGTAAGTCTTTTCAGATCAAGCATAAGTTACTTTTGTAAGCAGGAAGACAAGTGAATAAAAGAAGCTGCTGGCCCGTCACAAGCTCCTGGCCGCCGGCGCGGGCCCTGACTGTCCCATCGGGCCTGCGCGTGCTCCGGGCCTACGGGGCCCCTGCACCCACGGTGGCGGGGTTCGCAGGGTGGGGGCGGCCTGCACCCAGGGGTCTGGGGGCGGAGGAGCATTTGGGGACCTGAGCCACCCGGGCCCCGGGTGCTGGCGCTGCTGGTGGAGGAGGTGACACAGCGGTCACTGCCCCGCCTGCCCTGAGGTCACCCTGGCCTGGGCGGGTCAGAGAGGATCACTGCTTGCACCCAGGGGTGCCACACGAGGGCTTTGGGGGCTCCTTGGGGCCCCAGGGTGGGGCCCGGGGTGACGTGCCCCACGGGCTGTGATGGGGCTCAGCTGGGGCACGCGCCCTGCTGGGTCTGAGTGGTAGCAGGAGCCTGCCTGAGACCTGAGAGTGGGGTGCCCGCACTGAGCCCAGCCAGGACCCCACTGTTCAGGGGTCTGTTTATGTGCTGAAATCTCAAAATACTCAAACTCACATAAAGGTTGTGTGGGGGCCTCCCTGGGGGGGCTGAGTCTCGCACTATGTCCAGCACGTCCTGAGTGCGACCCCGGCCAGGGAGTGACCCACTGTCTCCCCGCTGCCCTCTCAGCAGTCCACCTGTCCTGCTCCCCACTTTGTCTCTGGGGAGCCCTCTCACCCCCTGCATCTTGCCTCCAACCCAGTTCTTCTACACCAAATAAATAAGAAACTTTTTTTAAAGATTTATTTATTGATGCACACAGAGCTGGGGTACAGGCCAGAGGCGCAGGGGCGAGAGGCTTCACCAGGGACAGAGCGGGGAGCAGAACCGGCCGATGGACGCAGTCCACTGCGGAGGGGGCGGCGGGCGACAGGAGGGGTCTGCCGCGCCCTGGGGGTCGGCTGCGGGGCAGGCGGGGATCGGACTCGCGCTGAAGCGGCTGCGGCTTCTCAGTGCTGCGCCCCAGCCTGCTGCGCCCCAGGGAGCCCC
>NW_004567133.1:19872632-19873628 GCF_000260355.1 Condylura cristata | reverse complement strand
CCTAATGCGACCCGGGCACACACGCCTGTCACGTGAAACACCACTCAAGGGTCAGTGGCACCAAGTCCACTCGCCCTGCAGCCGTCGCCCCCTCCCGCTCCAGAACGTTCTCACCACCCAGAGGGAGCCCGAAACACCCCGTGCCTCTCTGCTTCAGTCTCTGTGGGCCCGTGACTCTGGGGACCAGCCGTCCTGGGGACACACGCCGCGTCCGCAGCCACTGGCCGTCCGCTGAGCGTCGTGAACTCAGGCCGGGACAGGCTGTCCCCCTCCGTGGGGACCTCGCCTGCCCCTGTTAGAAGAGCTCACATTTCTGGCTGGAACTTTGGGCGGTCACTCTTTAGGGTGACGTCCGCATAACCACTTGAAAGCACACAGCGCCCCAGAGAGACTTGGGCCTCACGACGGCTGCCCGCTGCTGCCCTGGCGGCCGCTGGTCGTGGCCCCAGCGCCGTCCACCCACCTATTCTGGGTGTGGTCACTTGTGAGGTGGATCTGACTGTGGCCATTCACAGTGGCCCCGTTTGCTTTCACTTTTAAAAATACCATTAGAAGGGAAAAAAATACCGATGGTGTCACTCACGTGCGGCATGTAGAGGCCCTGACAGGCCGAGACAGGATCACAGCCAGCTAGCCACAGAGATGAGCCGGCAGCAGGCCGGCGCCCCACTGGCCGAGGCGCACTGGGAGGCCAGGCTGCGCTGAGCAGGCTCATGGACGCTGTCCACGGTGAACCACAGGAGAAAGTAAGTAAATGAGGCATGAAATACGGCCAGAAACCGCCCGTCTCCGCCCAGGGAGCCAGTTCCTAACCCTGCAGGAGACCGGCAGTGTGTGACCCCATTCTGGCCGGACCCTGTCCGCACCTGCTGAACGCGCACCCCTACAAGACACAAGACCGGGCCACGGCGCCCCGCCGGCCCCACCCGGACTGAGGCCTCGGGCGGCGGTGAGAGCCACAGGCTGCTGGCCGGGTGGCCAGGGTGCCCCTGGCGC
>NW_004567133.1:19868365-19872147 GCF_000260355.1 Condylura cristata | reverse complement strand
CGCAGGCCCCTGCCCCCACCCCTGCCCCTGGACCCCGGGAGCCCGGCTCAGCTGCCCTCGGAACCAGAGGGAGGCGGAGGAAGTGTCCAGGCAGCCTGGGGACGTCCAGGATGGAGGGGCGTGTCCATGCCGAGCACCCTGCCGTCGCGCCACCCGAGGGGTGCGGTTGGAGGGCGGCTTCCCGAAGGGTCAGGCTAGCCGAGGCCCAGGCCTGCGAGGGGCGATGGGGTCGACGGGACACTGCCTAGACGCTGAGCCCCCACCGGCTCCGGGAGGGCTGGACAGGCGTGGGCGTGGCCAATGGCCGGGGTGGGCGGGGCCAGAGGGCGGGGGGGGCAAGGAGGAGGGGCGGGGCTATGAGAACTAGAAATAGAAGTTTTTCAGAGAAATTTCTTCTAGAGATAGAAGAGGGTGATAGGAGGTTTTGCAGATTTAACGTTTTATTGTGACATGACATGATTTCACGCACACAGAAGTTACAAGAACTTTGGGGAACTCACCCAGACTCCCCAAATATTATGAATGAGCTCAGCCACTGTGGCATTATTTCTAACAGTAATATTTAGAAATGAAGTGACTAGTAGGAAAATAACTGAACTATGTGAAATAAGCCTACAATATAGGGAGGTTCCAACGTGGAGTTAGGTGGGGAAAGCTGGACACATGAAAGTCATTGCGACATGCGTGAGCTCAGCAATGAAAATTAAGTAGAGATGCATCTTCAAAAATTTGGACAAGACAACCAGTTCATTGACCAAATGTTAAAAAGTTTAAATAGAAAAAAATCTATGAACAAGAAAAATGACTACTTAAGAATGCAAGAGACACAGGACAATCCAAGCCACCCAAAAAAGAGGAACAAAATAGGGGAATTCATTCTCTCTGGTTTCGAAACTTACTACAAGCCACAGTGACCAGGATATTGAGGCGCTGGAGGTGAGACTTGGCTGAAGCCGAGAGCCCAGAGGTGACCATTTTCATCATGGTCAGTTTGTTTTCAACGAGCTGCCCGAGAACTTACATGGGCAACAAGCTCGCCTTCAACTGATGTGCTGGGAGGGCCAGGGAGGGCCGAGTGGGCCAGCCACACGCAAGAGAGTGCAGGTGGAGGCCAATGTCACACCACCTCGAGCCGTAGCTCAAAATGGGTGGCAGACTCATGGAAGAGGTGGGGTACGGAGTTTGTAAACTTGGATTAGGCAGGGACCTCTTAGCTATGACATCAAAACACACACAACAAAAGAGAAACAGCTAAGTGGACATCTTCCAACTGAAAAGCTTTTGTGCCTCAGGGGACACCATCTCAACAGGAGACTGAAGTGAAAAGACAGCCCAGAAGGGGCGTTTTTGCAGATACCTGATAAGACACTTCTCACTGGGGCTTGCAAAGACTTTTTTTTTTTTTTTTTTTTAAAGATTTATTTATTTATTCATACAGAACTGGGGTACAGGCCAGAGGCTCAGGGGTGGTGAGAGGCTTCACCAGAGACAGAGTGGGGAGCAGAACAGGCAGATTGACGAAGTACACTGCTGAGGGGAGCAGCGGGCGGGTCAGGAGAGGTCTGGCTCGCCATGTGGTCTCCTCCGGGGCAGGCGGGAATCGAACTCATGCGGAAGTGGCTTCAGATTCTCAGTGCTGTGCTTTAACCCGCTGCGCCACCAGGGAGGGCCGCAAAGACTTTTTATCTCCATTAATCAAGTAACAACCCAGTATTGAAAGGAGCTAAACATCTGAATAGACACTTGTCAAAAAAAAAAAAAAAAAGACCCAAATGGCAACTATGCACATGAGAAGACTTTCCTCATCACTAGTCCTCAGGGAAATGCAAATCAAAGACACAGTAAAATGCCGATCAGAAATAAGTGATGCGGGTGTACAGCCGCCACACACTGCTGGTGGGGACATGAACTAGTAGGAGCTTACGGAACACAATCTGGCAGGTCCTCAAATGACTAAGGGTAGAGTTGTTACGTGGCCCAGCAATTCCACTCTGAGGCGGACGCCCTTGAGGAAGGTGTACAGCCACACTGACACGTGTAAGGGGATGCGTTGAGAGACTCTGCTCGCAGCAGTCAGTGAAGAAACCACCTCTGTGTTGATCCACCAAAGAGTGGCTGAATGAATGGCAGCACAGCCACAGCGTGGAATATTACATAGCCATGAAAAGGAAGAAGTGTTACTCCATTCTACACGTGAATGAACTCTGATTACACTGCTAAGTGATACAAGCCAGCACTATATGAAATGTCCACGAGAGGCTAATAACAGAGATCGAGAGCAGATTAACTGCCCAGATGGAGGAATGGGGGACTTGAGGGGTTCTTGCTCCAGTGGTGTGATGTCTGCCCCCTCTGTCAATATGCTTTGCGTACACAGAACCGTCCACTCTAGAGGGATGATGCTGGTGGTATGTGAATCCCATCTAAAGCTGTTACCCAAAAAGAAACAATAAACCCTCCATATGTGAACATATTGTTTGGAAAAAAGCTACTCCAGGCCCCCCCTGGTGGCGCAGCACGTTACAGCGCAGCACTGAGAAGCCAATGCCTCTTCCGCGTGAGCTCCCTCCCCGCCCGGGAGGTGGTTCACAGGCCGCCCAGACCTCTCCTGACCGTCTGCTGCCCCCTCAGCAGTGTACTTCGACGATCTGCCTGTTCTGCTTCCCGCTGTCTCTGGTGAAGCCTCTCACCGCCCCTGAGCCTCTGGCCTGTGCCCCAGTTCTGTACGCATAGATAAATAAATCTTAAAAAAAAAAAAAAAAAAGCTGCTCTATTCTTCAAAACAAACTCTGAGAAGAGGGGCACTGATTCACATTTTTGTGGCGCTCTTTGACGTGGGCTGAATGCCATAGGCTTCAGCACCCCACCGCCACCTCGGGCTGTTGCACTGGGGCCACAGACATCTTGGGAACCTTCCTCGAGGAGCCCCCACTTTGCAATTAATAGGTCCCTTGTGGGAGACACTCCGGGGTTCCTTACACGCTGCCCCTCGGCTCGCGCCTCTGACTCTGGCCTGAGTCGGCTCCGACCCTCGAGGGCGCGCGGTGGCTTCGGCAGCCGCCCCGCGCTGTTCCGGCGGGCTCCTACTCTAGCTTCTTCCCACTGACATCGCGATTCTCGTCTTACTCAGTGCGGTCCTTTGTTGTCTTTATTTATTTGAATTTCTCCAGCTGGCCCAGCCTTGGAGCAGGGCCCCGGAAGGTTCCGTAACAGATACAGGTCTCATGGGCTCCACCCCCACTCCAGAGGCTGGAACCACAAATCCCACCCCAATGCCGAGGAGAAGCACCGGGTCATGAGGGCGGAGTGGGAGGAAACCGAGCATGTGGGCTCTGGGGCGCTCTGGGCCTGGTGGCTGGCGCCGGTGCTCTGGCTCTCCATGGTTCCCGTGCGGCTGGAGCTCCGCTCAGCAGGCCTGCTAGGACACTAGTTAACTCGTATTTCCCTCTCTCCCTGGGCTGTGCCTTCCCCTTTCCCCTGTAAATAAAGCCGTGATCGAACCTTTTGCTGTGTGTCTGCCGCACCGCTGAATCCTGAGCGCGCAGGTGAGGACCCAGACAGGAGCCCAGCACACACTGGGGTGCCCTGGAACAGCCCCAGCGGGGTGCACCAGAAGTTTCCTGCTCCTTAATAGACGGGTCTAGTGAGGCGTTGGGACAAACGCGGGAGCTCCACCAGCACAGGTCAAGCCCTGGGGAAGCCTCAAACCTCCGGGGCAGGAGGTGCGGGCGGAGACCCCAGACCCAGACGCAGGTCCCGGCGACGCTCCGCCCGCCGCCGCC
>NW_004567133.1:19860521-19867632 GCF_000260355.1 Condylura cristata | reverse complement strand
CCCGCGCCCGCGCCCGCGGCCCAGTGACCTTCCGCGGCGACGCCGCCGCCGCTGGCTTCCCAACTTTGTTCCCTCGGTCCACACCGACACGTCGCCGCGCTCACGCAGCCTGGGGTGTAGACTCCCGAGAGACAGCTGGGGGTGCGGACCCTGTCACGCCGCCGCCCCAGCCCCTCGGCCTGCTGTCCTGCCCACCACCGGCCACCGCCGGGGCCTGAGGGCCGGCGGGGCTGATACCTGCTTTGAGCCTGCAGCCTCCCTCCCTCGGCCCCCGGCCGCACCCCAAACATCCCCCGCTTGGAACCTCCCCGGGGTTCCAGAGAAGGGGCACATTGCCGTTACTTTGACTCGCCAGAATCACGTCCAGGCTGTGCCTTGACATTTCCTTTGACTCAGTCAGCCTTGCTGTTCTCCTCCCAGTGACTAGTCAGGCCTGGGGAGAGGGTGACTGGGGTGCGCCCCCGCATTTCTAACCCAGAGGAGGTGCTTCTAGTAGAGAGAAATGACTGGCTGGGGCCCTGGAAGGTGACCCCCAGCGCAGCGTAGGGAGAAGGTGGGGGCGGGCCCTGGGTGGCAGTGGGGAGGGCGGGTCTGCCCTGGTGCTGGGGGTGGTGAGGGCAGGGGAGCAGGCTGGGGCCGGCCCCTCCAGTGTCTTCTGCGCCCCGACTGTTGGGGACGGTCCTTCTCAGGAGCCTTGGCCCTCGGGGCCTCCACACACTGGCAGCGGGACTTGGGGAGCTGCTGCTGGCCAAGCCCCACTGCACCCCGCACCCCGGGGTGTCTGGGGCACACTCAGGCGCAGTCGCGGTTCACCAGCCGGTCCCGGAACCCCTAAACCTCAGTAGTGGGAGGCAGCAGTGGCTCCCCCAGGAGCCCTCTCAACAGCCCCGCCCTCCCCACCCCTAGGGGCCGGTCCTCGGCGATGCCCAGTGCAGGTGAAGCCCACGGCCGGCCGTGTCTCACTGCGCGTTCCTGCTCCACAGGTGCGGCAGGGAGGAGTGAGGAGACCTGCCCCAGCGCCCCGCCCAGCCAGGATCGGGTGGCCGGGGCGCCTCCCGCCCTCCGGCGCCAAGGTAATTCCCCCAGCTGCTAGTGGCCGCCCCAACAGGCCTGTCCCAGGCCCCGCCTGATGTGGGCTGGGACGGGTCCGAGAGGCCCCGGTCAGGGCTGACCTCAGCTGTCCCTTGGGGTGGTGCAGAGCCCAAGCTCGCGCTGCTGTTGCACGGCCCTGGCGGCCCGGGCCTAGGGGAGCAGGGGCGGGCGGTGAGCCGTGAAGTGAGGCTCCTGGGCTGCACACCCCCAGCCGCCCTGCCGGCCTTGGGGAGCCCCTGAGCAGGCTCAGGCCGTGCTGGGTGAGGACAGAGCATGACCAAGTGGGTGCATGGGGGCCGGGTGTCGTCCTCAACACCCAAAGCAAAGGGACAGTTAAACCCCGGGGCCTCCCTGTGGCCGGCGTCAGGCTCTGGCTGTCACGGCGGTGGCCTGAGTGTGGTCCCTGGCCTGGGAGGGACCCCCAGGGCGCAGCAGGCCCCTCCTGTCTCCCCACTGCTCCCAGCAGTGGGTTTCAGTGGATCTGCCCGTTCTGCTCCCCAGTCTGTCTCTGGGGATCCTTCTCACCCCTGCGCTGCTGGCCTGCACCCCGGTTCTACACATACATAAATAAATCTTTTTTAAAAATAAAGGATACGTTTAAACTCACCTGGAAACAAATCAGAGGGTCCTGACACCCTCAGGTGCGCCCCGCGGCCGCGGCCCCAGGCTTGCTGTCGCTCCCAAACTGCGCAGGCTCGGAGCGGGGTGCGAGCAGCAGGCAAACGGCCTCGGGAGGTGGAGGCAGCAGCGCGTCCACCCGGGGACCGAACCGAGAACGATCTGACCCGACTCACTAGTTCAGGGACCTCTTAGCTGTCACGCTCCACAGCAAGAAAGTGAAGATTCTAGAAGACCACAGACCGGGCGCACTGAGTGCGCCAGAGGAGGCAGTCCTGGCTCCCGGAGCGCTCGGTCCACACGGGTCCGTGGAAGGGCGCTGGGAGCTGGGGTCCGGCCTGCGTCTGGGCCCGGGGAGCTCCCCACGGAGAGGCCGCCGCGGCTGCGCCCCTGCAGGCTCCGGATCTCAGGGAGTCACATTTCATCGTGACACTGCTGGCCTCTTTGGTGTGGCTGCGCCTGTGTGGCTGCGACCCCCGTGGCTGCTTCTGGAGAGCTCAGCCGGGTCCTGGCAGGCAGTGGGTGGCGCTTTGGGCTGTTACCCTGGCCCCGAGCCGCTGGCCAGCCTGGCCTCATGCACCCGCGGCTCACCGTCTGAGCAAATTCCTCTCCTCTTACGGTCCCCAACGCCCCCAGGTGTCTGACGGGGTCGTGACAGGAGGGACGCTGCTGGGGTGGCTGCCCCGGCCCAGGGCCTGAGCTGCAGAGGTTTCCGGGGGGCCCCTGGCAAAGAAGGCCACGGCTGCCGGCGTGGGCACCCGGCCCAGCGCTCCCCGTGGTGAGCCCTGTCCGCCAGCCCAGCCCGCCAGCCCTTTGAGCCCGCACGTCCTGACCGCTCGGGGCCGGGCAGGCGTGAGCCCGTGGCTGCACCGCGGCCAGGGCCAGCCCGTTCTGGGGAGATGAGGGTCGCGCGCGCAGACGGTGGACGCGAAGGTCCCTGTCGGTCCTGGGGTGCGCGTCCAGCCGGCTGAGCCCTGGTGGCCTTGGGCCGTGGGGGGCTGGGGCAGGGCCGGGACCCCGCCCTTCGCCGCTGGGTGCTCCAAGGGCGACAAGCAGCAGGTTCAGGCGTTGCCAAGTGGGGGTCACCCAGGCCAGAGCTCCCGGCAGCAGCCCGCGGCGTCCGCACCTGCAGGTAGGAGATTTGAAAAGCACCCTTTGAAGTCCTGAGGGTTCAGACCCTGGGGCAGATGCAGGCGGTGGGGTGCTGGCTGCCTCGGCGGGTCTGGAGCCTGAGACCCAGCCTGACTGCAGCCAGGGCGCTGGGGGTGGAATCGCCCCCGACCCTGCAGCCGGCCCTTGGCCAGCTCTCGGCCCTGGGAGAGTCCAGCTGGAAAGCAGGCGGCGTCAGTCCCCAAGTCCCCTGGCCTCCTCCAGTGGGGCCCCAGGCTCGCCCCGGATACCGGATACTCCTGAGGTGTCCCGAGGAGCTGTGCTGTGGCCTGTCTGCTGAGTCCAGGCTGCGCCTCGGGGGCAGGGGTGTGAGGTGTTGGGGTGTCCTCTGCACCCTGGCAACCAGGGCAGACCTCCATCTGGGGGTGCTGTGGACTTTCTCTGTGCTCAGGTCCCTTTGTAGTGGACACACATGGGGGAGAGGCCCTGAGGCTGCGCTGGCTACATCTGGGGGGGCTCCGGCTGGCCATTCTGGAACGACGGCCTGAGGCCTGGCCCCGTGGGGGTCACAGGAGACAGCCTGGCTTGGCGAGCAGTCGCCAAGTGGAGAAAGCAAGGCAGTTACGGGGGAAGACACCACCGTCTGACTACTTTCAGTATCTTGAGCGAGCCCGCCCTGGAGGTTTGGGGGCGCCCCTGGCCCGTTCAGGTAGACAGGCACGCCCCGCTGAGTTCACTCCGGATCCGCCGCCTGACTGTGTTGGGAGACAGAGACCTTCCTGAAGTCTTGATTTTCCCAAATCGGTTTGGAACCGGTAACGAGCCCCGTGGAGCGACGTCGCCGCCTGGCGGCTGCGGGGAGTACTGCGAGGGGGCGGCCGGGCCCCGCGCCCCGCGGGCCTGCAGCGCCGCCCTCTGGGACCCAGGCCGATACCAGGGGGGCAGTGGGGCGGCAGCGTTGTGGGGACCTCGGGGGCTCTCTGTTTTTCTTTTAAGATTTATTTATTCATACAGAACTGGGGGACAGGCCAGAGGCGCAGGGGCCGTGAGACCATGCGGCAGATCCACAAAGCCCACTGCTGAGGGGGCAGCGGCCGGTCAGGAGAGGTCTGTCCGCCCTGGGGGTCCCCTCCCGGGCAGGGGATGGAGTCGCACTGACAGCGTCCTAACCCCTTGCCCCCCAGGGAGGGCCCTGTTTTTGTTTTCTTTCTGTGGAGAACTGGAGTTCAGGCCAGAGGGGGACATGGGGGTGAGAGGACGCCAGAGACAGAGACAGAGCGGGGAGCAGAACAGGCGGCTCCACCGAGACCCGCTGCTGAGGGGACAGCAGGGGACAGACGGGGTCTGCCGCGCCTGGGGTCACTCCCTGGTGGGGATGGGCTCAGGGCTCAGCGGTGACCGCCAGAGACTGACCTCGGTCCCCAAGGAGGCCGGGTCCTCTGCTCTGCCTTTTCGCAGACTGAGAGGACATCTCACGCAGAGGGGCCGCCCCCGCGAGAGCCCCCCGGGCACGCGCCTTGCTCACACAGAGCGGCCTCCCCACGCAGGGGGCCGCGCCTCTGGTGGTGTGGGTCGCTGCGTCGCTGCCGAGCGGCCCCACCCGCGTCCCCCAGTCTCGCCTGTGCCGGAGGCCGAGGGGCGGGGTCGCCCCAGCACAGCCCGGCCACTTCTCCACCTGGTGTCCTCATGGCCTGCCTGCCCACCGTGGCGAGGGTGACCTTGCCCCTGTCCACAGCCGCGGGTCCTGCAGTGGACTGGTGGTGTTGTGGGCTCAGGGCCAGGGCTGACCCTGGTGGCCAGAGGGGCTGGGGCCAGTGGGGAGCAGGCTGGCCGGAGGCGGCGGATGTCAAGGGTGGGCTGTTCTTGCAAAGCCAGCTGCTGAGAGGACTTCACGAGGTTTTGTTTTAGGGAACAGAGACCTCAGGACCTGCACCTCCTGAGTGGCCGCAGGCTGGGGTCCGGGCCACCCCCCTCCAGGGGGGCACACCGCGGGCTGGGCGGAGCAGGCCTGGGCTCCGCGCCACAGCGCCCCGTCCCGCGCCCCAGGGCCCAGGCCCCCCACTGACCGGCTTCCACCTCCTCCCTCAGGACGCAGCCTGGGGACCCCGGCTTCCTTGCCCGGCAGCAGGAGCGACCCCTCTGCTGGGGGCGCGGGGCCGCCATGCCCCTGCCCGAGCCCAGCGAGCAGGAGGGCGAGAGCGTGAAGGCCGGCCAGGAGCCGTCGCCCGAGCCCCCCGAGCCGGGCACCGATGTCCCCACGGCCCCCACGAAGCCCAAAGATTTCTCCAAACTGGCCCTGCTGACGGCCTGCAAGGACAGCGGGGGGGCGGGCTCCCCGCCCCAGGGAGTGCCCTGCGTCGTGTCCCTGGAGATGCGCATCCCCAACACCCAGACCAGCACCCCCCAGGCCCTGCCGACAGAACAGCAGGGGGCGTCACTCCAGCTGAGCCCCCAGACCCCTCAGCGGCCGCGTGGCCAGCCAGACACAGGTGAGTCCACCCGCTGGCCCGGCCCGGCCCTTGCTGCGGGTCTCTGGTCACCGCCTGCGCCGGGCCACCTGGCCAGCGGGGCTCCTGCCCGTGGTTCCCGGCCTGCTAACCCAGCCCTGCCCTCACAGCGCCCCCGCCCCTGGAGTTCCTGAGCACCCCGTTCGGGGGCCGCCTCCTGGTGCACCAGTCCTTCCTGTACAAGCGGGAGAAGGCCGTGGGCGACAGGGTGTACTGGAAGTGCCGCCAGCACAGCGAGCTGGGCTGCCGGGGCCGGGCCGTCACCCGCGGCCCCAGGGCCACCGAGATGCGCGGCCACTGCCACCCGCCCGACGAGGAGGGGCTGGAGGCCCGGCGCCAGAAGCAGAAGCCGCCCAGCCCGGCCCTGCCCGACGGCTCGGGGAGCCTGGAGGACCCCCATGCCCAGGTGCAGGAGCCGCTGGGGGCGGTGAGCCCGTGGCTGTGTCCCCAGGAGCCCGAGCCAGCACCTGCAGGGGTGCCGAGCCAGCGGGCCCCGGAGGAGGAGGGGCTCCGAGCCTTCTCGCTGCTGAGCTTGCCCCCCAAGAAACGCCCAACCTTGGGGTTCGGTGAGTGCTCCCCTCCTGTGCCCGAACAGAAGTGCGGGGCTCACACTGGGAATCAGCAACTTCGCACAGCACAGCCGGGTCCCCAGCGCTCTGAGCCGCGAGCCCACGGCCCCGAGCTGCCGGCAGCTGTGCCAGAGCCCTGGGGCCCCCAGGCCTTCTGGGACTCTGGGGGGCCGGGGGGTCTGTGTCCGGGGAGAGCCCGAGCCACCTGTGCAGCCTGGCAGCTGGGTGGGCACCAGGTGGGGGCTGCCCTGGTTTTATTTCCAGTAACTGGGGGCGGGCTTGTCCCGAAGGTTGGTGCCCCCAGCCCAGGAGGAAGGGAAGGGCCTCGGTGCGCTGTGCCTGGGTACCTGGGCTGGGGGCCCAGAGGGAGGTGTGTTTGCTCACCATGTGGTGTCCGTGCCACTGGAGTCTGGTGGCGGGTGTGTCGTTCAGAAGTTAGGTAGACTTTAAAACAAACCCTAGAAAAAGGGCCTGCAGTGACTTGGCTGCAGGCTGCGGAGTGGGAGCCTGCGGCCTTCCAGGTGGGGGACCTTGGACATGGCCTCGAGCCACTCAGCTTTGGCCGCTCCACACTGCTGGGGCTCCTCCCGGGGCGCTGAGTGGGGTGGAGCGGGGATCCCCAGCCCCAGCCGTGCACACGGTCCCAGGGCTGGGTGGCCAGAGCTGCCCCCTGAAGGGCCGCCCCGCCCCCGGCAGGGCCCCCGCCCCTGGAGTTCCTGCGGACCTGCTATGGGGGCAGCTTCCTGGTGCACCAGTCCTTCCTGTACAAGCGGGAGAAGGCCGTGGGCGACAGGGTGTACTGGACGTGCCGGGACCACGCGCTGCATGGCTGCCGCAGCCGGGCCATCACGCAGGGCCAGCGGGTGACCGTGATGCGGGGCCACTGCCACCCGCCCGACGTGGAGGGCCTGGCGGCGCGAAGGCAGCAGCAGAAGGCCATGGGGACACTGCAGGCCAGGCCGGACGGCACCAGCAGCCACGCAGATAAAACGCGCCCAGGCGTGGACAGCCTGACGTGCCGCAGGGGCCCCGGCACCCTGACCCTCTCTGGGCCGCGGCCCAGGAAGCGCGCCATGGCCCAAGGCCAGCCCCAAGCACTGCAGGGCCCCTCCGAGGACCAGGATGAGGAGCCGGGTGAGACCCCACACCCTCTGACCGGCGCCCCTCTCAGGCTTGCTTGCGGAGGTCCCAGACGCAGGATGCAGGATGCGGGCA
>NW_004567133.1:19850757-19859537 GCF_000260355.1 Condylura cristata | reverse complement strand
GTGCAGAGGTATGTACCCCCAACTCAGGGCCCAGGAAGGCGGCTCTGGGATCTCGCTCACTCCTAGGCCTGCAGGGCACTCACTGGGCCCCGGCCCAGCTGGTGGGAAGAGTGAGTGGGGTCCCCCACCCCCCCTTCCTGGCGGCACAGCAGGAGTCGGCCTCTCCTCGCGCCCTGGGCCTTTAGGGCCCTTTTTGCCCAGATGTCCTCCCAAGCGTGAGGCCTCCAGTTTTATTTTCTTTAGACGCTTGTACTCTGCTCCGCCTCCTCGGGACTCTGCCCCCTCGCCCGACACCCAAGCCACTCGGGGCAGCGTGGGAGTCCCGAGGGTGCAGCCGCCTGTTGCTTGCAGGGAGCCCCAGCGGCCGGCCCTGGCCGTGACTCGGCACACGGGCTGCTCCCGCCCTCGCCTGCGCTGTCCCATCTGGTCCGCAAACCTGCTCCTGCGCGGGAATACAGAGAGCGACACACACACACACGCGCGCGCGCCTTCGGGCAGGGCCGGGGCCTGCTCCCGGCTCCTCACACCTGCCTGGGCCCTCAGCCCAGCCGCTGGCTCTGGGGCTGTGCCGCAGACCGCGCCCCATGTCCGCCACCCTCTGAACCCCCCTTTCCCAGCTCGCGGATTACGCCTGTCGGGTCTTGCGCGCTTCCACCCCTCTGCGCTGCCAGTCACGGCCGCTGGGGGCGCTGCCTTGCCGGGCCGTTCGCGCCCCAGTGTGACTCACCCTCCCGCTCCGGTGCGCCGGTGCCCCCGAAGGCCAGGCCGCCCCCGCTCGCGCGACCCTGCCCCCCGGCCTGCACTCAGCCTCTCTTGGGGCCCCCAAGAGGCCCCCACTCACTTCCCACCAGCTGGGCCCGGGCCCTGCAGGCCTCAGAGTGAGCGAGATCCCAGACCCGCCTTCCTGGGCCCGAGTTGGGGGACACACCTCTGCCTCTGGGCATCCGCTCCTGCCGCCACCCGAGGAGGCGAGTGCCTCGCCCGACCCAGAGGCCACTGCGCCAGGCCTGGCTGCCGCTCTCCCTGCCCTGTGGTGTCTCCCCAGGCGGCCCCGAGTTCCTGCGGACCCCCCTGGGCGGCAGCTTCCTGGTGCACGAGTCCTTCCTGTACCGGCGGGAGAAGGCGGCCGGCGACAAGGTGTACTGGATGTGCCGGGACCAGGCCCGCATGGGCTGCCGCAGCCGGGCCATCACGCAGGGCCAGCGGGTGGCCGTGATGCGGGGGCACTGCCACCCGCCCGACCTGGGGGGCCTGGAGGCGCTGAGGCAGCGGGAAAGGCTCCCCAGCCCCGCCCAGAGGGAGGACACAGGTGAGGCGGCCGCGGCTCCCGGCCTTACCTGGCGGCCTGGCGCAGGGACTCGCTCCTGCACTAAGGGGGTGGCTGCCCATCATGCAGCCCCTGGGGGGGGTGCGCCTGGCCAGCCCCCAGCTCCCTTCGGCGCACTCAGTTCTGTTTTCCGCTCCCTTCCCACTCCCGGTTCTCCTGGCACCCCGAACCCTGGCAGTCCTTTCAGAGCAAGTTTTTAGAGGTCTCCCGAGAGGGTCCAGTTGGCTGCCAGCTGGTTGAGGGGCTGGGCCCTGGACAGTCCAGACAAGCGTGGGCCTCCCGGACGTGCCAGCCCAGGCCCTGCAGACTCAGTCTGCACGGGGGTGCCGGCCTGGGCCAGGGCCTTCATCCCCAGGGCCCGAGCAGGGCAGCGTGGGGAGCCTGGCGAGCCTGGCCAGGGTGGCCTGGGGAAGGGCAGTCTGCCGCCCAGCGGGGCTGGCTCATGGGGCCACAGCCTTCCTGGCACGGCTCCCACAGATCACATTCCCTCAGGGACATCTCAGCCTCTGGAGTTCCTCAGGACGTCCCTCGGGGGCCGCTTCCTGGTGCACGAGTCCTTCCTGTACCGGAAGGAGAAGGCGGCCGGCGACAAGGTGTACTGGATGTGCCGGGACCAGGCCCGCACGGGCTGCCGCAGCCGGGCCATCACGCAGGGCCAGCGGGTGACCGTGATGCGGGGCCACTGCCACCCGCCCGACCTGGGGGGCCTGGAGGCGCTGAGGCAGCGGGAAAGGCTCCCCAGCCTGGCCCAGCAGGACCCAGGTGCAGGTAGGGTTGGGGTGAGGGGTGGAGCAGAAGAGCTGTGGCGCTTGCCCCCCCCACCGCCCCCCGCCAGAGCCCACCAGGGCACAGCGCGCCCCATCTGTCCGCCCTTGCAGCCCCGCCCCGCCCGCTCCGCCCTCTCCCCCGCTGCCTCTCCTCCTGTCTGCTGTCCAGAGGGAACATCTGAAAATCAGGTGAAGATGCGTGCCGCACACACCTGGCACCTGTGCACACACGCTTGCTGCACGCACACTCGATGCACACACATGCGGGGGACCAGCCCCAACTATCGCGTGTCCGGAGGCGAGACAGGCAGGCCCTGAGGTGGGAAGGCATCGGCGAGCGGAGAGTCCAAAGGGAGCGGGGAGCAGGCACGAGGAAGGCACGGGGGTCGGAGCTGGGTGCATCTTCCTGCCATGCCCTCCGCAGGTCTTTATCTACAGGTGTAGCGAGTGGCTAATTGTAATAATGCACAGGGTGAGTTCATGGGAGATCGCCGTAAATTGTCATAAACGTTCTCAGGGACAAGGGGAACAAGGCATTTTTCTCATAACGTTTTATGATGCGCTAGATTGCACATGTTTGTGATGATGGTCATGGGTACGGCTGTTTAGTTATCACTCAAGGGAAAAGGGGTCTGGGAAGGGGTGAGCTGGTTAGCAAAGGTTATTGGGGGTCTTGGGGAAGTAATAAATTGCGTTAGCAGTGTGGTCAGTGACTGTCTACAGAAAAGCTAGTGGCTAATATAAAGCTGGCAGAGGGGAGTTAGTGCTTGTTTAGAAAGCAGTAAGTTAAGGGACAGTTGTGCAGTTGTGTATCAAGCAACACCTGTGTAAACACGGTTAAAAATTGTCCATGAGTCCTTATGCCCTGGGAGTCTTATCTGAGATTTGCTTTTTATTTTAAAGAAACTAAGGAAGCTTCCCAGGAGTTTTTGTGCCCTGGGTTCTTAGTTCCCAGGGGCTTGCCTTCTGTCTCAGGAGACAGGAATTTCCCGCCCTGGGGCAGCTGGCCGGGGCCAGGCAGCTCCTTATGAGGCTGAGGCAACCCAGTTGTAAACTGATGGTCGCTCAGAATAGTTCGATATTGTGATTATACAAAAAAGGGAGGTCGTCACATAAGTTAGCGGTGGAAATTCTGATTTTTCAGAGCGTTTCCTATTCTATCCGGAATTTGTCAGCCGACAGAAGTTGCATAGCTTGTGTCACACATGCGCACAGCTTTGCCAGTAACGAACCTCTCTGAACTGAAAGGGGGTCCCTCATGTAAACCCAACACCAGCCAGTGTGTAGAAGTGTGAGTGTCTCATTTTCACTCACGTAAATGTCCAGCGACACCTGATTTCGCCCAGCACAAGAGCAGAGGCCCAGGGCAGTGCCCTCAGGCCCACGCAGGTGCTGGGCACCTCTGGCATGGCGGACTGGCCCCCGCAGGCCCTCGGCTCAGCCCTTGATGACGAGGGCTGGCGGCTCACTTCTGGGTCCGCAGATCACCTGTTTACCAGGCGCAGGGAGTCTGGGGGGCTACAAACCTAGGGACCCCTCTAACCAGAGCCGCGCGGCTTGGTCGCCTTGCCTGGGGCCTCAATCTGGGCCGTTGGCTCTAGCAGCTTCTACAAGGAGAGGATTAACCCATGTTTTCAACTTTGTTTCTTCTCAGAAAAGACAAAACTTCTGCCTGAAGGTCAACTGTGCTTCAAGACTTGTTCTCCTGACAGCCAGCAGAGCTGCGGGTAATTGTGCTCATTATCTAACACGGCATCACAAATGACCCCACGATTTAGTGGCTCAAAGCAAAGTCACTGGGCCACAGTCCTGCGGGTCCGAGCTGGGGCAGCTGGGTGGCTACGGCAGCGGGGCCGTCACCCGTCACCCCGGAGCCTGAGCAGGCGCCTCCTCGGGGGTGGGCGGGGGCTGGGGACCGCCGCCGGGGCTGCTGGCGGGGACCAGAAGCAGGGCGCTGTTCCCCCAAAGGAGCGGGTGAGGGCAGCCAGCGGTGCCCAGACTCGGGGCCCTCTCACACACGTGACTCACTGAAGCCCCGAACCAGGACTCCCCAAACGTAAGCGGACGGAAACCTCCCCGAGCCTTCCCCTAGCAGTGGCCTGAACTCAGAAGCAGAAGCAGAAATAAATTTGGGAAACTGACAGATATGCTGAAACGAACTCTCGAGGGGCCCCCGAGTCTAAGGCAGCCACAAAGCAGCCAGAAAGCGTGACCAGCGTAAGGGGGAGCCCGAGTCCGAGGCGCAGGAGGGAAGGGACCCCCCGGCGGCCTGTACGGGCCAGCACAGGCCGCAGAGCCCGGGCTGAAGGACGCCCAGGGCAGAGACTCGCCCACGCTGGAGGGGGCAGCGGCGGCTGGCGCGTGCTGCCCTGAGGGGCCTGTGGCGGGCGAGACGGCGGCTTTAAGCTCCAGCCTGCCCGGCCCCCGCCGGTGTCCCAGTGCAGGCTGCCGGCCACTGATGGAGCCTGGGCACAGCCCTCGCTGGCAGGAGAGCAGGGCCTGGGGCCACGACCCGGCGAAGGCATCACGAGCGGGGCCTCCCGGGGCGCAGCAGACCCTCCCGCTGCCCCTCGGCCGTGTGTCTCCGGGGAGCCGCCTGCTCGGCCCCGCTGTCTCTGGGCGTCCTCTCACCCCCACCTCCGGCCTGACGCCCAGCTCTTGTGTGCACCAATAAATACATCTTAAAAAATGATGAGCGCCCACGGGGATGACAACTGAGATGGAAAAAGGCACAACATGATGTAAAAATAAACTATTATATCATCTGAAAAAACACATGATCTACAAAGACACCAGCGACGGGAACCCCCCTCGGGTCGCGGAGGACCCTCGTGAGCGCCAGCGAGCCGGGGCTCAGCCCGCGCCAGGTCGCGTCAGCGCCAGGGAGGGTGTGGGGGCAGCGGCCGCAGGCCGGCGCAGGGACCCTCTTCTGCCGGACGGCCCCCCGCGTTGGAGGCTCAACGTCAGTGACTGCGGCCAGGCCCCCAAAACCCCAGCTCAGCCCCGGTGACCCTCCCGCTGGACACACGTCACACGGGGGCCCCAGCGCCCCGCTGGAGAGCCCAGCTGATCCGAGCGCCTCGAGGGGGGGCCTGGAAGTGGCGCCTCGTCCTCTGCGGACCTCGCCTGTCCACGAGGGTCACTCCGTGCTCAGCTCTGAGTCCTTCTAGCGAAGTCACCCAGCCAGGTGACCTGGGGTGGCAGCGCACCCTACCCATCGGACTGAGGGCAAAACCCACGCGATCACCGAGTCCCCAAGAAGCTCTGGGCGGAGCCACCCCCCACGACAGCCCGAGGCAAGCTTGGACTGGAAGGCTTCTCTCAGCCCGACGCCGAGCCCTGCCCGGCTGCAGCCCCGTGACGCACAGCCCGGCGCAGGACACTCAGACCAGACGGACGCACCAGGCGGGCGGGAGCCGCCCCTTGGGTCACCGTCCTCGGGAGGCCCCGACGCCCGGCCCTGGGCACGCCGGGCAGGGCCGGGGCCGGCTGCGATTCTGCTCACTTTCAGTGAAGCTGAGGGTGAATGAGAAGACTGCGGACAGCATCAAGCAGAATAAAGCATTTGGGAATGACTGCGCTTGGCTCCTGAGACCCCGCCAGGCCCAGCCAGCTGGGGGTCACCTTTCCACTTAAAGCGAGGGACCCACAGGAGCCGCTGCTGACCGGCGGGTCGCAGCAGGACAGGGCCTGCGCTGCTTGGCTCGCGCAAAACAAAACGTCTGCAGCTGGGCGGCGCCCAGGGACTCCCAGCGCGGAGGGCGCCTTCTGGGGGGGTCGGGGTGCCCTGTGGGCAGGCTAGTGGAGGGAGACGGGAATTCCCAAATTGCATGTTGTGGGCGGGCTCCTGCTCTAACGGGGCTGCCAGGTGGGCGCGTGTGACTGGCGTGAGGCCGCCCGCCGCTCCTGCCCGTCCAGCCAGTGTGTGTCTTTGCCCTCAGGGTGGTCACCGAGGTGAAGGTGGAGAGCGAGAGCCAGTGAGAGTCTCGGCCAGTCGGGCGCGCTCCGCACCTCACCCACCCAACCCCGGCGCTCCCCACCTGTCAGTTTCCTGTCGAAACCGCCGTCCACTCTTCCAGCGCTCCACGAGGACGAGAGGACTTCCCGGTGGACGCGAGGCCCCCGCTCGGTGACAGGAGCAGCGCCCTCAGCAGACCCCTCCCCTGCCGGGTCCCGGAGGAGACCGCCAGGGACTCCCCAGCTGGCGCGGCCAGCTCGGCCCTGCGCTTCTGGCTGGGCTGCGGCCCCGCACACGTGCCCCAGGACGGGCCAGGAGGGCCTCTGCTCGGAGCCACCCGCTGCCGGGCGCGGGCTGGACGCAGAGGCCCGCCTGGCCTTCTCTCCCGTGCTGCCTTGGAAAGAGCCTGGTGTCTCGGAGTCCTGGCAGGGCCAGGCCCGTCCGCAGGGAGCTAGAGCGGCAGACCCTCCCTGTGAGCAGCGTGTCCACTGTCTGGAGCAGGAGGCCGCAGGCGTGGCCATGGGCGCAGCTGGGCGGGGGGAGGGCAGAGCCAGCCTGCGGGCCGGGAAGTGGCTGGTCCCGCTGTCACAGGCCGTCCTGGCCGGGGCCCCCACGCCTGCCTGTGGCCTTCGCCCGGTGAGGTGGCCCCCACGCCTGTCACCAGCGTGGCGGGGTGCCGTGTGTCTGCTTGTGTATCTCCACCAATAAACCCTATTTTACATAGACTCGGGCGGAGCTGCTGTGTTCACAGCCCCTGACAGAAACAGCTGGCCAGCCGGGTCACAACAGGTTCGGACAGCTGCCCCAGACGAGACCACGCACCTGAGGCAGGGCCAGTCACCTGGGGCAGGTGGGGGCTCGAGGGGCTGCTCAGGGTCCCAAGGCTCCAGGGCCCGCCTCGGCCTGGTGACCTCCCCATCTCCTGTGGCTGAGAGGGCCGGCCTGCCGCCCCCTCCCCCCGCCCAGCCTGGCCTCCTGGGTGCGCCTGTAAGCTGGGTGGGCTTGGAAAGGGACCCCCAGAGGACGACGCTGGTCCCTGGGGGCCTGGCAGCTGTCCCACCACTCTGAGCTGCCCATAACCCCTGAAGGGGTCACTGTGGCCCTTGGGTGGGGCCACAAACAGCCCCGGAGGCAGCCAGGACCGGGCAAGGCCCCAGGGGCAGGTCAGCCAGGACCTCAGCCTCTGTGGTGTCCCGGGACACGGAAAGGTGGCCGCTAGGCCTGGAGGGGGGCACTCCTGTCCGACGGGCATAGAGGTCCCGCTGTCCAGCAGGCGGGCACTACGCACACCCCTGAACTCAGGCATGTGGGTGGGGCCGCCTTGGCTGCAGCTTCGCCAGACTTTGCAAGAGGCAGGTGGCCGGCCTCCCCGGGCGGGAGGAGAGGCGCTGCGGGGAGGGGCTAGCCGGGCGCGGGCGGGGCGCCGGGGGTGACTGGGAGCCAGGAGTGGAACCGTGCCCCCGCTCGTGTGCCGAGGTCCGAACCCCCAAGGTGACAGCTGCAAAGTTCACAGTGACGAGCTGAGATGCCAGGCCGGGCTCCGGGCTCCTGCTCCCACCGCTGGGTCCTTGGGCACAGACACGGGCACGCGGATGTGAGGGCCAAGGCAGGGTAGGGCTGGCGCCCCGGGGCCCCTGCCCGCCTGCCGCCTGGCCCTTGAACGTCCAGCCTCAGCCAGTGCTTCACAGGGGGCTCAGGAGAAGAGGCGGGCGGCCCCCTCCATGCCCTCGCCCCTCCCAAGCAGGCCCCGCCCCACCCCGCCCCGCCCCGCTCCCGCTGCCTGCCTGGAGGAGAACGGGCTGGCAGCCTTCGTGCCTGCGAGGACCCTCCAAACCAAAGAACCTGTGATCTTGCGAAACGCGGGTTCTGACCAGGGGCAAGTTGGGGTGCATTTCTGACATGCTTCCTAGCAGAGGGTGCCGACACCCCGGCCCTCCTTTCAGCGTCGAGGGGCATCACCCCGCCTCACTGGCCGCTTGACCCAGGGCTGGGGGTGCGCTCGTCACGGGTGCCTGGGCAGGAGCTGGGGCGGCCGGTCACCCCCCTTCTGCAGCAGCAGTAGCATGGCTGCCAGGGGCCCCGCTCGGGCTACGACTACAGAGGCTCTCAGAGGTGTGGGGTGCAGCGAGGGGCCGTGGCCGGAGAGGTCTGGTGCAGGAGCCGGCAGGACCCCACTGCAGGGCCTGGGCCTGGAACCGGCCTCCTCTCCTCCGGGGTAGGCTCTGCAGGGGGCGGAGGCCAGACCGGGGCTAGGGACCAAGGTGAGAGGACCCAGTGGACAGTGGCTTGGGGTCCATTTCCTGATAAGGAGGGGCCGGTCCCCTTCCCACCTGTGGCTGCAGACTGGCCACGCGCAGCCTTTCCCCCGAGGGGACTGACCAGCAGATGAGTCTCCCCGGCAACCCCCAGACAGGCACTGGGAGGCCGGCCGGCCAGCCCTGGCCTTCGGAGGGCCCCCAGGAGGCAGCCCCTGCCATGTCTCCATCTGGCCTCCGTCTTGGTGAGGCACCTCCCTTTAAAGTTCCCCCATCCTGGAGGGACCCAGACCGGAGCCTGGTGAGGGTGTGAGGCTCTGACTGAGAGGCCAGAAGGCCCCACGCACCCTGATTTCGCTGGGACCCGCGGGGAGACCCCAGTGAGGAGGGCCTGCCACAGAACAGGGGCAGGTCCACCCCGCGGGACAGCCTGGGGGCACTTGGCGAGGGGTGGGGAGACCTGCTGGGGCTGG
>NW_004567133.1:19849036-19850487 GCF_000260355.1 Condylura cristata | reverse complement strand
GGGGGGGCGCCGTCGGGGGAATTCCATCGCCGGGAAGGCTCCAGCGAGCCTGGACTGGGGGTCCTAGGGAGGGGAGGGGGAGGAGAGGAGGAGACCGGCTGGGACGAGGGGCGCAGCTGCCTTCCTCCCCCAGACACCAGCTGCCCCTGCCCGTCCGGACCCAGCGTCCACCGTACCCGCCTGTCTCACGAGTGCGGAGCGGGACTGGCTCTTCCTCCGGCCGGGGAGTGGGGAGCGCGCGGGCGCGAGCTCCCGGAGGGTGCGTGTCCCACGACCTCCGGCCCACGGAGCGGGCGTGCGCTCCTCCACGGGTGCCGGCCGGGACCGGCCACGCGGGGTGTCCGGGGCGTGCGACCTGCGGAGGGCCCCGCGCCTCCCCCGCCAGGGCCCTCTGCCTGCGGCCTGACCTGTCCCCACTCTCCCCTGGAGCGTGCACCCACCCGGTCGGGGGTAGGGGAGGCGCTCGCGGGGACACCGAGGGTCGGGGAAGGTGGGGCGGGCGTGGGAGGCGTCTGGACCTGCTGCCTCCGCTCAGTCTCGGGCGGGGCTTCCCGGGGAGGGAGGGGGAGGAAGGAGGAACGGGGGAGGGACCCGCGGAGGGACGCGCGGGGGGCAGGAGCCAGCGCCGAGAGACCTGCGCGAGGGAGACAGGCGGCGCAGCGCGCGGGCGGGGGCGAGCGTGAGGCCCAGGCACGACCCCCAGCTCGGAGGAGCAGAGACGAGACAGGCCCTGGCCAGGGACCCCCGGGGGAGAGCCCGCGTGGGGGCCGAGCACAGGGGCGCCTCCAGGAGCAGAAACCCGGGAGCGCAGACCCCGGGGGCATTTCCCTGCTGCAGCCGAGAGCGCCGCCCCGAGAGGGACGAGACGGCCCGGCCCAGGACAACGCCCCCAGGTCGCCCGGGAGCCCCGGCAGCGACCCCGCGGGGCGGCGCGGGTCGTGCGCCGACGACGCCTCTCTGCTTGGGGGCGATGGGGACACGGGCCCTGCGGGGCCTCCTCCTCCTCCTGCCGCTGCTACCGCCGCGCGGGGCCTCTGCGGGGAGCCTGCACAGCCCAGGTGAGTCCCGCCCGGCCCCCAGCCCAAAGCCCGGTCCCGAGGAGGAGACGGGGCACAGCAGGTGGGGGGCAGCTGGGCAGCCCGCGGGGGCGCGGACGCGCAGCCGGGCGGGGGCGGACGGGGGGCGCACGCGGGCGAGGGTCCGGACGGCCGCAGGTCCTGCCTTCGCGCGCAGGCCTGTCCGAGTGCTTCCAGGTGAATGGAGCCGACTACCGCGGCCACCAGAACCGCACGGGCCCGCGCGGGGCGGGCCGCCCCTGCCTCTTCTGGGACCAGACGCAGCAGCACAGCTACAGCAGCGCCACCGACCCCCAGGGTCGCTGGGGGCTGGGCGCGCACAACTTCTGCCGGTGAGGGCGGGGCCTCGACGGCGGCGCTCGCGGGGCGAGGCCC
>NW_004567133.1:19847139-19848936 GCF_000260355.1 Condylura cristata | reverse complement strand
CGGGGCGGGGCCGCGCGCCGCCGTCTGCGGGTGGGTCCGGCTCTGACCGCCGGGAGGGAAGGGCCAGGCCTGGGCACTCCAGAGGCCCCACTAGGCGGGGCCCTGTCGGAGGGTTAGCCCAGAAGTGAGGGGCAGGCTCTCCCGGCACAACTTTGAGGCGGGGGTGGGGGTTCAGCTGCTATGTGGACCTCGCTGAGCAGGACATTTCCGCCTTAAAGCAAGGGACGCGCCTCCCCGGTGGGGCAGGGGTGAGTCTCAGCGCTATCAAGCTATCACCTGGCCAGGGAGTGACCCGAGGGCCCAGCAGTCCCCCCCGCACCCCCTCCCCGTGCTGCCCTTCAGCAGCAGATCCGCCTGTTCTGCTCCCCACGCTGTCTCTGGAGCGTCCTCTCACCCCCTGCACCCCTGGGCTGCACCAGCGATCTTGCGTGCATAAATAAATCTTAAAAAGACATACGAGGTGACAGCTGAGGCCTAAAGTCGGCCTGCAGGCCGCCTGGAGTTTCCCCACCGGCCCGGGGGTCATCACCCAGACCAGGGGACAGAGCAGTTTGTGTGGGAGGGGAGAGGGCCACCCACGAGGCTCTAATGGGCGATTTTGCGAAGGGCTGGGAGGGCCTGGGGTTGGGGGGCTGTCGGCCACTTCCCCCCCATCCGCAGGAACCCTGACGGCGATGTGCAGCCGTGGTGCTACGTGGCCGAGTCCGAGGAGGGCATCTACTGGCGCTACTGCGACATCCCCACGTGTCACAGTGAGTGACCGCGGCTGAGAGGGGAGAGGGCGTGCGGCGGGACAGGGGCCGACTCCGGCCGCCCACCGAGCCTGACTCTGCCCTCAGTGCCCGGGTATCTGGGCTGCTTCGTGGACTCGGGGGCACCCCCGGCCCTCAGCGGCCCCAGCGGCACCTCAACCAAGCTCACGGTGCAGGTGTGCCTCCGCTTCTGCCGCATGAAGGGCTACCAGGTACTGCCCGCCTCCACCCCGCGTGGCCAACTGACCTCGGGGCCCAAATCAACTCCCAGTCCAGACCCCCCCCACCTGGACCCCAGATTCCCCACCCCCAGCCCTGCCCCAGGGGACACCCGTCTGTGCCCCCAGCTGGCCGGCGTGGAGGCTGGCTACGCCTGCTTTTGTGGCTCTGAAAGCGACCTGGCCCGGGGACGTCCGGCCCCCGCCACCGACTGTGACCAGATCTGCTTCGGCCACCCGGGTCAGCTGTGCGGCGGCGATGGGCGCCTGGGCATCTACGAGGGTGAGGAGTGGGCAGGGATGAGAGGGGCGAGGGGCTGGGTGGGACCCGGGGTGCGGTGCCCTGGAAAGGGGACACTGGCCCGGGAGCGCGTGGGAAAAGGAACGGGGCTGAGGGCGGGAGCCTGGGGCGGGGGGCGGAGCCTGGGGCGGGGTCAAGGGTCGGGGCGCCTGTGGGAAGACTTGGAGGAGGTGGCAGAGACCTGGTGAACCTGGGGTGGGCACGGTTTCAGGGTCAGGCGGCCCTCGCGCCGACGTGGAGCCCCGCCCCAGAAGGAAGGGCCCGCGGGCCGCTTCTGACCGCCCGGCCTGCCCACAGTGTCGGTGGGCTCCTGCCAGGGGAACTGGACCGCCCCTCAGGGCGTCATCTACTCCCCGGACTTCCCGGATGAGTACGGACCGGACCGGAACTGCAGCTGGGCTCTGGTTCCTCCGGGCGTCGCGCTGGAGCTCACCTTCCGCCTCTTCGAGCTGGCCGACCCGCGAGACCGGCTGGAGCTGCGCGACGCCGCCTCGGGCGGGCTGCTCGGCGCCTTCGACGGCGCCCG
>NW_004567133.1:19845258-19846982 GCF_000260355.1 Condylura cristata | reverse complement strand
CGCCCCTGGGCCGGCGCCCCCGCCACGGGTCTCACCCCGCTCTCCGCAGGGCTGCAGACCGCCGCCGAAGACCGGGCGCCTCCCAAGGGCTCGGCCCACACCCCGGACGCGCCCCGCGACGGGGCCAACGCGAGCTGCAGTCCCCGGCCAGGGGCTCCGGAGGCCGCGATGGGGGGTGAGGCGGGCGCCAGCGGGAGGCAGCTTGGGGAGCACCTCCTCGCCAGCCCTGTTCTCACTGCACGGTGTGTCCGCAGCTCGCGTCTTCTCGACGGTGACGGCCGTGTCAGTGCTGCTGCTGCTGCTGCTGTCGCTGCTGCGCCTGCTGCGCCGACGGTGCGCGCGCTGGGGCAGGGCCTGAGGGGGACCCCGCCGGGCGCCTGCCGCCTCTGGGCCCCGGGGACCCTGGTGGGAAGTTGGGGCCCACGAGGGGGCAGGGCTGGGAGGAACTCCCGGGTTCTTGAGGGGTGAGGCCTAGAGTCGTACAGGGTGTCGCGCGTGGGGCCTCAGGTGAAGCAAGGTTCTGAGGTGAGGTCGGTTGGGGGTTGGCTGACGTCTGCTCCCTCTTTAGGAGCTGTCTGCTGGCTCCAAGAAAAGGGCCCCCGGCGTTGGGGCCTTCCCGGGGTCCTGGGAGAAGCTGGGCTGTGTGGTACCGCCGGCCTCGAGGGGTGGCCGTGCCCTGCCCCCCCGGGGATCCCCAGGCTGAGGGTCTAGCGGCAAGTTACCGGCCTCTGAGCGCCTCCAGCCAGAGTTCCCTGCGCTCCCTCATCTCTGCTCTCTGATTCGGGAACCCCAGGGTTCACTGGACCCTGCGCCAGCAGGATGGACACCTGAGAGCTAAGTCGCACTCAGCCTTGGCCCTCCGCCCCACAACGGGCAGCTTGGCCTCTGGTCACCTCTCGGAGGCCAGCCCACGGACAGGTGCATCCGGTGCTGTGACTGGGACCTTGACTTGATCCTCAGAATCCTGAAAGCCAAGGCCAAAGGGCAAGAGGACCCCGGTTCCCCTCCTCTTAGACCCTGACATGGCGTCTTCGACTTTAGGGGCCTTTGAAACCCTCTTGGGGGGTCCTGGACTGCCGCCTGCGGCCAAGTGGGAGAGGCCAACCCACGCGGTCCAAGGCCAGGCATCACCTGAATAAAAGACCTATTTTGCTACTAGACTCGGCTGGCTCTTCCGTGATGGGAGGGGCGGTGTTGACTAGGGTGCTGGGGCCGCGACTGGGCCCATGCGGGGGATGCGCGGACTGCTGGGCGCCGAGGAGCTGCGGGGGCGGGAGCACGTGGGTGGGGTCCCGGGACGGGGAAGTGGGCGGGCGGCGGGAGGGGCTAAGCGGCGGCGAGGACTTCGCGGGCGGGGCTTGGGGCGGCCTGGGGCGGAGACGCACCGTTCTCCCCCGCCTCCTGCAGCCCCTCTCCCCGTTTTTCGGGCCTGTCTGGGGGCGGGGGCGGAGGTGTGCCTCGTGAGCGAAGATTGGGTGAATCTGGCCGAAGGGCAGGGCCTGAGGGCGCCGGGCGCCTGAGCCACACCCGTAGGCGCCGCGCGCCTTGCTCGGCGTCCGGGGAGCAGACTCGGAGAGGTCACCCCGGCGGCTGGGGGCGCACCTGCTTTAGAGACCTGATCGTCCCGAACGTCCCGGGCCGGCAGCACCTTGGACAGAGCCCGGGCTCGGGGTGGGGCCGGGTGGCGGGAC
Organism: Condylura cristata; assembly: GCF_000260355.1. NCBI lineage: Eukaryota > Metazoa > Chordata > Mammalia > Eulipotyphla > Talpidae > Condylura > Condylura cristata. Next base: position 19,845,291 of record NW_004567133.1, on the reverse strand, counting down.
TGCGTGGCCGCGCGGGTGAGCGCCCCGGCCCGC
>NW_004567133.1:19841298-19844633 GCF_000260355.1 Condylura cristata | reverse complement strand
GCCGCGCCGCCCCGGGCCGGGCCATGGCGTTCCTGGCCGGGCCGCGCCTCCTGGACTGGGCCAGCTCGCCGCCACACCTGCAGTTCAACAAGTTCGTGCTGACCGGCTACCGGCCCGCCAGCAGCGGCTCGGGCTGTCTGCGCAGCCTCTTCTACCTGCACAACGAACTGGGCAACATCTACACGCACGGTGAGCCGCTCCCCGCACCCCAACGCCCGCCCGCCGCCGCTCCGCCCGCGCAGGGCCGGGCACCAGAAGGCCGAGGAGCGCCAGCACCCACGGCCTGGGTCACCCGGACCCTGGCACGGCCAGGAGCCACGGTGACAATGCTGCTATTGTCCCTGACAGCGCTGCCCGCTTCCGCTTCCTCTGCGGCGGGGGAGAGGAGGGAAGCAAGTGGGGAAGCTGCTAATCCCTCGAGCCCCTGGGAGAAGGCGCCTGGTGTCTGACCCATTCATAATCGCCCTGGGGTGAGGTGACTTGGGCGAGCAGGGGCCGGAGAGGCCAGGCCTAGCGGTGCCCCAGCGGGTCTCCGCCTGGTGGCTCTCCTTCCCCCTTCCCGGCCTGCCGGAGCCAGCCCCTCCTCCCTGCCCGGCCTCCTCCCTGGCCAGGCTGTGCTCTGCTGACACAGCCCTGCCCGCCCTGCCCGCCCTTGAGCTGCCCCAGCCAGGAGAGGGGCCCTGAGCCGACTGGGCCCAGGCTGGGTCCTGCCTCCCTCGCTCGCAGGCAGGCGTCGCCTGGCTCCCCTCTGCCTTCGGGGCGAGGGGGGCGTCTCGACTCCCACAGCCACTGTGAGTTCCAGCAAGCGACTGGGCCTGGGCAGCCTCCTCAGAGGCACCAGAGGAAGCCTGGACACCGTCCTGCCCTGGCCCGTGCCCCCTCCAGCCTAGGGAGCCTGGGGCATGCCACCTCATGCTGAGGCCGACCGTACTGTCTCACTCCGGCAGGGCTGGCCCTGCTGGGCTTCCTGGTGCTGCTGCCGATGACCATGCCCTGGGGTCAGCTGGGCAAGGATGGCTGGTTGGGGGGCACACACTGTGTGGCCTGCCTGGCACCCCCTGCAGGCTCTGTGCTCTACCACCTCTTCATGTGCCACCAGGGGGGCAGCCCCGTCTACACCCGTCTTCTGGCCCTGGATATGTGTGGGGTCTGCCTCGTCAACACCCTGGGTGAGCGGAAGGACGGAGTGGGGGGTGGCAAGGCGGGAGCGGGGGTAGGGCCGGGGCCCAGACTGACGTGCCCACCTGCTCTCTTCCTGTGTAGGGGCCCTGCCCATCATCCACTGCACCCTGGCCTGCAGGCCCTGGCTGCGCCCAGCTGCCCTGGTGGGCTACACCGCACTGTCAGGCGTGGCCGGCTGGCGGGCCCTCACCGCCCCCTCCACGGGTGCCCGGCTGCGTGCCTTCGGGTGGCAGGCCGGCGCCCGCCTGCTGGTGTTTGGAGCCCGGGGGGTGGGGCTGGGCTCTGGGGCCCCGGGCTCCCTGCCCTGCTACCTGCGCATGGACGCACTGGCCCTGCTCGGGGGGCTGGTGAACGTGGCCCGCCTGCCCGAGCGCTGGAGACCTGGTCGCTTCGACTACTGGGGCAACTCACACCAGATCATGCACCTGCTCAGCGTGGGCTCCATCCTGCAGCTGCACGCCGGCGTCGTGCCTGACCTGCTCTGGGCGGCCCGCCACGCCTGCCCCCCGGACTGAGCCGCGGCCGCCCTGCCCACCGCCCGCCCGCCCACGGCCGTCGCCATCAAGCGTCCCTCCTGCTGCTGGTCCGCAAGAGTGTGACTTCCTCAGGTTGCCCTGCCGGGACCCTTTGTCCAGCCCTGCCGCCCGGTGGCCAGCCTCCTCTACCCCTGCTCCCTCCAGAGCGCTGACTGGCCGGAAGGAAGTCTGCCCTCCTGTGGGCCTCAGCTGACCCTCTGCGACTGTGACGGCTGGAGCTGAGGGACGCTGGGGTCCTTCCTTGAGCTGACCTTTGGACTTCTGCCAGCAAAGGCCATCAGCTCCCTTCCTCAGACCCTCAGGTGCGGCACCTGGCCGCCTGGCCCAGCCTCGCTCCGTGCTTCCTGCCACCTCCCCGCCCCGCCAGATGCCAGCCCGTCTGGAGGCTGTGGCGTGAGGGGCTTAGCCCAGGCAGGAGGGCAGCAGCTGCTGCTTCCTCCAGGCGACCTCCAAGACAGCCGAGTCGCCTGGCCCAGGCCCTCCACCGCGAGTGCTGCCCGCGCTGACTGCTGGACCTGACCGCCGGGCCGCGCCTGCTCAGGAAGCCTCCACACGGCGCCTGGCTCCCAGCTCCAGTCCGGCCGGCGGGAGCCCGCAGCAGGGCTCGGCCTCGGCCCTGGCCCTGGCGACGTCAATAAAGGAGCAGGAAGTGCTGTGTTGTCACAGAAGCAAGCTTGGGTGCTCCCAAGATCCAAACAGCTTTATTAGAGACGGCCACTCCGAGGGGCCTGGCGTTCCGGGGACCCCAGCCTCCAGGCGGAGGGGGCTAAGCGGTTAAAAGCACCGAGGCCGGTGCGGCTCAGGTTGGGCCCAGTGAGTCCTCAAACAGACTGAGGAGGTTCCGAGGCTCAAAGGAGGGGAAGGTGCCCCGAGGCGGCTCAGAGTCAATGTCACTGAGGTCCAGGGGATCCCTGCGGGGGCGGGAAGAGAGGTGACCCTCAGGACCCGCAAGGGACCCCCTCCCGCCTCCAGGGCCCACTCACCTCGTGGTGTGCCTGCTCCGGGGCGTGGAGGTGCTCCCAGCAGACCTGGCCAGGATGACCTCCGGGGAGAGCGAGGGTCTGGCAGGGGGCGAGAAAAGTGGGTTTTGTGGAGGCCCAAGGCCACGGTGGGGATGGGTGGGGGCGGCAAGCCCAGCCCCGCCCCGACGCGGGCAGGGGCTGAGGACTAATAACACAGTGGGTGGGAGGAAGCATCCCCGCATTCACCCCCACACCCAGCGCCTGGGCCTCCTGGCCGAGGACATGCGGCCAGGGAGGCTGCTCTGGCCCGCGTGCCAGCTCCCCTCGCACGGTGGCGTCGTGGAGGCAGCGGCTAGACAGCTCCCGGCAGCTGTCCCCACCTGGCCACAGGCGAGGGGCTAAGGTGCCCCTCCCAGGGCTGGGGCCCCTTGGCCCTCTGCCCCCCACCCCAGGGGGACAATGTGTGGCCCATGGGCATGTGCAGCCTCTACTGGGGGGTGGACAGTAGGGTCACTATCTTGGGCTGCCCCATCAGCCCCATGCTCCTCCCGGGGCCAAGGTGGCAGGAGGGGGTCCCGTCCCCGGGCACCACCATCCCGCCCGCCCGCCCAGCTGTCCACCCCACCCACCCAGTGCTGTCGCCGTCCCAGTTACT
>NW_004567133.1:19835730-19841132 GCF_000260355.1 Condylura cristata | reverse complement strand
CAGCACAGCAGGGCCAGCAGGGCCTGCAGGAGAGGGGCCGTGGAAGCTGGGGAGCCTGGGGGCCGGGGAGGCCGCCTGTGCCCGTTGCTGGCTCACCTGCCACAGCGCCCACCCTCGATGCAGGGCCTCGGCCGCCAGGCATCGTAGGACACCCCAGGGCCACGGCTGCTGGAGCGTGGGCAAGGCCAGCAGGGCCTCGGCCGTGGCCCGCAACTCGGGGTCGGGCTCCAGCATCATGACGAGGACAGCGCGCAGCTCAGGAGACAGGCCTGCGCACGGGCGGGGCCGCGTCAGGGTGCGGCCTCAGCCCGCCGCGCCCAGCCCTGCTCTGCCCCGCCCCACTCACCGGCCGTGAACTCGGGGGGCAGGTAGCCCCGGCGCAGCTGCTGCCAGCCCTCCCCGCCGTGCGGTAGCTCCATGTTGCAGGCCACCTCCAAGATGGTGAGGCCCAGGCTGGGGGTGTGCAGGAGAGGGCACGCTGGCTCGGGGCTCCAGCCCCAGCGTGCCAGGCTGCCCGAGGGCTAGGAGAGCGTGCCTGCTGCTGCCATAGCCGGGGAGGAGGCGACGGGGCCCCGGGGCCCCGGCCAGGCCAGTGAGGGGATGACATCAATGTGTGTGGACCCCATGTCCAGCCACTCACTGGCCAGGGTGGTGCCTGGCACGCCACCGCCCAGCCCGTGGTGATTAGGCCTCAGTGGCCTGTGGGTGCAGTGGCGGACCTGCCCCCAGGTCTGGGTCAGCTCTGCCACCTGCTGGCCGTGGACTGGGGGCCACTCCTGTAAGCTGTGTCCGCCTGCATGCGGGACACAGTGCCGACAGGAGGCGCCGGGCCAGTACGGGCTGGGGCAGCTCGCCCCCTCGGCGAGCCCCGGGCTCCCGCCGCCCTCACCTGAACACATCGGCCGCCGTCCCGTAGGAGCCCTGCAGCAGCTCGGGGGCCATGTACCGTGGGTCCCCCTCCTGGGCCTCGCCCGCGCCGCACGAGCCCAGCTCCACCAGCAGCCCAAAGTCGCCCAGCTTGCAGCGGCCCCGGGGCCCCAGGAAGATGTTGGCGGGCTTGACGTCCAGGTGGACCAGGCCCTGGCTGTGCAGGTGGGCCAGCGCCAGCAGGGAGTCCCGCAGGTAGCCCCAGACCTGCGCCTCGGGGAGGCCGGCGCCCCGGGCCTCGCAGTGCTGCTGCAGGCTGGGCCCGCACAGCTCGGTCTGCAGGTACAGGACGCCGCCCTCCTCCCAGGCGCGCTCCAGCCGCACGCAGTGCGGGTGCCGGCCCACCTTCTCGTGGCCGCCCACCTCCGCCAGCCTGCGGGCCCGGTCCTTGGGGCCCCGGAAAGGCGACACGGAGCGCTTCACCGCGTACAGCCGGCCGTCCTCCCTGGAGCGCACCTGAGGAGAGGGGCGTCGGGGAGGCGCGGCCCTCAGCGCTGGCCAGGGCCCAGGCGGTCCTCTTGAGGCCGCGCCCCGCAGCGCAGCCCCGCCCCAGCGCCCCGGCTCCGTCCCTGAAGCGCTGAACAATAAAGGCAGCATGATCCAGCCGCCCGCCTGAGCCCCTGGGTCCTCCACCGCCGGCCGGGAGGGCAGCCGGCCCAGGGCAGCGCAGGAGGAGCGCCGGCTCCGGGGTACTTCTGCTACACGGCTGCAGTTTGCGTAGGAGAGACCCTGTAGAGGGCCGCAAGGACTGGGAATGTATTTGAAGAAAGAACGAAGGTGGGGTGCGCGCCCGAGCGCCTTGGGCGGGGGCACGGGGGGCACCCCCGCCAGTCCGGCCACCAGGGCGGGCAGCAGGGGCCTGGGCTGCCTGTTGGGGAGTGGGGGCCCGGGGCCCCACCGGCCCAGAGTGCACCCCGCTCACCTTGAACACCTCCCCGTAGGAGCCGCGGCCCAGGCGGCTGAGCCTCTGGAAGCTCTGCTGGAAGAAGGACTCGGGCCGGCTGGGGTCGTAGCTGGGGCCCTGCAGGGTGTCAGGGGCCTCGCCCAGGAAGGACACCCTCCGCGGCCAGGGCTGGTGCCAGTGGGGGGCCCGTGGGGGGCACAGGCGGCTGACAGAGACGCTGCCCTTGGCAGGGGGCCGTGGCGGGAGACTCCGGCTGAGCCCCCCAGGCCTCTTGAGGGAGAAGCCAGGTTCAGCGTGGCGGAAGTAGGCAGGGACAGGGACAGGGGTGCCACTCAAGGGCGGCGGGGTGCCCTCTGTGGGCACAGGCATGGCCAGTGCAGGATGCCCTGAGGGGCAGGGCCAGACCACACCGAGCGCCTGGCCGGGGGCCCCAGGAGGCTGCAGGAGAGTGCCACGTCCACGCCACGCGCAGGGCGGCTGTAAACATGAAGCAGCTGCCTGGAGGGAGAACAGAAGGCGAGTCAGGCGCCTGCTCGCCCGCAGGGGAACCGCAGAGGTCAGGGCACGGTCAGGGCACGGCCGGCGAGAGGCGGGGCCGAGGCCAGCAGGGTCCGGAGCCAGGCTGCTGCGCGGCCCCCACCTCCTCATGCGCTGCTGGACCCGGGTGGCAGCCCCTCCCGGGACTGTCGGGGCCACACAGGCCACATCCCTGTCAGCCCTCTCCAGGGAAAGGCCTGCGGTTCCTGGAGCTGCGTCACCCACCCCAGCTCACTCGAGGAAGGGGGCTCCTCGGGGCAGACGGCCAGAGGCCAGCAGGGCGGGGCGGGGAAGCTGGCTTGTGGGAAACGAAGTGGGCAGTTCCGGCCTGAGGGCAGGATTGTGGCGGTTCTGTGTCAGCAGTGAGGAGGGCTGTAGCCTCCACCAGCCAGCGTCCAGCTAAGCCACAGGCCACGAGCCGCCAGGGCCCGGGGAAGCCAAGACTTGCCTCTCTGTGGGGGAACAAACTTCCAACGCTTGGCCCAAAGACCACGCACGCCAGGGAAGCCAGACGTGCCGCGACTTCTCCCAGGAGCATCTGCCGCCCCGTCGCTGGTCGGAAACAGTCGCGCCATCAGCTGACGACTGGAGGAGCCAGGCAAGGGCTGTGCGAGAAAGCCCGGAAGGGGGCCGGCGGTGCACAGGACCCCCAAAAAGCGACAACAGAGGCTCCCCGCGGGGGCGCCGGGGGAGGGGGCCGGTCACTGCACGGGCGGCGGGGCGGAGCCTGTAGCTGCGACCGCTCCGTGTCAGCTAAAAAGCCTCGTTTTCTCCACAAAGTGTTGAGCCGTGTATGCAGACACGGGAGTAACCCACGCGGGAGCCGCAGAGCCACGGACGGGGCGCGGAAGGGGACGGGGAAGAGGGCAGCTGCTGGAGCATCCCCGAGAGGCGCTGGCAGCGGGAGGCTCGGCCGGAGGCCGTTGCTGTGCGGCTGAAAAGCGCAATATGTGAAATAAAAATGGAGTGACAGGGTGAAATAGTAGGAAAGAGTTAGCGAATCTGCAGATGGAGAATGAAGAGGGGACGCGAGTCCCAGAGGGGCGGCGCCTGAGGCTGCGCAGGGCCGCGCAGACCAGCACAGGGGCCAGCAGTGCGCCGCGGCTTCCCTGGCCGGCAAGGACACAGCCGCGAAGCTCCTGAGCCCCGACGGGCTCAGTGCGAAGGCCCAACCCCCTCAGCACAGAGGTGTGAAAGCCAAGCATCTGGGGAGCACGGCAGAAAAAGGACTCGGCCGGCGGCGGGCTAAGAGGACGCTCGTCGGGCCCAGGGAGGCCAGAGGGCAGCGGGAGGGGCCCGTCACCCTGCTCCAGTCATCTTTCGAAAGTTCAAGCAAAGTGCGTTCCCAGATAAACTTAGACATCAGGCTTCACCCCGGGAGCCCTGCTCGTAGGGGCTTGGTCCGTCTGCAGACAGCGCCAGGACAGGGAAGCGCGAGGGGCGGCCGGCACAAGCCGCGCTCGGCTCCCACCTGGCTGAGGAACAGGTGTGCGAAGCAACACGTATGCCACAAGGAGGCAACCAGCTGACACCTGCACAAAGGAGGTGTGGGGACTGCGGCTCTAGGAAATGTCACCAGACGGTGTCCACAGAAGAACGTGGAGACATCGCCCTGCCTGGTGGCATAGCGGGTTGGAGCGCAGCACTGCAGGCTGGCTGTGGCCGCCTCAGTGCGAGTTCGATCCCCGCCCGGGGGGTGACCCCCAGGGCGCAGCAGACCCCTCCTGACCGCCCGCTGCTCCCCTCAGCAGTGGACTTCATCACTCGGCCTGTTCTGCTCCCCACTGTCTCTGGTGAAGCCTCTCACTGCCCCTGTACTCCTGGCCTGTACCCCAGTTCTGTGTGCACAAATATATAAGTCTTTTTTTTCCCCCAAAAGTGAAGAGAACCAGAGTGGGGACTTAGGTCAACAAAACAGAAAGGAACAAAGGGACATCTTCCCATTCTTCCCTTGGCTTCTGCAAGAATTCAGGGTCCTAACAGGCAACTATAGATCAGAGACATTCTGCAGGGGTGAAAGGAGAGGATCAGAACAGGGGTGGAAGAGCCCTCCCCGCTGATACAAGGGGTTAAGTCTCAGCACTGGGTAGCTGTCCACGGCCCAACCACTGCAGCCAGAGTTCTATCCCTGGCCAGGGAGTGACCCCCAGGGCGCGGCAGACCTCTCCTGACCACCAGCTGCTCCCCTCAGCAGTGGACTTCATCTACCTGCCTGTCCTGCTCCCCGCTCTGTCTCTGATGAAGCCTCTCACCATCCTGCACCATTGGCCTACACCCCAGTATGCATAAATTCTGTAAGCATAAATAAATAACTCTTTAAAAAAAAGGGTGGTAAGCGCACAGGGGCCTGTGGTGATGGGGAGGGGACAATGCCCGAGAGGAGGAAGCACACACTGTGCAAAAATGAAGGGTGACGTAAAATATATACACAAAATAAAATAATTAGACAGTCTAAATAAATGGAGAAACACAGGCGCTCAGACCCAAGAACCTGATGCAGACGGAACGCGATGCTCTCCCCACTGCCTACAGGTGCGATGGGGCCCTGCCTTCTCTGCGGAAATCCAGATGAGCCAAGGAGGCTCCAGCTGAGGGGAGCAAGCCCCGGCGGCCATCCCGAAGTCGGACTCCCGCCTTCTGGCCCCAAGACCCACTACAACCCCCGGTGATCAAGACAGCCATGGAACAGAACGGAGAGCTTCGAGCACCTCAGCTTACAGTCCATGTCAACAAGGGCACCGAGACAATCACACAGGAAAATCTCCTTGGGGCGCGGTCAGGGGCTGGGCGAGCTGGTCACCACCTGCAGGAAAGCGGGCCTGATGCTCCCGAGGGCGCCGCTCGGCTCCCACAGCAGCCGTGCTTGGGGGACGCGTCCACCGCAGCGGAGTCACAGCGGCGGCCGGCAGCGGAGAGACTGACCCCCAGGCTAGGGGACACCTGAGCGGGCGCAAAGCTGCGCCTCCCTGACAGACACGGAAGGGCGGCGGGCAGCGCTGGCCAGGGCGGCTGCGGCGCTACAAAGTCACGGCAA
>NW_004567133.1:19833320-19835015 GCF_000260355.1 Condylura cristata | reverse complement strand
CGGCCCCGCCCCCACGACACGCGCGTCACCGGCCCCGCCCCCGAGCCCTCTCCCTGCGCAGGCGCAGCGCCACCTGGGCGCTGCAGGGCGAGCTGCCTTCTGCAGCCTGAGGGGGGGGTGCCCATGCCCTCTGGTCCTCCCCCGCCCCGTGGGTCCGACGCTGGCCGGCCCTGACCCTGGTCCCGGCACTCCCCACCATCGTCGGGCTGCCTTAGTTCTCGCGTCTATTATGGGGGCGGGCACTGGTGGGTGGGACCGGAAGTCCTCGTGGCCTCGGTCCGTGGGGCCCACGCGACTGCAGCGCATCGCGCAGGGGTGCGGTGGTGTGGGGAAGGCCAGACAGGCCCCAGGCCGTATCACGCAGCTTCGGGAGCCAGGAACAGCCACCTCTGCCTGGAAGCCCTCGGACAGCCAGGCCCGGGCCTCCCGCCTCAGCCTCCTCAGGCAGCCCCTCCCGGGCTTAGAATGTGAGACTTGAGCTCCCCTCAAAGCTGTCAGCCCTGGCCTAGCTGAACGACCTCGGGGCGCACTAAGCCCTCCAGGGCTCAGTCTCCTTTCCGTGCACGCACAGCTGATGCCCGTCCCTGCCAGCTGGAGGTCCAGATGGGGCCAACCCTTAAAGTTCTCAGCTAAGAGCACGGCCTCGGCCTCCGCTGGCTCTTAGCAGCGCAGCTGGGGGTTGCAAGCCTCCTTGGAGAGGGGCCTTTTAACTGGTGGGGTGAGTTCTGCTCCCGAGCCACCTCTCTAGAGCACTCCCCAGCTGATGTCCTCATTCCTAGCCCTCCCCCAAGTCTCTGAGAGATCTCCGCTGGGCTCCCAGCCCATTCCTGCTGCACCTCCGTGGGCACGCCCCTGCCTGGAGCAGCACTGGGGGAGCCAGGCAATCTGGCTTAGACCCAAGACCCAGAACTTCTCTGGGGCTGCAGCCCCACTGGCCCTTTGCATTAGCATCTCTGGCAGCCAAGCCTCCGGTGGATGCGAAGGTGACGAAGGCTGGACCTTGTTAAGGACCCCTGGCTTGTCCCCTGGAGACTTGGGGAGCAGACAGGCCCCTCTCTGGTTGCCACCCCACCTGCGAGCCTATTTCCTGGACTCAGGCCACCTGCTGACAGCCCATTTTTGAAAGTCTGCTTCACAATGACTTAATGAATATATATATTTCAATTAAAAAACATCCTTCCAGCAGAAACTCCACTGTGTGCAAGAGCTGTGAGATCAAATTAGGTGCGGCTAGCAAGTAAGAGCATGGGACTTGGACTCAAGGAAATTATCGATCCAATCCCCCCGCCCGGAACGGGCAATCATGAGCAAGCTGCTCTGCGAGTCTGGGCCTGTGACTACATTTGCAAAACGAGATGCCATTAATAGCTCCCACCTCCCTGGGGGTGCACTAAGCCTCCAGGGCTCAGTCTCCTTTCCGTGCAGGCTCAGCTGATGCCCGTCCCTGCCAGCTGGAGGTCCAGATGGGGGTGTGCGCGTAGAACGAACAGCCTGAGAGGTGCTTAGAGCGGAGGCCAGCACCAGCGGGAGCTTACTGGTTTAGCGTGTACTAGCAGTGGCCGCCTCCCCTGGAACAGTGTTTTGCAGTGTCAAAGCCGCAGCCTGGACCAAAAGGAGGCGCCAGGCAGCGCGGGCCCGGCCCTCCGCTTCACCCCGGGCCGCCGGGACAGCCGGCACCGCCGCAGGGTTGACGCC
>NW_004567133.1:19823812-19832998 GCF_000260355.1 Condylura cristata | reverse complement strand
GGGCAGATGGGCACGCCGCGAGGCCAGCGCCCCGCCCGCTCCTTGGCCCCGCCGGCTGGCCCGCGCGGGCCTTGGGCGCGGCCTTTTGCACACGTGTCTGTCATGACCGCTGACCCAGAGGTGGGCGAAGGCCAGGTGCGAGGCCGAGCGCCTGCGGTGCCCCCCCAGCTTGGTGCAGAGGCGCTGGTGCGGGGCATGTGCACTGCCAGACGGCGGTGCAGCCCCCCGGGCCTCAGCACAGCCGTGGGTTCAGGGGTGTCTGCCTGGCACCGCCGGTCGCTGCAGTTGTCCTCCCGCATTCCGCCCGCAGTGCTGCTGAGGTGAGCGGCTGGCGGGAGTCCCCTGGCATAGGCTGGGCCATTTCCAGCCACACACGCCCCACCCCCAGCTCTGGCCCCCAAGGTCGAGACTCGGTTCCAGGCTGGCTGTGTCCCCTCATGCCTGGGAGCGAAGGTCACCCCATGTGCTGGAGGGGCGTGAGAGCAGGGGTGGGGTCGAGGGTGCCCCACCAGGCCGGGTGAGCTCGGGCCCTGTGTGGGGTCACGCTGCCGCGGGCCTCAGGCTGACGGGCACTGGGCATGGCCCCTGCCTGCCCCAGGCGGCCTGGCAGCTGTGCCGGCCCTGCACGGCCTCTGCTGGTGGCCAAGCGGCTGCCAGCCCACAGCCCTGCTGCCCCGTCCCCCTCCTCTCGACCCCCCTTCCCTGGCGCCTGGCAGGGTGAGCCATGTCTGGTCTGAGCAGGGCCCCCCCCAGCCCCGCTCTGCCGCAGACACCTTGGAGCCAGACAGGCAGGGCTGGCGAGAGCCGCGTCCTTGGGGGTCACCGCCCGCGGGCGGCAGACGAGCGTACAGAGACCCGGGCTGTGGGCTCGGGGCCGTGAACTGCCAGCCCCTGCCTCGGAGGTCTGCGGACTCCTGCCCTGCACCCAATTCCTTCCCCTCTCTGCCTTGAGTCCCGTTTGTAAAGTGGGGGCAAGTGGCCTCCCCAACATCCCCGACAGAGTATCGGTGGCATCATTTTTGAGGGCACAAACAGACTCTGGGGCCGATTCCTGCTCCCCAGCCAGGCAGAGTGGGTGCCTGAACCCAGCTGAATCCAGACCCAGCGCGCAGCCTGCTAAGCACGAGGCCAGTCCCGGGGAGACAGACTCCGGGACACCGTGCCTGCTTGGGGCGCCGAGCGGGAGGCCTTCCGGGGAGCAGAAAGGGCCTCCGAGCCCTCCCGCTGGTTCTCTAAGGGGCAGTGGGGCGTGGGGTGGGGTCTGTGGGAAGGGGGCGCAGGCGTGCTGCGGAGGGGAGCCTGCCTCACAGGGGCACCCCGTCCACTCAGCACAGTGGGTTCAGCGGCCTCCGGCGAGGAGCCCCTCCTGCCGCGGCTCTCCGGGCCTGCACGGCCAGGCTGCGAGACTGGCTGGACAGAGCAGGCCGACAGACCATTGTGCGGGCCCGTGGCCAAGGGTCCTGGGGGCCTGAGTCACCGCTGTCCTGGCCGGCCTGCTGGGTCCACACTCGCTGGGGAAGGCGGGACTGGCGCCCAGAACCCCACTGCAGTTTCCAAGGCCCGTCTCCCTGCACCCCCAGCTCCTCGGCACCCCCGCCTGAGTAGAAAAGTGGCCCCAGTGGCCAGACTTGCCCTCCTCCCCGCCCCGCCATGCTGCCCCCACCAGCAGCGGCACCCCCAGGCTGCCCCTCAAGGTTAGCGTCAATGCTGCAGCCCCGAGCAGGAGAGGACGCAAAGCCAGGAGGGCTGCCTGCAGGCGGCGGCGACTGGGCTTCCACAAAGCAGCTGGACTCCGCGGGCTGGGGTGCCAGCGCCCCCCAGGACAGGGGCTCCCCACTCCCGCCCTCCCCGGGGGCGCACGGCTGTCCCCTTCTCAGAGTGGCCTACAGCGAGCGGCTCCTCTGAGCACCACCTGCCAGCCCGACACTGCCTGCCCCTGCTCTTTCCAAGCAACAGTTCCTCCTGCCCACGCAGCCACAGTCTGGCACTGTCCCGCCCCCAGCTGTTTGGCCAGGCCTGGGGTGCGCCTTCGCCTCCCCAGCTGCTGGCAGACATCTGAGCCCTGCGGGCTCGCAGCCGGTCCCCAGCGGCGGCGGGGCTCGGGTCAGACATGGGCCATCCCAGCTGTCAGCACCTGATGGGGGGGGAGCGGCGAGGAGACCTGGGCCCCACAGAACCTCTTCACAGCTGGGGGTCCAGTGGGTGTTTAAAGGCCCGGGGCTGTCGGGTGCGCCACTCTGCCGGCACCATGGGCAGCGGGGCCTTCCCGGCAGCCCTGCTCCTGCTCTGCCTGACCTCTGAGAGCCTGCAGGGCGGTGAGGGCGGCTGCGGGGGTTGGAGGGCGGGTGAGCGGGCGGGGCGGGGCAGCCCGGCCCTCCTCTGGGGTCCCTGCCTGAGCCAGCCCCCCTTGCTCCCCAGGGCTCGCTCCGGTGCCTCCGGGCCTCGGGAACGGGGCTCCTCAGGCCTGGGGTCAGGGGAGGCCGGTGTCTCCCCGGAGGTCCAGGCGCGCCCTGGGGGAGCCACGGGTGTCCCCACTCAGGGAGGCCCTGCTCTGTCTGTCTCCTTGGTGGGTGACAGCCTTGCCTGTGGTCAACTCAAGTGCGGGGTGCACAGGCCCAATGCCTTGGGGCGGAGTGGGGGCAGGGCGCTGGGGGCTCTGAGGGGCCCTGGGTGCGGCCAGACACACGTCCCCCCGCCGCCGACCCGCACCGAGCTCTGGCCTGCCTGTCCCGGCCCTCCCCTGGTCAGAGGGGACTGAGTCGCCGGCCACTTGCCATGAGGCAGGGCACGCAGACCAGCTTCCTTGCCGGCCTGAGCCCTTCCGCCTGGCCCCGCAGGGCGGGTAAAGCTGGTGGCGGGCACCTCTGTGGGCCCGCCTGCTCCCCTAGACCCGCCCCGCCTTTCCCGCAGGCTCTGGTGGGAAGCAGGTGAGGGTGGGGCCTTCTCAGACACAGTCTGCCAGTGGACACCCTCAGCCGAGAAGCCAGCTGGCCTCAGAGAGCACATTGGGGCGCCCCAGCTCCCTCCAGACCCTTTGTCTGTGCCCCCACACCTGCTGAGGTCAGGCAGCCTCCAGGCCCCTGCAGCCCGCTGCTCAGCCTGGGGCATCTGTGGGGCCTCCTGGGGCCTCGTCAGCTCCAGGGGCCCCTTGGGCTTCTGAGGGGTGTTAAACCTGGGGGCTCTGCTGAGCCCCAACTCTGCCTTTCCCCTCTGGTGGGCCCAGGGAGGGGCCCAAGTGTCCTGCACCGCACCCCGCTGAACCCCAACGCTTACCAGTCCATCCCTTCCTCCCCCAGGCCCTCCACTCTGGAATGGCTATGGCCCAGGTAGGAGTCGGGGCACGTGAGGGGCTGCGGCTGGGATTTGAGGGACACCCTTAAGGGCCTGCTGAGGCTGTCACTTGCCCCCCCCCAAGCCTTCTCAGGATTTCGAGGGGGGGTGAAACCCCAGAAGCCAGCTGCTGCGGGGGCTGCGGCCCAGTCTGGTGAGGTGGAGGTGGGGCAGGGCCCCGGTCAGTCTGGGGTCTTTTCTAGGCTCCCCAGCAGGAAGCTGGGGAGACGTTGCAGGGGTGGGGTGGCTTAGGGAGGGGAAACAGGCACCCCTGGGCTCAGCGTGGCTTTGGAGCCCCAGGAGGGGCAAGGTCACTGGAGCCCCCTCAGCAACCCCGACTCTCTCCCCAGGCTTTGTAGGGGGGCTGCAACCCCAGAGCCCAGGTGAGTCCCCTCCACGCCCACCCTCTGTCCGCTGGCCATCTGTCTAGTCCCTTCTCAGGCCCGCCCGGCCCTGGCCTCCTCCATCCTGGCTCTGTCTTCCAGGACTGGGCCAGGAGGAAGGGGCGAGGCCCCGGTCAGTGTGTGGCCTGGGGGGGGGGGTCAGGCTGTCTCTGCCAGGCCTGGGAGCAGGACAGGAAGCTCCACAGACTACATGGGGAGCCCGGCCTCCCTGTCCCTTCACCCCTTTGCCCGTCTCCATCCCAGCCCGTCTGTCTCCCTTGGGGGGGTCAGGCTCACAGGCCCTAAGCAGCCCCTAACTGTCCCCACCAGGATTAGGGAGTCCAGAGGGCCTAGGAGTCGGGGTTCTTCCGGGTGCAGGTGCCGGGCCAGGTGAGGGCCATCCCCCCCCCCCGCCGCCGACTGGTCTCCCCACTGTCTGGGCGGGAGCGCCAGGCTCCCTCGTCCTTTTGGGGTGCGCTCCCAGGGAGGTTGGGGGGCAGGTTCTTGGGGGCAGGAGGTGTGGTTTGGGGGGTGCCTCGGGCACCGGCGGGTGCGAAGGCCTGCTGCAGCGCCCCCACCCGCCTGGCCTCACTCATCTCCCTGCACTTGGCAATGGGGCCTGTCCAGGAGGGGGATCCCAGCCAGGTGAGAGCCCGGGCTGGGCCAAGCTGGGGTTCTAGGGAGGAGGGGAGGACCTGGGCGGAGGGTGGCAGGCATTGAGCTCTGGGGGAGGATGGGGTGGGTGGGGCCCCCTGGAGCACTACTGCTCTTGTGTCTTTCCCAGACTTGCAGCCTCAGAAATCAGGTGAGTCAAAGAGCCCTGAGCTCACTGGACCCCCAAAACACTGCTCTTCCAGCCATGACTGGCCTGTGGGGGTCAGGCAGGGGCCTGGGCAGAGGTCAGGGCTCCCTGGGGCTCAGTCACCCCGCCTCGTTCCCTGAGTGCCTCCGGGGACCAGGCCATAGGGGGCACACAGAGGGCCCGAGGGGTGTCCACCTGGAGCCCCTGGTGCTCGGGCTGGGAGAGTGGAGGTCTTGGGGCCTTCTGTCCTGGGGTCACGCCCACTGCTTCTGTGGCTCCAGCCAGACCAGATGGAGGGGGCAAGGGGCCAGCTGCACTTTCCGGTCCTGTATCTGCCCCAAACTGGTCTCACTGTTCTAAACTTGGGGGCAGGTGGAGATGTGGCAGGTAGAAGCTGGGGCCCCAGGGACTGAGTTTCTGGGGGGCCCAGCGATGAGGGTTTTCTGGGTTCCTCACCTGCTCACCTCCACTTCAGGCTTGGGAAGGGCTGGGAGACGCCAGAGCAGGGCAGCTCTCCTCCAGCCACCCCTCAGTCCATCAGCTCTGCACTCCCCCACGCCAGCAGCCTCCTCCACCCCCTCCCTGTCTCCCCAGGATTTAGGAGTGGGAAAGGGGGAGCCCCACCTCGTGGGAATGGGAATGAGAGAGAGGCCCAGGAGCCCTAGGGACCTGGGACCAGGGTGGGTCGCAGGTATGGGTTCCACACAACTCCAGTTCCAGGGAAGAGGAGTCTGGGGGACTCACGGAGGACTCCCCTTTTGCAGGCCTCAGAGGACGGAAAGCTCCGAAGCCAGGTGAGGCCCGCCCTGCCCTCCTGCTCCGCCAAACACCCTTCAGCAAACACCCAGGGGCGGGCTGGAGACAGCGCCCCCCACCCCCCCAGCCCTGAGCGAGGCGGCCTGCGGTGCGCGCCGGCGCCACGAGGGGGCGCCCGGGAGAGGCGGCGGGGCCCGCGGGCGCTGTCCCGGTCACCGGGGCCGGGGGCCCCCAAATGGCTGCAGGCCGGGCCTGAGGGCGCTACCGGCAGGTAGGGGTTCTCCGGGGTCCAGACCTGGCCCGGGTCCCTCACCTGCCCCACAACCTCCACCAGGCTTCGGCGAGCCCATGAAACCCCAGAAGCCAGGTGAGTCTCGCCCCTGCCTGTCTCGCTCCTCCCCCACTCACACCCGCCCCTCCATGTGCCCCCCAGGATTCGGGCAGGGGCTGGGAGCCCAATCAGGTGAGGCCGGTGGAAAGGGGCCCCCTCTCGCACTGTGCCCCGCCTCGGGGGTGGGATGGTGCATGACCGAGGCGGGCTGGGGTGCGCCTCCTGGCCCCTGGCTCTGGCTTGACCCTGAAGGGGTGCCCTTCACCCCACCTGACCAGGGTCTCAAGCCCCTTTCTCCCCACAGGCCCCCCAGCTCAGAATGGCTATGGAGCAGGTACTGAGGGGCAGGAGGAGCCCGGCTGGGGTCCATGTGGCGAGCAGGTCCTCACTGCAGACCCTGCTCTGGGGTCCTCCGGGGCCGCAGGTGGGGGAGGGGCCTGAGGAGGGGCTGGAGAACCCCTACCTGGCCGGTAGCGCCCTCAGGCCCGGCCTGCAGCCGTTTGGGGGCCCCGGCACCGGTGAGGAGAGAGGGACCCTGGGCCGGACAGCGTCCGCGGGCCCCGCCGCCTCTCCCGGGCGCCCCCTCGTGGCGCCGGCGCGCACCGCAGGCCGCCTCGCTCAGGTGTCTCCAGCACCTGAGGGGGGCTCCAGATTTGGGTTCCCAGAGATGTGGGGGTGCCTCCAGCGCCAGATACGTGGGGGTAGGCACTGCTGGACGCGGGTTCAGGAGGGGCTCAGTGGGTGGGGGTCCTGTCTGCCCCTCCCCGTCTCTTCCCAGGCATCAGAGCGCCGGCTAAGCCTCAGAAGCCAGGTGAGGCTTTCTCTCTGCACCCCACTTCCCCGGAGTGTGCTTTATAACTAGAAAGGAATGTTTCGCCTTCCCAGGCACTGAGCTCCCCAAATCCCCCGTTCTGACCCCTCCTGAGAGCCAGGTGTCCCTTGCTATGTTAATGAGGCGTTTGGGGAAAGCCAGGTGGGCAGCATCTCACCCCCACCTTTACCTCCAGTTTCCGGGGTCCGGCTGGGTGCTGGAGCCTTCGTGAGCCAGGGGGCCCAGCCAGGTGAGGGGCCAGGGTGACTAGAAGTTCTGGGCTGGGGGGAGCGGGAGGCGGGGCCCCAGGGGGCAGAGTTGGGTCTTGGGGAAGCAGGGGCTAGTCTCAGCCTGGCCCCCTCGGCCCCCCAGCCTGCTCCCCCCAGGGGCCGGGCTGCCAGATGGGTTCAGGGTGCCAGCCTGCGGGCTGGGGCCTCCAAAGGCGGGTGGGTGAGACCCCACCTGGCCTCCTTCCTGCGCCTCCCCCAGTCACGAAGGCTTCTCCGGCCTGACTGCCAGGGGCCCTCACCGCCTTGCCCTCTCCCCACAGGCCCCTGCGGGGGAGGCCCCTCGCTGCTGCTCCCCACGCCTCTCACTCCGGGGGTCCCTTTAGATAAAGGGGTCAGCTGGGGTCCAAAATCCCAGCCCTGGGGGCCAAACGGCAAATTCCCAGGTTAGTGCGGAATGGGGGGCCGGGGGTGCCCCTCAGGCCAGTGTTCACCTGCGTCCTCACGGCTCGGCTTCCTTCCCAGCTCCCACTGCTGCCATCCCGCGGGGGAAGTGGCCACAGAAAGCAGGTGACTCCCCCTCTGGCCCCGGGGCCCAATGGGGCCTGTCCCAGGCCAGATCGGGGCTCCCAGCCTGTGTCCCCGGCTGCCTCAGTTGTTCGGGCACCCTAAGGCCAGGAAGCCCCCCTTGCTGCCAGGGAGAGCTCCTTCTCCTTTGCGTGCCCCTGGGGTCCACACTTAGCCAAGGAGCCAGGAAGTCTGGGCTCACTGGCCCCCCACTCCGCCTCCGCACGGCAGCAGCCTCCAGATGGCTGTGTCCAGGAGCGCCCTGAGCTCCCCACACGCCAGCCCCAGACAGCCAGGGGGGTGGCCGGGTCCCTGCAGCTCTCTTTCACCACCCCCCCCCCGTCTCCTTCCCCAGGCTTTGGTGGTGGCCTCAAGCCCCAGGAAGTCGGTGAGCACCCCCCACCCCCAGTTGGGCTCCTCTCTCCTGGCCTCTCTCCTTATTCACCTGCCTGGGTGCCCGGACAGGTGTGGCCCTGCCCCAGGTGAGGGTGGAGCAGGAGGCAGGTAGAGGGAAGGTTGCCTGCGGGGGTGGGGGCTCCCCAGTCTGCCAGCCTCTGCCCTGAAGGCCTCCAGCCCGGCTTCTGCTGCTCCCCCAGGCTTTGGTTACCCACGCAGCGGCCTGGGAGCAGGGGCCTTTCCGGGAGTCCCCCCGCAACCAGGTGCCTGGAGGGGGGAGGGCTGGGGGCCCTGGGAACTGGCCTGGCCCAGAATAACTCAAATCGCTTGCAGGGTACGGGCAGGAAGTGTTTCTGTACCCCAAAGTGCCAGCGCCTGCTCTGGGAGAACATGGTAAGAACTAAACAGGCCAGGTGCGGGGGTGGGGGAGCAGGGGCACACCCTGGCGGAGACTCTGGGGGCCAAGCAGAGTAGGGGCCGGTCCCCAGGGCCTGCAAAGACCCCTGGGCACCCAGCACGGCGGGGGGGGGTTTAGGGGGGCCGGCACCACACCAGTGCTCCTCTTGCAGGTCAGGCCACAGCTCTGAGACCATCCCCCTGGCTCTCCCTGCAGCCCTGGGGGGCCCCCCTGAGGCCAGGATGGGGTGGGACACAGCCGGGTAAGTGGGCGCAGTAGAGTGTCGGGGGTCGGGGTGCTGCCTCAGCTGGCCCAGGCCTGCCCATGGCCCTGCAGGAGGTGGGGCACTGAGGATGGGGGGCAGGAGGGTTGCGGCAGGGGTGGGGCCTGGACCCTGAGCCCAGCCGCCCGGTGGGCCGGGGAAGGGCGGGGCTCTTCTGTCCCCCAGGGCCCCTGGTAAGTGGGGTCTCCTGCGCCTGGGCCAAAGCTGGGCTGGACAGGAGAGGCATCCAGGGTGCTCTGTGCCCTGCTGCCCTAACCAGATGTGTGTACCCCAGGGGCCCCCAAGAAGAGAGGCGGCCGCAGCCCCCCGGGAAATGGCTACAGAGGTGAGCGCAGCAGTGGCCCTGTCCCCCCCTGGCTCCAGGCCTGCGCCCCCCAGGTTCCCCCGACCAGGCATACCCCCAGGTCCCTGGAGGTGAGGAGGGGCCCTGAGGACCCCCAGTCTCTGCTCTGCCCCCTTCCAGGCCACTGCCCACCTGGGAAGTGCTGAGAACCCCGCTGGCAGCCAGCCAGCGCCCTCCCGAAGCTTCTGCTTCTGGTCCCGGAGCCCAGCCTGGGGCCTGCGGAGTCCAGGCTGCGGGGTCCGGCTGCGGGGTCCGGCCTGTGGGGTCCCGGCTGCCAGGCCGAGGGCTGGGAGTGTTAATAAAGAGCATGGACTTTCCTGTCTGCCTGAGTGCTGTGGTGCCGGCGGGGGGCGGGGCGGGGGACACATAGGCTGAGCAGTGGGGTGCTGCAGGGGTGTCTGGGGGCTCTGGGGAAGCAGACCAGCTGGCTACCATGTCTTGGGGGAGCCGCGTCCCCGTTAGGGAGCTGACTTGCATCATCTGAATTGAGTTTATGAGTTTATGACAGTTTATTCATTATTAAGCTGAACACCAGTCTCCTCAGCTTCGAGGCTCCCCCC
>NW_004567133.1:19821018-19822926 GCF_000260355.1 Condylura cristata | reverse complement strand
CCCCCTCATCTCTCCTCAGCCCCGTGGCGCCCACCCCAGCTCTCCTCAGCCTTGTGGCGCCCACCCCAGCTCCCCTCAGCCTCGTGGCCCCCCCCAGCCTTGCATCCCCTCCCAGCTCTCCTCAGCCTCATGCCCGCTCCTGGCGAGCGCTAATCGGCTCGCCTCATCATCCGTTTCACCTACAGTGGAACCCACTTTCCCATTCTTTGGCCCCATCAGACCACAGGTTTGGCGGGCCAAACCCCTGAAATACCTACAGCACGCCTTACAGCCCTGCCGCGTGGCCCTTAGAGGCCTCCGACAGCCCTGGCTCAGCCGGCCAGACCGCACCACAGCCCTGGCCCAGCCGGCCAGACAGCACCAGCAGCGCTGCGGGGCGGCCGGACAGGAGTAAACCAGGGGGTTGCTAGCTCACACTCCTGGCCGCTCCCAAGTGCCTAAAAAGCCCGTTCCTGGTGAGCGCCGGGGTGGGGTCGGAGGTCTGGGCGGCCCCAGGTCAACTCCCCAGAAGGTGAGTGGACCGCCCAGCCTGGGTCTCAGCGCTGGCCACAAGCCGTCCCGGAAAGTCCGCAGAGCTGCGGTGCCGGTGTCCCAGCGCCCGGCCCCTGGCCAGCCTTCAGCGGGGGCCCTGGGCCTCGGCTCTCTCGCCGCCTGGCCTGGCCTGCCGTGGTGGGTCTGTGGGGGTCAGGCTGAGGGCCCAGTCTGGGATGGGCCAAGCGTCAGCATGTTCCCTTCCGGCACAAGCTGGGCTCCAGCCGCTCTCCCGCTCCCACTTCTGGACCTGCTCTGCTGGAAGTGATCACAGACGCTTCCTCAGAGCTACGGGTTCTCTGGGAAGCCCAACGGCCTCACGCAACACTGCTCACACTGCTCAGAAACTAGGGGACCGCGGGCTAGCCGCTGTTGAGCTCCGCCCCTGAGTCTATCTGGTCACAGAAACATCAGGCTTCTAAGTGAGGACCCTCCCCACGCCGGGCGGCCCCTTCCATCGCTGGGCGCCGCAGACACACACTTAGGCACCGCCACGAACCTCTGCGGGCTCGGAGTACAGAGGAAGCCCTGGGCCCCAGAGAAAACCGGGAGCAGCCTCGGGAAGACTCCGCAGTGCGGCAGCGGCCTTGCTCCAGGCTGGGAAGCAGCGGAAGGGCGCCAGCTCCCGCCAGCCGCCCCAACGCTCCCTGGCCAGGGATGGGCCCCAGGGCGCACTGGCTGGCGATCGCCTGACAGTGCTGAGCTTGACCCCTGCGTCACCGGGGAGGCCCCAAATTTTCCTTCAGAGCCACATTGCTTTATCTCACCCCTTAATGTACCGGAATGGGGGCCCCTCCTCGTGGCGCAACGGGTTAATGTGCAGCACTGCACGCTGCAGCCGCTTCGCGGGAGTTGGACTCCTCGGCGAGGGAGTGACACACATGGCCAGCAGACGGCTCCTGTCCGCCCGCTGCCCCTCAGCAGTGTACTTCAGCACTCTGCCTGTTCTGCTCCCCATTCTGTCTCTGGCGATCCTCTCACCCCCTGAGCCTCTGGCTTGTACCCCAGATCCGTATGCAGAAAAAAAAACTGAATGAATGAAATGCTCGAAGGTCTCCCCCGACACTGGAGC
Source organism: Condylura cristata (assembly GCF_000260355.1). NCBI lineage: Eukaryota > Metazoa > Chordata > Mammalia > Eulipotyphla > Talpidae > Condylura > Condylura cristata. The sequence continues at coordinate 19,821,323 of NW_004567133.1, read as the reverse complement.
ATCATTTGGAGACACTCAGGACGAACCCGGAAGGGAGAGTGGGGGTCCTCCCCCTGGCCGTGCAGGCAGGGGCGCCCGGCCTCCGTGCAGGGCCGTCTGGGGAAGCGCACCCGCGGCGGCTGGGGTGGGGGTGTGCTGGTCTAGGGAGCGCGGGAAAGCGCGTGACCGAGAGCGCTGCGGCCTCTGATTGGCTGCTACGGACCAGGCCGCAAGCGCACAGGCCCTCGATTGGCCGGAGCGCGGCGGCGCGCGTCTCTGATTGGCCGGGCCGTCCAGCGCGGCGCGTGGCCACCTGCGGGCGCGCG
>NW_004567133.1:19811960-19819758 GCF_000260355.1 Condylura cristata | reverse complement strand
CCTTGGGGCACTCAGAGCAGGGCTCGCCAGCAGGCGGGAGCGCCTGTTTCCCAGGGCCTTCACAGGTGACCTCAAGCTCGCTGCCCTCAGTCACACAGTTCAGACTGGGGACTCCTGCTGGGGACAGGGGTCCTCCAGAGGGCCCCTGCCGCTGACCGCTCCAGCCCTTCTGGTGACCAGGTCACTGTCTGCCCCTGCTCCGTGGCCAGCCTTCCCTGCTGTGTCTGCAGCTCAAGTCTCTGCCTTTCCCTCAGGAGAGAGCTTGAGGCAGAGCCCCGCCTAGTACATGCAAAGATCCTTCCCTCAAATAAGACCACACTGAAGGTTCCCGGACTTAGAGGCACCTTGGGGCCACCCCAGCACACAGAGGACCTTCAAGGAGTGCTCCCAGGCCAGGGGGAGGCTTAGGCCCACTCCCCAGCCCCCTCCCCCGCCGATCCAGCGCCCAGGCTGCGGGCTGCCAGGAGTCCGTGGGCAGGAGCTGGGACAATGGCGGCTTCAGAAACTGCCCCTGCCTTGGGGCGGTGCTGCCCGGCAGTGCTCCCTGGGGCAGTGCTCCCTGGGGCAGTGCTCCCTGGGGCTGCTCTCCAGGTCTGAAGCCGGCTCCCCTGAGAATGTGGCAACAGCGTTAAGGCACCTCTGACAGCAGCGAGGAGGCATCACCCCATCCTTAAACCTGAAGGGGAGGGGCCTCCCCAGGGTGGGCACAGGGGTCAGTCTCAGCCCTATGAAGCTGTCAGCATGGCCTCAGTGTGGCCTTGGCCAGGGAGCGACCCCCAGGGCACAGCAGACCCCCTGTCTCCCCGCTGCCCCCTCACCAGTGGGTCTCAGTGGATCCGCCTGTTCTGCTCCCTGCTCTGTCTCCGGGGAGTCCTCACCGCCACCCCCACCCGCCCCTCTGGCCTGCACCCCAGCTCTGTGTGCATAAATAAATCAATCTTAAAAAAAGGTTTTTATTTGTGTAGCTCATGAACCAACAGCACGGGGAAGCTGTCCTGCCCTCGGTGCCTGTGGGCAGCTCCCACTGCACAGCGCCCCCTTCCTGGGCCCTCGTGACCGGCCTCCCCTCTTTTGTCATGGGGCTACGCGGCTCCTCCTGAAGGAGGGAGACAGGCTTGGAGTTAATCCCTTCTCCCGCCCCCACCCAGCTCGCCCCTCAGACCTGGGAGAAAACAATGGAGTGGCCAGTCCTCCCGCAGGGGCTGGTGAGGGAGAGGCCCAGCACTCCCAGCCAGGTCTCTCCCCACCCCCCTGCTCGGGCGGGGCAGGCCGGACACCCCCGACGGAGCCTGGAAGCGCCTTTGAGGTGGGGACTGCCCAGCTCTCCATATCAATGGGCTCCTGCCCTTTGGAGTTCCAGCTCAGGCCTCCGGTTTAACCCCTAGGCTCCCGGACCCTAGGGGCTCCTGGGGACCCAGGAGAGGCCGGGAGGATGTGCTCCTGGCTCCTGTACCCCCACGCAGCCCCCCTCTTCCCTCTCTCCCCGTGGCCTGTAGGGCGCCTCGTCCCGTCTGATCCCAGGTGGGAGACTGGCTGGGAAGCTGAGGTGCTGCAGGCCCACAGGGACGGGGCGGGGGAGCAGTCGGAGGCGCCGGACAGGCAGGAGGGAGCTAGGACATGGGGTCCTCTGCTGCCCTCGGAGCCACCCCAGCCTCCTCCGCCGGGACGCGGCCCAGCGCTCGAACCAGAGCGCCCCAGCAAATCGGGACCTGTCCTGGCTCAGGTCCGGGCGGGGGGTGGGCCTTTCTCTGGCCGAGGGAGGGAGCGAGCCTGCACCGGGGGCCGGTAGGTGGGTCTGGGCCCCTCGGGAGACACCTGCCCAGACCTGTGCGTCCGGATTCCAGGTGAAGGAAGGCCCGGGGACCCAGAGACAGACTGGCCTCTGTTTGCTCCTCTCAGCCACCCCTCCCCCACCTCAGTCCCCCAGGAGTTGGACAAACAGCCCCCAGACACCTGAGCTGCCCCCGCCAGCCAGCGAGGCGCCCCGCCATTCTCCAGCCTGCTGTCCTCACGTCCCCCGCATCCTCCTGCACCCGGGGGCCACCAGTTGGCCTTCATACTCCAGGAGCAATGTCCAGGACCCCAGGGGCGCCAGGGCACAGGCCTCACTGCCTTGTGGACCCTGCAGGCCAGCTGGTTGAGGCTCCCGTCCACCTTTGCAAAGCTGATGCAAGCACAGCCAGACCCCTCTTCCAAACACTGAACCCTCTGGCAACAAAAACATGCCAAGAACGGGCCTCCCTGGTGGCACCGGGGCAAAGGGGTTCAGTCTCACCGCTGTGAGGCGGTGGCAGCCGCTGCAGCCTGAGTCCAGCCCCGGCCAGGAGGGACCCCAGGGCACAGCACCCCCGCCCCCCCGCTGCCCCCTCAGCAGCGGGTTTCAGTGGATCTGCCTGTCCTGTTCTCCACGCTGTCTCTGGGAAACCCTCTCACCCCCCGCACCTCAGGCCTGTACCCCAGTTCTTATATGCCGTAAAAAAAAAATCTTTGAAAACCAAAACGGGGCCTCCCTGGTTATTCGCAGCACGGGGAAGCTGTCCGCAGCCAGGCAGCATGACCCAGGAGTCCTCCCCCGCACCTCTGGCCACACCCCAGCTTTGAGACGGAGATAAATAACCAAACCATATCCCACCCAGGGGTGTGGGCCGGCCCCTTTCAAGACAACAGGGAGGCGCTGGGACGCAACAGCAGACCCCTCTGCTGAGGGTGACCCCTCCACGGAGGGTGACCCCGGGAACTGAGCAAAGCAGCAGGAGCCCTAGAACCCGCCCGCCTGGGGCCAGGGGCTGAGTGTGTGGTGACTGCCCGTGAAGGGGCGCACGGTCACCTCAATTAACAGTCTACCAAGGCGAATGCCCACTGGGCGGAGGCCAGTGCCCAGGAGGGGCAGCCCTCACCCGTGAGCCGCCAAAGTCCGGAGGCCCCAGGCTGAGAGGCAGCTAGAAGGCGTGCCTGGGCGGGTCTGCGGGCGCAGCCACCTGGACCCCACTGGCCCCAGCACAGTGGAGGGGCTCTCCCCCTCTGCCCCCCCCCCATGAGCCAGGCAGGGGAGAGCCCCCAGGCAGGCCCAGCCCTGCCCCAGGCACAGCAGCACTTTATAATCCGGGCACCCCAGGAGGGGCTCCAGGCACGTGTGGAGATCGGGGCTCCTGGGGTGCTGGGCACTTCCTGAGGAAGGGGAGGGGTGAGGGCCTCAGCCAGGGGACTCATCGGTCCCCCAGAGCTGCTGCCTCTCCAGGGAGGAGCTGCCTGGGCCCAGCCCCGCAGCCCCCCCCCCCACCATCGTGCCAGGGCCTCTGGAGACCTGCCCCAGCTCCTCCAGCCCAGCCAGGAGTGGCGGCCACCTGAGCCGCGGGGCGGGGGTGGTTTCTAGGCCGTCGCCTGGGCGACCAGGGCACCTGAGCTGGGCGCCAGGCACCTGCTGTCTGGAACAGTGAGGCGGGGCCTCCCCCGGGAGCCGCCAGGGCCACGGGCTGAGGCAAGGCGGGCTGAGGCAGGGAGGATCGGGTTCCGGAGTGCCCCCACAGGCAGGGGCCCAGAGGGGTGTGCGACACTTGGGGACCCCAGGGGTTGGCACGGGAGGTGGGCGGGGGGCAAGACGGCAGGGAGGGGTGCCAGGGAGAAGGCCTCCAGCAGTCCTGCCCAGCCCCCCACTTCCTCCTCCAGCTCATCCTCCCAGTGCTGTCCCTGGGGTGCCTCGGCTCCTTTCGCTCATGGCCACCCCCACTTTTGCGTAGACCCCAAGGCTCCCAGGGCCCCCATGCCAGCTCCTCCTTCGCCTGGCTTCCCAGGCCGGCCTCCGGCCCCTCCCCCGCCTCAGTCTTAAAGCCCCGCCCTGCTGCGGGCGCTCAGTCCCCCTGCTCTGCCCAGGTGCGCTGCCAGGTGAGCCGCTGCCAGGTGAGCCGCTCGTGGGCCGTCGCGGGGCGTCCCGGCCAGCCGGAGGCGCATCGCACTCACCCAGCCCGAAGGTGGCGGGCAGGGTCCCCGGGCACGGGGCCAGACCTCCGGCTGCGGGGTGGTGGGGAGGCGTCCAGTGGGCACCTGGTAGGTGACCCGCCTTACGAGGGACGTGGGCCTGGCTGAGCGGCCTGAGGGGCTGACACGGGCCTGGCCAGGGCAGAGGCTGTGCGGGCCGAGAGGAGGTGTGCTGCAAGAAGCCCAGATGTGAGCCGGCCTGGCCTGTGGACGCTGACCCGCCTCTGGTGGCACCGAGACCCCCGGAAGCGCCCGACTGCCCAGCCTGCCAGGCGGCTCAGCTGAGACTCACCGAGGGGAAGATGGCCTCTGCTGGCCTGGAGCTCCTGGGGATGACCCTGGCCGTGCTGGGCTGGCTGGGGACCCTGGTGTCCTGCGCGCTGCCCCTGTGGAAGGTGACCGCCTTCATCGGCAACAGCATCGTGGTGGCCCAGGTGGTGTGGGAGGGGCTGTGGATGTCGTGCGTGGTGCAGAGCACGGGCCAGATGCAGTGCAAGGTGTACGACTCGCTGCTGGCGCTGCCGCAGGACCTGCAGGCCGCCCGCGCGCTCTGCGTGGTCGCCCTGCTGCTGGCGCTGCTCGGCCTGCTGGTGGCCGTCACCGGTGCCCAGTGCACCACCTGCGTGGAGGACGAGGGCGCCAAGGCCCGCATCGTGCTCGCCGCGGGGGCCATGCTGCTGCTGGCCGGCGTCCTGGTGCTCATCCCCGTCTGCTGGACTGCGCACGCCATCATCCAGGACTTCTACAACCCCCTGGTGGCCGAGGCCCTGAAGCGGGAGCTGGGCGCCTCCCTCTACCTGGGCTGGGCGGCCGCGGCCCTGCTCATGCTGGGGGGCGGGCTGCTGTGCTGCACCTGCCCCCCGCCCCCGGTGGGCCGGCCCCGGGGCCCCAGGCTGGGCTACTCCATCCCCTCGCGCTCGGGCGCCTCCGGGCTGGACAAGCGGGACTACGTGTGAGGCCGAGGGTGTCCCAGAAGGAAAGCCCGCCTCGGGGACCCAGCACTCCCACGGACTCCCTGCTTCCACCTCCCAGTCCGGAGGCCACTGGCTGCGGGGCTACGCCCAGCTCGCGGGGTCCGCGCCTCCTGGGCCCCCATCCCCAGGCAGGCTAGAGCTGCGGCCTTCCCGGAGTGGCCGCACAGCGGCCTCCTGTGCCCACCACCAGCCGGACTTGGGCCGGCCCCTCCCACCTGCCGGCAACCGGGTCTCCAAAGAACTGGGGCTCTGGAGAACAGCCCGCTAGGGCCAGCCCCTCCGCCCCACTGTGACCCGGGAATAAACGAGCTTTTGGACACGAGCCTGATGTGTGCTGGGCAGCGAGGCGGGGCCCAGGTCCAGCGGGGTGGGCCACCGAGGGGAGGCCCCGCACCCCCCACCGCCCGACCAGCAACACCAGACTGTAACAAAACGCTTTATTCAGTACAAACTGAGTGGGGGTGGGGGTGGGGGAGGGCAGCCCGCTGGGCTATTTGGCAACTCAGTGGCTCTTCCAGAAGCCTGGGGAGGGTTTGTCCCCACAGGCCCAGGGTCCCCCCCAGGCTCAGCAGGGACCGAGGGCAGACAGGCTCAGAGGGTCTTGTGGTCACCACACCCCCCGACAGGGAGCGGCTTTCACGTTGGACACGCGCTCCAGGTTGGCCCCCAGTGGGGATGTCTGAGTGCAGAAGGATCCGGAAACTCAAGTGTCACTTCTTTGGCTCCATCCAAAGGTGAGCTCAGGTGGGATGGGCAATCGGCTCCATCGATAGCCCAGTAAAAGGCAAAACCAAGAAGTAAAAGCCCAGAGCTGTCAGCCCAAGGGCCTGGGCGCCACAGTGGGCCCCCCACTCTCTTCCAAATCAGACGTAATTTTTGGTGGGGTACTCCGATGGCCCCTGGGAGGCGCGCGGGGCGGAGGCGGAGTAGCGGGCCAGGTAGCGGCTGGAGCCGCGGGCGCCCCCCGACGGGCAGGTGCAGCACAGCAGCCCGCCCCCGAGCAGCAGAAGGCCGGAGGCCGCCCAGCCCAGGTAGAGGGAGGCGCCCAGCTCGCGCTTCTGGGCCTCGGCCACCAGGGGGTTGTAGAAGTCCCGGATGATGGTGTGGGCCGTCCAGCAGACGGGGATGAGGGTCAGGACCCCCGCGATGACAAAGACGATCCCAGAGGCGAGCACCAGCCGGGCCTTGGCGCCCTCGTCCTCCACGCAGGTGGTGCACTTGGCGCCGGCCAGGTAGACCAGCAGGCCGAGCAGCGCCAGCAGCAGGGCGACCACGCAGAGCGCGCGGGCGGCCTGCAGGTCCTGCGGCAGCGCCAGCAGCGAGTCGTACACCTTGCACTGCATCTGGCCCGTGCTCTGCACCACGCACGACATCCACAGCCCCTCCCACACCACCTGGGCCACCACGATGCTGTTGCCGATGAAGGCGGTCACCTTCCACAGGGGCAGCGCGCAGGACACCAGGGCGTTCACCCAGCCGAGCAGTGTCAGGATGATGCCCAGGATCTGCAGACCAGCGGAGGCCATGGCGACGGAGGCCGGGGAGCTGCGGGGGGTGGGGGGAAGAGGACAGAAGCCAGGGCATGAGGACGGGGAGCCCAGGCACCCTGGCTGCTGGAGCTGGACACTGTCCTGAAAGGAGCACGGGGAGGGAGGGCCATGCCCCGGCCCATCTCCTCTGGGAAAACAAGCATTTCTTCTTCCCCTACCTCTGCCACTTCGCTAGTGACTGACACGTCCTGGCTGTTTTGAGCTCAAGTGAACAATAACAGAGTTGCGCCAACGCCGCCCCAGGCGCCCGAGCGTTTCATCAAAAGCAAGGGCCCCTGGCACCGACCAGCTCCCACGCGGGATCAGGCCTTCCTCCCTCCCCAAAGGGGGCCCTTCACCCCACGTAGTCTCAACCCCAGGCTGCAGATCTGGGTGGGCCTCGGACACAGCCCCTCCCCCACCGCGGACGCGGGAGGGCGGGCAGATGCGAGAAAGCAAAACCGGGAGGTGCGTTCTCACCCCGCCAGCTGCCGCCCAGGCCGCCATTCCGGCCTCCTCCTGGGCCCTGGATGCACCCCGCGGTTGGCGGCATTTTCTGGTGGAGGTGTGCCCCAAATGCCATTTCCCGAGACCCGAGGTGAAGTCCTTGGGATCTGCCCCCAAGCAGTTTCTCGGGGCGGCCCTGCCGGCCCCCGCACCTGTCGCGCCTCAAGTCCCACTTCGGGGCGGCGGCCGTCCCTCGCCCCAAGGTCCCGCGCACGCTCGGACCTGAACTTACTAGCCGGCCCCGGGAGACCCACGCACGCCGCGTCCGGCCCCGCCTCTCCCCGCGCGCCTGCCCACAGCCCCCCGGCGCCGAGGGCGCGCCTTCCCGCAAGGGCCCCCAGTCCCTTTCTGAATGCGACCCGAGGGGTGTCCTTACCCCGTAGCCTGGGAGTCAGCGCCGGGGAGGAGTTAATGGCGCCGCTGGGAGCAGGGTCGGCTCCCGCAGGTGAGGGGGAGGGGGAGGGGAACCCCGCCCCGGAGGAAGCACCGGTGGGGGAGGGCCGCTCGGGTTGCAGCGCCTTTGTCCCGGGAGGGGGAGGGGCGTCTAGCCCTCAGGGCCTCGGAAGGACTCGACCGGCCGGTGGCCCCCAGCGCAGGGACGCGTGGCCCTCGCGCCGTCGCACGGTCACCTACCCAGGCCCTGCACACGCACCCCCGCCACGCCCTCGGCTCCGCCAGGCCGCTGCCCCCCGCCCCCCGCAGCGGGCGCACCTGGCCCGCCTCACCTGCGAAGGAGACCGGAGAGCCCAGGAGCCGACGGAGTGTGGGCGCGGGGCGGGGGCGGGGGTCTTAAAGCGGCGTTGACGTCACCGG
>NW_004567133.1:19804416-19810858 GCF_000260355.1 Condylura cristata | reverse complement strand
GGTCTTCAGACACTGAGACTGCTGGACAGGGGAGGCCCCATCTCAGTCTGCGCTTTATCCTCAGCCTGGGCCTCAGCTCCCCCTGTCCAGTTGCGGGGTGAGGGGGTTACTGTCCTGAAAGTCCCGACTCGGAAGTGGAGAAAGTCTGAGGCGGGCTGTGTGGGCCAGTAAAAGGCACGCCCCCGCCTGCTCAAAGTCAGGTCCACCCAGTGCCAGTGACGAGAGTCTGGGGGTGGGTGTTGGGAGGCATGGGGGTCTGTGCCCCCTATACCATGTGGGGTGCCCTTCCATCCGGTGACTTCAGTGCCCAGCTATGCGTGGGGGGGGGGGTGGAGAGACCGGAGTCGGGCTCGGTGCCCAGGAGTGAGTCACCCGCCGGCGGCGGGGGGATTGCGGGGACCTGACCCCCCCATTCAGCGTCCCGCGCTACGCCCCCCTCCCCCTGTGCTGCCGTGTCCCTGTCGGGTCGTGCGGTCACCTGTGAGGAATGCCAGTGACTCACGTTATTCGAGCCGGTCGACCCTGACCTCAGCCCCCAGAATAGCCGCGCCCCGCCCCCAGCCTGACCCGCGGCCCCCTCCCCAGGCACCACCCCCTGCTCCCGCGGCAGCTCCTGGAGCGCGGACCTCGACAAGTGCATGGATTGCGCGTCGTGCCCGGCGCGGCCACACAGCGACTTCTGTCTGGGCTGTGAGTGGGGGCGGCTCGGCGGCGGGCTGACCCGACGGGGGGGGGCTGGGGGGGCCGGGCGGGGCGGTGGGCTTTGGACCTCGGGAATTACTGGGGGAGGCGGTGGGAGTGGGGAGACGGCTCCTTGAGGGTGGGGACCACGGTGGGGGAAGCCGGCGGCTCGGGTGGGGAGGGGCTGGGCAGGGGGGGCGAGGTCTGACTTCGAGTCCCGCCCGCAGGCGCTGCGGCGCCCCCGTCCCCCTTCCGGCTGCTGTGGCCCATCTTGGGGGGCGCCCTGGGACTGGCCCTGGTTCTGGGGCTGGTTTCCGGCTTCCTGGTCTGGAAACGGTGCCGCAGGAGAGAAAAGTTTACCAGTAAGTGTGTCCCGCCCCACCCCGCCCGCCCCATCAGCCCTCCATGTCTCCCCACTTGACGACCCCTCTTGGTGTCTTGCAGCCCCCATCGAGGAGACCGGTGGGGAGGGCTGCCCTGGCGTGGCGCTGATCCAGTGACCGAGCGGCCCCTGCCAGCGGAAGGCGCCCCACTCACTAGCTCACTCATTCACCCTGGAGCCGGCCCTGCCTCCCAGACACAGCGGGAGCCCCACCACAGGGTGTGGGGGCAGGGGCGGGTGAATCACAGCGCTCCCGCCGGCTTCAGACGCCGGCCAAGGTGTCTCTGGCTTCGGGACAGAAGAGACCCATGCTGGCTGACACCACCGTGGACACTAAGGAACTGCAGCATTTGCACAAGGGGGTCCCCCACCCCGCAAACCCTGGGGGCCAGACTGACCTAGGGACAGACAAGCTGGCCCCACCCATTCTGACGTGCTGACATTTCACTATGGGGGTCCCAGCCTGGGGGGGTCAGGGACCTGTTCCTAACGCTAGGGGGCTGGCCCTCTAGGGGGCTGGCCGAAGACACTGCCCCCATCCTCAAAAGGGGGAGAGATATTTATTTGGGGAGAGAGTTTGGAGGGGAGGGAGAATTTATTAATAAAAAAGAGTCTTTAACTTTAAATGGATTAGAGGGGCGAGGATGGAGCCTGGCTTCCCAGAGCTGGGGGGGGGGTGAGTCAGCGCGGGGGCGGGGGCGAGGCTCTGACTCACACATTCTCAATGCCTGAGCCCAGCCTGCCAGGACCTGGCCGGCCTTGACCGATTTCCAGGGAAGATGTGAGAAGCCCCGGCATCCTGCACCCAGCCCTCCTGCCTTTCCCAAAGGCCCCAGATAAAGCTCAGCAACCTTTATTCAGTTCTGGTGGGGGCGCCTCCCCTCCCACCCAGGGCACCTTCTGGCTGGGCTCCAAGTCCTCTACTGGGGAGGGTCCTGGTGCCCAGAGGCCGGAATGGGCTAAGCAGGGCAGTTGGTCCTTCATGAGGGTGCTGGTCTCCGTCAAGGGGAAGGTAGGCAGGCAGGGGGTGCTGCCAGCCCTCAGAGCTCCATTATGTCCCCAGCTAGTGTTGCATGATAGTGGGGCTCGGGGGTGTCCCCCAGTCTCAGCAGCCGGAGAGCCTCAGGGATCAGGTTCCCAGGGTAGCGCCAGAGAAGCAGCTCAGAGCAAGGGCTTCTGGAAGAAGAAACGATAGGACTGAGGCCGGCCTGGCAGAGCCCCCTCCTGCCAGGCCCAAGTCCCCAGGGCTCAGGGTTGCCGGCACCCTCCAAGGAGCCAAGGCAGGCAAACAAGGCCAGGGTGGCTAGAAGCTAAAAATAGCGGGGTGAGGCATGGCCTGGTGGAGGCTCCCAGCTGCCGATGGTGCCTACCTGAGTGGAGGCAGAGCTGAGGGGAAAGCCACAGGGGGGCTGCAGTACGGGTGGTCATTGTGCAGGCTGAGGCGCGAGAAGTGGCTGGCCATGTTCTCCTCGGACAGGAACTGCTTTCGAAGGGGTTCCCTGGGGAGAGACAGGCTAAGGTACTCAGAAAGGATACAGGGGGACAGGGCGTCCTGGCGTGAGAGGGGCTTGCTGGGAGTCCCTCCCTGCCCGAACTCACTGCTCCTCCTCCAGGCGCCGCTTGGTGCTCATGGGCACAGCTCCTCGGGGAGGAGAGCTGGGAAGAAGAGAGAGCCAGGTGCACCCCACCCTCATCCCGGAATCTGCCCACCTGAGCTGGCAGCCTGGGGAAGAAGCCCCCAGGCCATCCCTTCCCAGCTGACGTCTACATCACCCTCCTCTCCAGGACCATCCAGCAGCTTGCCTCCGAAGTCTCGGCCCCTAGTCCCTGTCCAGGTCTCAGCTCACCGCGCCCCACACGTGCCACCCTGCAGACCAGCCCTGGGCTCCAGGCCAAAGCTCGGGCGCGCCTGGGCTCGGCCCACCCGGGGACCCCTACACACCTAGCGTCCAGGCCTCGGGGCGGCCCCGAGGCGGCCCGCGGGTCGCGCTGGGCCCGATCCGGCGGGCCTCGCTCCAGGGGCGGCTGCAGGATCATCGGGACTCAGGGTCCTACGAGAAGAGGGGTGGGATCCTGGGGACAGGGGCGGAGCCTTGAGGGCGTGGCCCACGCGAGGGGCGTGGCCGTAGGCGCGCGCAGCGACGGCGCGACGGGGCTCCGCGCAAGCGCAGAGACAGACGGCGTGCGGCTGGAAGGCGGGTCGGCTACGCCAAGTGGGGGGAGGGGATTCGGCGTAGCGGGGCTGCGGTGGGAGCGGCTTAGTATCGGGGGTCTTCGCGGCGCTCACTTCGGTCGGTTCCTGGGGCTTCGGTGGTTTGCGGCGGCCGCCCTTTCGCCAAGCCGGCCGGCGGCCTTGATTCGGTGAGCCTCCGACGAGCAGAGCCGCTCGCGGCACGTCCGGACTCGTGAGATTGCGTCGTGCGCAGAGCACTCTGGGACTTGAAGTTCTCGAGATGGAACGCGCTGTGCCTCCCGCGGTGCCCCTGGGTCAGGTGAGCCGGCGGGGTGCGCGGTGCCTTCTGGGGCTTGTAGTCCCCGCCCGGCTCGGCAGGGGCGGGCAGAAAACAGGGCTCTGAGCCTTGTTTCTCCTGAGCGGGCGGTAGTACTTCGACTCCCACCCAGGGGCCTACCACGGAAGCCAGTGCGTTTTCTGCATGAGCTAAGAGCCACTTTCGCAGTGCACTTTCTACGTGGTAGCCCTGTCGGAGCGCCTTGTCTTTGCAGCTGCTCACCCATTGGTGGCACTTGGGAGTCCATTCGAAGGTTGGCACGGGGTGCCTGCTCGCGGACTCCCGCGGCACCACGCCTCCACCCCACTCCCTCCTCCGCCTGGAGCCAGCCAGGGAGCCATGAGCAGGGGCCTGTTTGGTGGGCCGCCCCAGTGAAGGGCAGAAGCGTCAGGACTGACGGCAGGGGAAGCAGGAGGGGGTCTGGGTGCGCCCCCACCCTCCGCACAGCCTCATCCAGCCTACCCCCCAACAGCTGGAAGTGTTTCAGGCCCTGCAGAGGCTGCACATGACCATTTTCTGCCAGAACGTCTCACCCTGCGGGAAGTTCCTGGCGGCTGGCAACAACTACGGGCAGATAGCCATCTTCAGGTATGCTCACCCCCATACCCATCAGCCTGGCACTCTGTCCCCTGGGACCAATGCCCCTGACTGTCCCTTCAGTTTGTCTGCCGCCCTGAGCTCCGAGGCCAAAGAGGAAAGTAAGAAGCCGGTGGTGACCTTTCTAGGTGGGTACAGCCTCCAAGTCTGGCATAGCCCCCCTCTCCCCTCCCCCCGTAGAGGAGGGGAACGCGTGGGTCACCAGGTCTGCACTTCTCTTTAGCCCACGATGGACCCGTCTACAGCATGGTCTCTACTGACAGGCATCTGCTTAGTGCTGGCGACGGGGAGGTGAAGGCCTGGCTGTGGGCAGAGATCATCAAGAAGGTGGCGTGCGGAGGGGGCGGGACAGGGCGGGGCGGGACTGCGGCCCCAGGAGGGCCCGAGTCACCCAGTGTTTCCCTCCCCTAGGGCTGTAAGGAGCTGTGGCGTCGTCAGCCCCCATACAGGTGAGCCAGGCCACACACAGTCGAGGGCACCCGGGTGAAGCCGCGTCCTCTCCGAAGCTGACCCTGCCCCCCTCCCCCACAGGACCAGCCTGGAAGTGCCTGAGATCAATGCTTTGCTTCTCGTCCCCAAGGTCTTCGTCCCTTGTGACTGGGGCTCCACCCTGTCCTGTTCTTGGCCCAAAGCAAGGGGAAGGGTTGGGCAGGGACCCGTCCGGGGTCCAGTCGCTACCCTGACTCCTGACCCTACCCCACCTTCCTCCGCAGGAGAACGCCCTCATCCTTGCTGGGGGCGACTGCCAGCTGCACACTATGGACCTTGAAACTGGGACCTTCACGGTGCGGAGGGCTGGGGGCAGGGTGGCAGGGCAGCGGAGGGAGCATTCTTCCCGGACTGGTCCTGACACTGGCTTCTCCCGGCAGCGGGCCCTCCGTGGCCACACAGACTACATCCACTGCCTGGCACTGCGGGAGCGGAGCCCCGAGGTGCTGTCGGGCGGCGAGGATGGGGCCGTGCGGCTTTGGGGTAAAGGCATGGCCTGTCGGGGAAGGGACGACGGTGAGGGAGGCTGGGCGCGGAGGGTGAGCCTGCAGTTCTCTCCCCACAGACCTCCGCACGGCCAAGGAGGTCCAGACAATCGAGGTCTACAAGCATGAGGTGAGGGCCCACTCCACACAGCCCCACCACGCCCGCCTGCTGGGGCCTCTGCATCTTCACCTCTTCCTTCTCCCCCCAGGAGTGCTCGAGGCCCCACAACGGGCGCTGGATCGGGTGTTTGGCCACTGACTCGGACTGGATGGTAAGCTGGGCAGAGATGGGCAGGCGACAGCCCGGTGCTGCAGCAGGGCCTGTGCTCACTGCAGCTGGGGACCACTTCTGCCTAGGTCTGCGGCGGGGGCCCGGCACTCACGCTCTGGCATCTCCGTTCCTCCACGCCCACCACCATCTTCCCCATGCGGGCACCTCAGAAGCACGTCACCTTCTACCAGGACCTGGTGAGGCCTGCTGTCTCCTCTGCCACCCCTGTGAGCTCCCCTCTCCAGCCTGACCCCTGCGCCTCCTGTCAACCCTCCACAGATCCTGTCAGCCGGCCAGGGCCGCTGTGTCAACCAGTGGCAGCTGAGTGGGGAGCTCAAGGCCCAGGTGCCCGGCTCCTCCCCAGGCCTGCTCAGCCTCAGTCTCAACCAGCAGCCAGCAGCCCCCGAGTGCAAGGTGGGTCTGGCCAGGGGCCGCACCGCTCCTGGGAGGCCAGGTGTGTGGGCAGCAGGTCACCCCCGCTTCCTGCCTCCAGGTCCTGACTGCCGCGGGCAACAGCTGCCGCGTGGATGTCTTCACCAACCTGGGCTACCGAGCCTTCTCCCTGTCCTTCTGACCTCGAGACCTCCCCGGCTGGCGCGGAGTCTTTGTTTACTAATAAAACGTCAGGCTTTCCTTCCTGGTGCTTTCTTCTCAAGGAAGGAGGCCAGGTTGGCGTAAGGCTTTATATATTACTCTGTCCCGTCTTGATACATGAATACCCTCTCCCAGCCCTGGCCTGGGGCACGCCAGGGGCACAGTGCCCGGGAAGGACAGACCTATACAGACTGGAGAAACAGACAGCTCTGCCCCACCGGCCCCCGCCACCCACCTGGGGCCTGTGGCCCTCAAAGCTGGCCCCTGTCCCTAGTAAGTCCACGGCCGGCCGCCAGCCCCCTTTGAAAGACAGTCCCGGTCCTGCGGCTCCGCGAGGCGGAAGCGGAAAGGGAGCCAGAGAGAGCGCGCGCGGCCAGGCCCTCAGGTCCTTCGGAAGAGGCTGCTGAGGAAGCCGCCCGCGGGCCCCGGGCCC
>NW_004567133.1:19798953-19804158 GCF_000260355.1 Condylura cristata | reverse complement strand
GGCCTCCAGCTCTTGCGTCAGCGCCACCTTCTGGCGGATGGTGCGAAGCAGCTCCCGGGACAGAGAGTCGCGCTCCAGGGAGACACGGCCGAGCTCCAGGGACACTTCTAGGGCTCTGCGAGCAGGACGGGAGAGAGCAGGCCCGAGGGCGCTGGGGCGGCGAGCGCGTGGGGAGGTGGGGAGGCCCTGGGCCCGGAGCCAGGGAGGTCAGAGCCCTTGGAGGAGGGTAGACGACCTGTACCGCGGAGGGGGCGCCCCGCAGGCCCCAGTGCCACGAGGGTCTGGGCCCCTGGGGCCCTGGTGAGTGGCAGAGGAGGCTCACTTGTTCACTGCCTGGTCCCGGTCTGAGAGGGCGCCGCTTAGGGCCGCCTCAGGATCCTCCTGAGCCCACAGCTCCTTCTGCCGCTGCAGCTCCTCCCGCAGGAACTCCAGCTCTGCGCGCTGCAGCGCGATCTGCAGCACGGAGGGGCCGGGTGGGTAGGCCCGCCCTGGGTGCCCGCCTCGGCAGCCTGGGCTGCAGCCGCCCTGCCTTCCTGACGCCAGGCCAGGCGGCAGAGGCCCAGGGCCCGCAGCCGTAGATCTGAGGTCCGCACGAGGAGCCAGTGAAGGGCCAGGCCAGGCTCCAGGCGACCCCCAGATTCAGATGTTCTCACAAGCTCGGCCCACAGCGAGGGGGCTGGGTGGGGTGGGGCGGGACTAGTTAGGGGTCCCCAGTCTGCGGAAGGATGCTGAGGGGAGCCCTGTCTTCCCCGGAGGTAGTGAACAGTCTGGCTTTTGAAGCACAGCTGTAGGCTTGCTGGGGTGAAGGGTGGGCCAGGCAGAGGGGCTGGCTGGGCAGTGGCTATGCAGGAGACTGGCCCTGGGGCACTGGCACTGCCCCAGCCTACCTGGTCCTGCAGTTGGGCCACTTCCGCTTCCTTCTCCAGCACGTCCACCGGGCTCAGCGATGTCCGCTTTGTGGGAGGCTCCAAGCTCCCTTCCTGGGGCAAGGCCTGGTGGTTGGCCACCTCTAGCGTCTCCAGGGACAGAGTGTTCTGCTGGCCAAAGGGATAGGTCAGCGAGGTGGGGAGAGGGAAGAGCCCAGTCGACAGCCCCCGGGCACAAGGGGTGGAGCTGGTAGGCTGCCAACTCACCGGCCTCTCCGGCGTGTGTCTGGGTCCTTCTGCTTCCTGGTCTTGGTCCTGGTCGCTGTCGAGGCCATGGGCAAGCTCCGACTGCAGTGAGGCTCCGGACACGTCGGCTTCTTGGAGGCGAGACTCCTCCTCCAGCTCCGAGACCCGCCGCTGCAGCCTCCACAGCGCGCCCAGCGCCTCCCCCGCCTCGGCGCGCGCCCGCTCCAGCTGCGGACAGACAGGCCGCGGGCGGTCAGCCCGGGCGTGCGCCACCCGCCCAGGCCCACTGGGGGCGCCTCGCGCTTCGAGGCCGCAGCCCTAGCGGCCCGCACCTGGATCGCAGGGCAGCCTCCGCCCCCCGCAGCTCCCCTCAGCGACACCCACTTCCTCACCTATGAAACCTGGCGGCCTGCCGGCCTCAGCGTCTGGGCTCCCTCCACCCCTGCCCTCGGGCCACCTCCCCTGCTCCGTGCGCAGTCCCCCACCGGCAGCACCCCAGCCCACGCCTCCACAGGAGCCTGCCGCAGCCCAGGGTCACCTCCAGGCTGTGCTCGCGCCGCTCGCGCCGCAGCAGCAGCAGCTCCTCGTGGGTGGCCTGGAGCCTGGCCTGGCTCTTCTCCGCCTCCTCGCGCAGACCGCGGATCTGCGCCTCCAGGTCCTGGCGGCGGCTCTGCAGCATCTGGTTCTGGGGAGAGGTCTCAGCTGCAGGGCGAGGGGCCAGCCCCCCCCCCAGCAGCCCCCAGGTCAGCAGCACTCACCTCCCCCTGCAGACTCTCCAGCCTTGTCCTCAGCTCCGCCCCGGCCATGGCCTGAGCCTGGCACTGGCCCCGAAGGCCATCCAGCTCCCTCTGCAGCTCCTGCTCAGTCTGGGAGGCCTGGGGTAGTGCAGCGGTGGAGCCCTCAGCCGCCCGGCCTCAACACCCGCCCAGCGCGCCACGCCGGCCCCGTCTGCCCGGCCCCGGGGCTGGCGCTGGCCCACCTGTGCCAGCTGCTGGCTGAGCCGGAGGTTCTGCTCGCTGAGCTCCCCCAGGGCCCGCGCCCGCTCGCGCCCGCTGTCCTGCTGCTCCGAGCGCTGCTCGCCCAGCTGGGCCCTCAGCGCCTCCACGTCGCCCTCCAGCTCCACAGCTCGGGCCTCCCACTCGGCCCCCCGCGCCGCCAGGCCCCGGCGGAGCTCATGGTTCTCCTGCTGCAGTCGCTGCGAGGACAGGGCAGGGGGCAGAGAGGAGGGAAAGATGGGCCTGGAGCCCACCGGGGACACCGAGGCCCCAAGAGGCCCCTGGGGTTGAGGACGCTGGCAGGACGGGCGCCCAGGGGCCGGGAGGGGCAGGAGCAGAAGGCGCCAGCCCGGGCAGAGGGCCGCCGGGACGCGGGTGGGGTCCCGGTGCCCACTCACCTCCGGCTGCCCCCTGAGTTTCTGGACCCGGGGTCGCAGGCGGCGTTTCTGGCGCCTGAGTCTGGTGGAATCGAAGCCCCGGCCCATGGCCTCACGCCGCTGCAGGTCCGAGCGCCAGCCTCTGCGGCCTCGCGGGTCTGCTCGGCCCTCTCCCAGCGCCTCTGGCCAGCTCCTAATTAACCCTCTTGAGCCCCACCCTGGCTGGTGCCTCTGCCTGCCTCCCCCAAACCTGTCCAACCAGCGGGGGGACGCCGTGGGCACACCCAGATGCCCAGCAAGTCAGGGGCCAGCCTCTGACCCCCACTGTCTCGAGACTCCCAAGCAGGAAGGTGATGCCAGCCACAGCGGCCGCAATTAACAGCTGCCGCGGGGCACCGGCTGGAGCTGCCCCTGCGTGCTGTGCCCCTCCCACTAGCTCGGCAGCCACGCGGCACGCGAGCGCTGAGCCCGAGGACACAGGGCGAGTCAGCGGGGAGGGCCTCCAGCCCGGCACCAGAGCTCAGGCTCCAGGGGGCGTGTGGGGGGCAGGCCGGGTCGGCTCTGCTGTGGCTTCGTGCTCCAGCAGGTTCCAACTGCCGCCAAGCCCCTCCCGCCACCCATCCCTCCACCTACCCACCAGTTAGTGCGAGCTCCCCCTGCTCGGGGCTGGACCACCAAGCTCCCTGCCCCGAGCGGCTCAGCGTCCAGAAGCCCACAGGCAGATGGACACAGGTTTGAGCCAGATCGTTTACAGGAACAGTAAGGGCTATAAAGAACCCTCCTGGGAAGTCTCTGCAGGGGACTGGGGCTCAGGTCCCCCTGAGAAAAGAAACCCTGGACAGTGATGAGGTGTGCCCTGGGGCTGGGGGGCACTTGGCGGTGTAAGCAACCTCTGATTTGACTCCTGCAGGGCAAGAAGGAAGAAGAGCCACCCGGAGGCAGCAGGTGCGAAGGCCCTGGGGCACGGCACGGAGAGCAGCCGCCTGGGGGAGGGGCCGTGGCAGGCGAGGTGGGGCACTGGCATTTCGGGGCCTGGGTGAGGAGCTTCTGTTTCATTCTGAGTGTGACAGGAGCCACTGGGAGATTCTGGGCGAGAGCAAGTGCTTTGATTTGTAGTTTTGGGGCAACGCTCTGGCGGCCCCGGGAAAGGGCAGCTGAGGATGAAAAGGAGGAGGAATGGGTATCAAGAAGGGCCAGCGGGCTGGCCAGGGGGAGGAGCGCAGCCACGGAGTGGGAAGCCAGGCTGGGGGAGCAGAGCGGCCAGGGACCCCGGGGCCGCTGCTGCCCTGGACCTTCGAAGGTCAGGTAGGCGGCATGGGCGTAGGCCAGTGATGTCGGGAAAAAGTCTGGTGTCCATGCATGGAGGGGCCGGAGGCAGTGGGGCCGGCCTCAGGGCCTGGGCAGGGGCAGCACTGTCCCAGCCTGGCCGCGCTGGGCAAGCACCAGCAGCGGCTGCATGGGGACCCAGAGCCAGGCGGCGGGGCGTGAGGAGCCGAACCCCAGAGGCGGAGGGGCCGGCGCCTGCCCCGCCACACAGCCAGGCAGGAGTCCGTGCCCAGCCCCGACCCCAGAGGCGCCCAGGCACTGCCCTCTGCCAGGCCCGCCTGGCCCCCCACCCCCGCCGCCCGCAGCTCACTTCCTCCCGCTCCGCGTGCTGGGCGCTCAGCGTCTCCAGCCGCAGCTGCAGCTCCTCGTTGCGCTCCAGCAGCATCTTGCCAAGCTCCGCGGCCAGCAGCAGGTCTTTCTCCTTCTGCTGCAGCTGTCGCGCCAGGTCCTCAGGCTCCTCGGGGCCGGGGCCCCCTCCCAGGAGCGAGTCTCTCCGCTCCAGCACGAAGGGGAAAAAGCCCTCGCTGCCGCTGGGGGAGGCGCCCCCCGAGAGCAGCCCCGAGGGGAAGCCTGGCCCTTCTGGGGAGCTCATGGTGCCACCGCATCTGTGGGAACAGGTGGGTGTGTGGGGACAGGTCCCCTGCAGCCGCCGGCGGCCCTTCCCGCCCTGTGGCTGGCGCCCTTGCTGTGGGGCCCGCAGGGTTAATGACCTGTGTCCTGGCTACCCCACTCCGTTAGTGTCCCCAGGGTAAACTGAGGCAGGGAGCAGCAGGAAATGAGCGGCCCTGCCTTTGGCCTCTGGCAGACATTCTCTGCCCCAGGAAAGCCCTGGCCGGTGCCCAGCGCCTGGACCCAGGCCTCCCGCAGCAACCTCTGCCCTTTCCCAGAGCCCAGCCCTGGCTCCTAGCCCCTGACCAGCCGGGCACTTCCCAGAAGCCAGGCCAAGTCCAGTGCCCCTTCCTTCCAGGAACCCAGGCGTGGAAACTTGGGTGTCCTTACCCCTCTGGCCCCAAGAACTCAGCCCCCTTCTTCCTGAAGCCCTGAGCCCCAGCCCCCTCCAGCTATCCTGGCTGGCTCCTAGGTTCTCAGGGTCCAGGCCCTTAGCTTTCCACTTGGGGAACGTTGGCTCCAGTCCCCCAGTTTCCCACGGCCAGTGTCAGGCAGGGCAGGACCGGGGCGAGGCAACAGGTTGTGCCAGCGACAGGCTCTGGGTTTCTGTTTACTTCCCGGCCCGCCCCTGGGGATGGGAGCCTGGTGGCGCTCCCGGGGGCACCCTGCCCACAGCTCTGGGGTTCTGGAGTCCTGGGCCGGCAGAACTTCCCTGGCGGGGTCCCCATCCTCTCCAGCCCTTCTGAGGTTGCCCCACTCTGGGCCGGCTGCCGGGCGCCCGCGCGC
>NW_004567133.1:19790795-19797908 GCF_000260355.1 Condylura cristata | reverse complement strand
GAGAGCGTCCCAGCGGGAGGCTCCTCGGATGGCTGGGGGTGGGGGGGGCAGCAGGCGGAGGGGGAGTGTGGACAGCCACCGATATCTCTGGGGAAGGGGCGCCCTGGGCTCAGCAGCCTCCGTGGCAGCCTCCGTGGCCTGGATCCTCTCTCCACAGCTGCTCCGAGCTTCCGTGGGACACCCTTGAACGCAGCGCTGGCAGAGAAGGGCGGCAACCGGCACCCACCCTGCGTGGGCGGGACCCCCGAGGCTCCAGGGCTGGGTGCTTGGAGAGGAAATGGGAGGAATGGAGCTGGGGTCCCTGAGAGGTGGGACGGTGCGGGGCTCCGGGGGCCCAGGCCTGGATAGGTACTTCCTGTCCACAGAGTCGGGGTGCAGTTCCTTTGCAGAGTGGTCTGAAGGCTGCCGAGCGATGTGTGGGAGCAGACTGGGATATTTCAGAGCGCTGGAGACACTCCACCCGCCCCTTGGTGCAGCCCCGCCCCAAGCACCGACCCCCAGAGGGCACAGGCCAGGGGTGCAGGGCGGTGAGAGGCTTCCCCAGAGGCAGAGCGGGGAGCAGAACAGGCCGACGGACGAAGTCCACTGCTGAGGGGAGCAGTGGGGAGACAGGAGGGGTCTGCTGCACCCTGGGGGTCCTGCCCTGGCCGGGGAGCGAAGTCTGGGTGAAGCGGCTGCAGCAGCTTCATGGTGCTGCGCTGTACCCCGCTGCGCCCCAGGGAGCCCAGAGCCGCCTCAGGCACTCACCACCACACACTCAGCCCCTCCCTGAGCCCCTCCTGCCAGGCGGGCGCCCTGCCCGTGGCCAAGGAGGCCAGGCCGGCTGCAAGGCGGGAGGGTGTGGAAATGGACCCAGAGGGCAGCCTGCTTCTGCTGCAGCGCCCCACGCTTCGGTCCACATCCCGGTGGGCGCTGGAACCCTGCAGCCTCCTGTCAAAGGGCAGGTCTAGCTCAGCCTGCTGGGGCTGGGATGAAGTGAGGGTGACTGGGGGGCTGCTGTCCTCAGCCCTGACCCATGGCCTGTCACCCAGCTGCAGGCTCCCCCAGGCTCCCCACCTGCCCCTCTCCCCCTCGCAGCCACGTCCCTCTCTACGCGTGAACTGGGGTCCCATGTCCTCAGACCCAGCAGTCCTGGCCGCCAGCCTCCACCAGACCTGAGTCCTCCCTGCCCCTCCCATCTCTGCTCCCCTCCCCCGCCTCCCTGCCGCTCCCAGGAGGAAGAGGAAAGAGGGACAGAATCGCCTGGGGGAGCCGGGGGAGGGGTCTGCCCGACAGGAGACCCAGCCCCCACCTGCTGTCCAGCCTGGAATGCTCCCCCGCCCCCACCTGCCTGGACTTCCCAACCTCCTGCTGGGCCCCTAGGGTTTGAAGTCTGCCTCCGGGGCCCCCCACCAAGCTGCTGCAGCCCCCAGTACCTGGGCAGCCTCCACTGGTGCCCAGGGGCCAGCAGCCCCCCACAAAGCACCCACCCCCGCCTCCCCGGAGGCGCCCCGTGGAATGGGCAGGCTCCAGACTCAGCGCACGGCCTTGTGCAACACACGAAGGCCGGGACAGTGAAGCGTCTTCTGGCCATCCCCACCGTTGAGAAATGTGGGCTGAGGGCCAGCGGCCGGCTGCCCTTCACAGCCTGCCCTTCCGCCGGCCGCTGCCCACCTTCTCCCAGGTAGGTCCCTTCCCAGGGCAGCTGAAACAGCGCTCTGCCCCGAGCGCCAGTGCTCCATGCTTGCCCCTGGTTTCTGGGGTGCCTGCTGGGTCTTCTCTGTGCCCAGGTCACCACCCCAACCCCCACTGTCTTGCTGTGTGAAGGACCCCAGCCAGGGCCCAGAGTCTGCTGCTCACATCGCAAACACCCCATTTCCGGGGCCTCCTTGGTGACCCGGGGGTTAAGTCTCAGCACCATGAAGCTGTCGCAGCCACTGCAGCAGGAGTCCACCCCCGGCCAGGGAGTGACCCAGGGTGATGCAGATGTCCCTGACTCCCCGCTGCCCCCTCAGCAGTGTCTCAGTGGAGCCTCCTGTTCTGCTCCCCACTCTGTCTCTGGGGCGTCCTCTCCCCAGGCCTCTCTGGCCTCGCCCCAGTTCTTGTGTGCATAAATAAATCAACCTGAGTAGAACAAGGCCCCATTTCCAGACAGCGGCCTGTTCTCGGGATGTGGCCAGCGCTCACACATGCTTGGGGACACGGCCCACCCACCGCTGGGGATGGTCTCTACACCGTGGAATCCACTTCAAGTCTTCCTCACAGAGCTGTGAGGCGGAGGGGCTGCCCCCACCCAGGCCCCCCCGCCGCCCCCTGCCACGGAAGCCCTTGGTCTTTCTGTCACTGTCATTTTGCCTCTTCCAGAACCACCTGTAAATGGAGTCGCAGTCTGGGATCTCCTGGGCTTCTCGGACTTGGCGTCTTGTTTTGGGTTCACCCCTGTTCTGAGTATCTGCAGAAGCAGCAAGCTCCGGAGTTTTCAACCAGAACGAGGAGCCCGGCTCCACGGTGGAGGCTTGCGGAGGGCAGGAGCCCCACACTCCACCTCACTCGTGGGGGCCGGGGAGAGGCCCTGGCCTGGTCCCGTCTGGGTGGGACTGGACTTGCCTCCCCTCAGTGGGCCGCCCCTCCCTGCACCCCAAGCCACCTCCGAGCTGCCCCCGCCTGGTCCTTAGGGTTACTGCAGAGGCGGGGGACGTCTGGGTCAGGGCAGTCTGGGCGGTGGACCTCGGCCCCTGTCCCCAGCGCCCAGCGCCCGGGAGACCTGCGCAGGGCTCAGCTGCTCCTGGGCTGGGGCGGGGTTCGCAGAGCGCAGGAGTCCGGTGGGCTCCTGCTCGGGGTCCTGGGGACCCCGCCTGACACTCACGCTGCCCGGCCAAGGGCAGCTCCAGGGCTTTCCGGAATTCTCCTCTGCCCCTCAGGCACCTCACAGAGCCGGGAACCGGGGAGCCGCCGTGTGTGGTCCTCGTCAGCCTGAAACAGACACTGGCCAGTGGACAACAACATGCGGGAAGGTGAGGAGAGCCGGGAGCCTGGCGTCACCAGGACGTGGGGCCCTTGGAGGCGCCCTGAGGGCAGACAGACAGGGAAGCAGGGGGACTACCAGGAAAAGGGGTGCCGGGCGCCGCCCGCTGGTGAGGCCTCTGCATGGCTCCAATCTGGGAGACTAATGGGAAGGGAGATGGTGGAGTTAGCAGAGGGTGAGTCGCCCCTCGGGTGGGGAGCGGCCCGGCGTGGCCCCTGGCGGCGTGGCCTCCCGCAGGCCACCTCAGATCGGCCAGGAGCCTGGCTCTCGCGCCCCCACCAGCCACGGCCCACGGGCCGCCTGGGCTTGCCCCACATCCCAGCGGCAGTGAAGGAGGGAGCAGGCGATGGGGCCCTCGGCGGCCAGCAGGGAGCCCCTCCAAGAGGCCCGCCCGCCCCTGCAGCTGCACAGGCACCAGCCCCCTCAGGAGCCAGCGCCCCCTCTGCGTGTCTGCCACGGCTCCGGCTCCGTCATTCATGTGTCTGGGGTGTTCGGGTTGTTTCCTCTTTTCATGTGGTAAAACTGAAACTGTGGCTAGACAGTGCCCCAGCGCCCGCCCCCACCCCTGTCGCCCCCCCAGGGCTCTGCCCGCCCATGCTGGGGTGCGCGCTCGCTCCCTTTACACTCCCTTCTGGCCATCAGCCCTTGCCTGTTTCCAAACAGGGCGGCTTTGAGGTTGAGCTTGAAGCTTCTCTGCGTTCTGGATGTGGCCCCCGGGCCAGCTGGGCTGCTCCCTGCTGGGGCTGCCGCTGTCTCTGGACAGCCGCTTTTTACTGTTTATTTATGCACACGAGGGCTGGGGTGCAGGCCAGAGGTGTGCGGGCGAGAGGACGCCCCAGAGACAGAGCGGGCAGATGGACTGAGAGGCACTGCTGGGGGGCAGCGGGGAGGGGCAGCGGCGCCCGGCCCCTCCCTGGCCGGGGACCCCACCCAGGCTGCAGCGGCTGCCGAGACTCACCCCTGCGGCACCCGGGCGACCCTGGTTAGAATTTTTTTTGATTTACAAAGTTTTAAAATTTCTGCAAAGCCGAATTTGTGCTTTTGTTTTCATAGCCGGGAAAGGCGCCCACGGCCAGCTCCAGGCCCTTTGGCCTGTTTCCTTCGAAGTTTATCGTTTTAGGTCTGACATTGAGGACTGTGACCTGCTTTGGGTTAACGTATGGGGCATGGTGATGGGTAAGGGCCCAGCCTCGCGCTTGGACTTGCGTTTCCTGCCACCTCGTGCGTGACAGGACCGTCTTTCCCGCCCAAGGGCCTCGCCGCGGGCCGGTGCTCTCGTGACCGTGTACGTCTGTGAGCACCTGTGTTTTCTGTCTGGGCGCTGCCTTTCTGCGGTCACACGCTGCTTTGGCTACGGTAGTTTCCCGAGTTTGAAAACCAGGAAGCGTGAGTCCTCAGGTTTCGTACTTTTTTCACTGTTGGGAGTCATTCGAAATGACACATGAATTTTCAGGTGCGTTTTTCTATTTCTGCAAAAAATAAACGTTACTGGAGTTTTGACAGGGATGGCGTGACTCCGCAGGCCGCTCTGGGAACACTGACAGTAGAGCGCGGGCCTGGGAGGGGCCCTTGACCCACCCCCGGGGGCGCAGCCGCATGGGCCCACATTCCCGGATTCTGCGGGCTGCAGCACCACCTGCCTTCAAAGACCCGATAAGATCTGGACGGCGGGAGGCCTGGAGGAGTCGCATACCTGACAGGCCCTGGGCTGGCAGCCTTTCCCCAGACTTCAGGGAAAGTTGTTTTGACCCCTGACATAAAACCTCTTCTGCGTTCATACGGCGGCCACCCCCCTACCCAAAAGGGGGGAGGAATTGGAGTCTGGAAGTGGGGAGGTGTGCACGGCCCCACGGGGAAGAGGCCACGACCCCCGCCGAGCCCAGAGCCGACTGCACGCCCGGAAGGCCTCTGCCCGCCTCACTGTCCACGGTCGTCGTGTTAGCCCGCGGGCTCGTGAAAGTCTTTTCTCAGGGCACCACAGAGCCTCCATGCTCCGTCTCCCAGGGCCGGGAAGTCCGGCGTCCGCCAGCGAGGGCCGAGCGTCTGCGCCGAGGCCCCGCACGCCACCGCCAGCATCTGTGCTTTCTGCCGGGCGGCTCTTTCCCCAACTTGGTTTCTTTGCTTCCTCAGTGTTTTATTTTCTCTGCTGCTGTAGTACATGGCATCTTTTTGTACCTTCCTTTCCAGATGGCTCATTGTTCGTGTATTAAAATGCAGATGACTTTTGAAAAGGTTTATTTCATTTATTTATGCACACAGAACTGGGGTGCAGTCCAGAGGTGTGGCGGGATGAGAGGACTCCCCAGAGACAGAGGGGGGAGCAGAACAGGCGGGTCCGCTGACACACACTGCTGAGGGGAGCAGGGGGAGACAGGAGGGGTTTGCTGCGCCCTGGGGGTCGCTCCCTGGCCGGGTCAAACCCTTGCAGCAGAGGCTGGGCTGCAGACAGCCTCACAGTGCTGCGCTTTAACCCCTTGCATCACCAGGGAGGGCCCATGTCCATTTTGTTAAGGAGCTCTTATGGACACCGTATCACCCAGGACATCACAGGCACTTCTGGTTTCCAGATCACTCCTGGCCTTGTGGTCATGTGTGATATGAAGGCAGCAAATACCCCTTAGATGGGAATTCTCTCTCCAAAGGCCAGTCGCAGCTGCTGGGTCGTGCTCCCTGGCTTCTCCCAGCCCACACCCCAACAGGCACTGCAAAACCTCCGAGCCAGAATCACGGCGAGATCGGAAATCTGAACAGATCTCTGTCGGGAGGCTGAACCTGTCACCAAAGGTCTCCCAACAGAAGCCTGGGCCTGAGGGTGCCGTCAACTAAACACTGAGAGGAGCTGACACCTGTCTATCTCGATTTTCACCGAAGCTGAGGTGGTGGCAGTGCTTTCTGGTTCGTTCTATGAGGTCAGCATAACCCAAGTACCAAAGTCAGACAGACACCACGAGAAGAGAAAACGACAAGTGTCCTCAGGAACCCTGGTGCAAAAATCCTCAAAATAGACTAGCAAGAAGAACCTAACAGCGGTTAAAGGAATTCCACATCACAACCAGGTGGGACCGACTTCTGGAATGCAAGAAAGGTTGGTAAGTGACAGCAACTGATAGAACACATCAGCGCAAGGAAGGAGACACCACAGAGTCACCTCAGCAGAGGCAGAACAAACAGCTGACGAGTCTAACACCCTTCCCGGCTCACAGAGAGAATGCGCAGTGCGCAGCAACGCAGAGATAAAAGGAGACCTCTTCGGGGCGCCCTGGCATCTCAAGCTGTGGCTGCTGTGGGGAGTCCATGCCCGGCCAGGGAGGGACCCCCAGGGCGCAGCAGACCCCTCTTGTCTCCCGACTGCTCCCTCAGCAGCCTGCTCTGCTCCCCACCCTGTCTCTGGTGAATCCTCTCACTGCCTCTGACCTGTACCCCAGGTCTGTTCTGTATGCACAAATAAATAAATCTTTTAAAAAATCCCCAAAGTGTGGTGCCCAAGAGACTGGGGTTTGCTGGCACATCTGCTGGCCCACGGGTGGCCCTTGGGGACAGACACCCTGCAGGTGGGGCCTTCCAGGTTGTTCTCGGTACCCCTGATGGCACCGATATGAAGTAACATACTGGTCCAAGGTGGGGGAACCCGGAAAACTCCCAATTTGTAACGATGTCAGCTACAAGGTGGGGGTCTCCTGGGACTGAGCCCTAAAGTTTGGGGGCAGCATTCGAACCGAGGGGTAGAACACCCACTGGCTTCCCAGAGACTGGCTGGGAAGGATCCCCTCTCCATGCTGGAGGGTGGGGCTGGGGTGGGGAGGGACGCCCGCGGGGAGGGGCTCTGGTCGCGTCTGGCCTGGGCGCCAGAGGTGCGGGCAGCATGTGGGTCTCTGCACCGTTAAGGTGAAATAAGCCACACGAGGGGCGCAGCCCGCAGGACACGCGCGGCTATAAACCCACCGTGCAGGCGTCGGGGGCCAGCTGGAGCGGCCAGGGCCAGCCGGAGGGGCGCCATCTCACAGGGAGCCGCGCGGCAGGAAGGGCCGCGTCCCGCGCCTTCGTCTTGGACTTGCAGCCGCCAGGTCTGCAGCAGATCCCGTCGGTTGCTTTCTCCAGCCAGCCCCGGG
>NW_004567133.1:19784959-19790351 GCF_000260355.1 Condylura cristata | reverse complement strand
CGCCGCCCGGGAACCCCCAGCCGGCAGCGGTCGCCGCGGGGTCTCGGGCGGAGTGCTGGCCCCGCCGCGCCGGGGGAGAAAGCGGAAGCGAGCAGTGCACCCCCTTCTTGGAGTCCCCCTGGGAGCGGGAAGAGAAGCTGGCGGCCTCCTTGCTGGCCCCACGCCCCACGTCCCTAGGTGTGGGGGTCCCGGCAGCTCACGCTGGAACTTCGAAAATTTGACCGCGGCGCCCCGCCCCGCCGCGCCCCGCCCCGCCCCGCCGGCCGGGGACAGGATAGACCCCGCCCGAACCCCGAGAGGCCGCCGCCACGCACCTGTCACGGGGCCGCCAGCGCCCTCTCAACGGGGGACCCCCCGCGACTCTAGCAGCACCCCCAACCTCCGCTGGTCCCCGCCAGGACCACACGGGGCCCGCGGGGCGAGCCTCTTGTGCCCACCCCCGCCCCGCCGGTCCCGCGAGCCCCTCCCGACCGCTGACCTCCTCCAGGTCTCCAGGGCGCCCCAGGGGACCCCCGCAGGCGCGCGCCATGCTCCAGCTCCTGGCACTGCTGCTCCTGCTGCTGCCGCCGCCGGCGCGCGCCTGGGAGCCGGAGCCGGAGCCGGAGCCGGAGCCGGAGCGGGAGCCGGCAGCGCAGGACGTGAGCCTGGGTGTGGTGAGTGCGGAAGCCTGCATCTGCGGGGGCTGGGCGGGGGCGGGGGCGCCTCAGCCCTCCGCGGGGACTGGGGCTGGGCTCTGGGCACCCGGAATCTGGGGTCGGGTGGGGTTTGGCACTAGACTTGGAGATCTGGAAAGGGGCTGGATGGAGAGCTGGGCACCAGGACTCCGTGGGTCCCCGAGCGTGGCGGCGGGACTCAGGGGCACCCCGGAGGGGCTCCCCGGGGCTTCCTGGATGGTGGTGGGAGCAGAGCCCCACCGCAGGCCCATCTGACTGCCTGGCCCTGGGCTCCTAGGACTGGCTGACCCGCTACGGGTACCTGCCGCTGCCGGACCCCGCCCAGGCGCAGTTGCAGAGTCTGGCGAAGCTGCAGGACGCCGTCAAGGTCATGCAGAGGTTTGCTGGGCTGCCTGAGACCGGCGTCCTGGGTAGGTGCCCCCGCCCTGCGTGCCACCCGCTGTCACCCAGCCACGCGTCAGCCACGCATCCGCGTGGTCAGCGGCGGCCTGGACCTGACCCCGAGTGCCTGGGCCAGAGAGGCCCCGCCTCTTCCCACCTTGCTTCTCAGGCCTTTGTGAGACCCCCCCCCCCCCCGGGGCCTGGCGCCAGGCTGGCCGAGGGGCCACAAAGGAGACAGTTTGGACGTGGGAGCTGAGGGGCAACGTCCGGGGGTCTGCTCCAAAGAGGGGAGCTCCCATCTCACTGTGCCCCCGGGGGCTCCTTTCTCCAAGCCCCAGGGCCCAGTAAGCGGGACCCCAAGGACGGCCTGAGACCATCCAGAGGCTGCCAGGACAGCAGGGCGGGTGTGGGGGCCCAGGGCAGCCCCAAAGGGCAGTCTCACGGTGTGGGATGCCCTGGCCCTAACTGGGGAGTCCTCTCAGCTACTGAGAGGAGCCTGTTGGGCCCCTAAAGTTGCGGGTCCCACGGAGTGGGACTCCAGCCCAGCCCTCTCCCCAGACGAGGCGACCCTGGCCACCATGGGCAAGCCCCGCTGCTCCCTGCCGGACGTGCTGGGGGTGGCCGGGCGCGTGAGGCGGCGGCGCTACACCCTGGGCAGCAGCGTGTGGAAGAAGCGAACCCTGACGTGGAGGTGGGTCCCGTGGGTCCCGCACCCCCCGCCCCCGCCCGCGGGCCCCCCGACAGCTGCCCTCTCCCCCAGGATAGAGTCCTTCCCCCGGAGCCCGGGGCTGCCCCCCGACACGGTGCGGACCCTCATGCACTACGCCTTGAACGCCTGGGCCGCCGAGTCGCCCCTGAAGTTCCAGGAGGTGGGCGCCGGGGCCGCCCCCGAGCCGGACATCCTGGTGCACTTCTCCCGGGCCTACCACCAGGACAGCTACCCCTTCGAAGGGCCCGGGGGCACCCTGGCCCACGCCTTCTTCCCGGGGGAGCACCCCATCTCCGGGGACGCGCACTTCGACGACGAGGAGCCGTGGACTTTCGACTCGAAAGGTACCGGCCCCCCCGGGCACGTCCCCCCGGCTGGGCTCACCCACGCTGGGCCGCGAGGCTGCAGGCGGGTACCCCGGCCGACTGCGGGCCGGCGAACTTCCACTCGGGGGGCAGGGGCGCCCCGTGGCGGGTGGGCGCTGCTTCCAGCAGAACCGCCTCTCCGGAGCCCTCTCACTCCCTGCCCTGTGAGCGCCAAGGCCCACCCCCGTGGCCGCCGCGGCCTTCCTGCCCCGCCCTGCTGGCCCGCCGCCCCGCGTCCAGACAGGCGCTCGCCCGTGCGGGCTCCGTGGCCTGGCCCCCCGTGGACGCGGAAAGTCAGCCCCACGCGGCTTCTCTGGTGTGAGCTCCGAGCCGGGGCTGAGGACCCCAAACGCAGCTGAGTCGGGGTGGCCACGGCCACCCATGGTGACGGGACGTGGGAGCGCGGACTGGGCGCCTGCCCGGCGCTCCTCGGGCCCAGCCTGTGGCTCTGGGTCCGGGCGGGCTTCCTGGAAGCAGGGGCAGCTCCTTCCACGCATGGCGCCCACGAAGCGCCCAGGAGCCGAGCGCCCAGCGCTGGGGAGGCGGAGCGGGAGGGCTGCGGGCGCTTGGGCCGCAGAAGACGAAACCACGGAGCCGGGGAGAGGGTCTTGGGGGTCCCGTGGGCAAGTTGGCGCGATCGGGCTCTGAAGGGAGTGGGGAGCCAGGGCGGGCGCGTCCTGGAAATGCCACTGACGGCGGGGGGTTGATGAGGCGCCCGCAGGAGATGGGGCGCAGAGGGCAGCCCGAGGGGCAGAGACGCGTCTGACCCCCTGCGGCCAGGGGGACCAGCAGGCAGGGTGGCAGCCGGGCTCTGGGGGCGGGGCCTGCTGCGTGCCCCCCAGTGCAGGGCACGTGTGGGCGCAGGCGGCAGCGCCGTGGGCTCCGGCGCCCGTGGCGGGGGTCAGCGCCCTGCCCTAGAGCCTGAGCGCCTCGGTCTCGGGTCAGCGCCCCTGAACGTGGGGTTCAGATGGAAATTCCTGTGCGGGCAGCTTGCGGGCCCGTTCTCCGGGGAAGGGACCCCCGAGAGCGGCGGCAGCAGCTGGGGTGAGGCCGGAGGAGCCGGCCCGGGGCTCTGGGCTGGGCCCTGAGTGGACGCGCCGGCGGCGGGCTGCGGGGGCAGGCGTGGGTGGGGCTGGCTTGGGGCCTGCCAGAGTGGCCCAGGCTGCCGGACACCAGGGCTGCCCGCCGGCCGCGGCAGCTGGGCGTCCGCCTGTCTCCTCACCAGAAGTGCCTGCCACGGGGCCAAGCTGGCGAGGGCCTCGCGGCCCAGGGGTGCCCGCCCGCTCCAGCGGGTGCCGGTGGTGAAGGGGCTCGGCCTGGGGCGGAGCTGAGACTAAGGGGTCCCGGGAGCGGCCCAGCCGCCGGGCAGCGCGCAGGGCCTGGAGGTGGACTTTGCGGACAGCCCCGTGGATGCGGCCGGGTAGAGGGAGCCGCAGCCCAACGCCTGGACAAAGGACAGGCGAAAAGGCGGCTGAGAGCGAGGCGGGAGGCGGGAGTGGTCAGGGCCACCAGTCCAGGAACGGCCTGCGCCCAGGCCTGGTCATCTGGAATGAAGTGACCTCCTGGCCTGCCGGCTCGGTGCGGGGCCACAGTGGCCGAGCATGAGGTGCTGAGGCAGCGCCGGCTGGCGTGGCCGCGCGGGGCGAGGAGTGCGGGCGGGGGCAGGGCTGTCTCAGGAAGGGGGTCTTTTGCACGGGGGGCACTGAGGGAGCCCACGGAGAGAAAGAGGTGGGGTGGCGCCAGGGGACGCGCCCCCCGACGGCTGGGGGGTGGGGGCGGGAGGGTGCACCCTAGGGGCGCGCGGTGGGGGCGGGCAGTTTGTCCTGCAGGAGGCGGCCGCAGGGTCCGGGCACAGGGCGGGCAGGGTGGGGCGGGGCAGCGGAGACCGTGGTGCCCAGGAAGTCCCAGGTTACACAAGACGTCTGTTCTGTTTTGATGAAACAGGAAATACATTTTTGTCAGAAAGTGGGGTGTGGGAGTGGCAGCTGAGAGCGGGCAGTGGGGGAGCTGGCTGCCGGCCACAGCGGGGGACGAGGGGGCGGCCGGCTGCAGGAGCCTGGCCCAGAGCTGCTGGGTTGTGCAGGACCCGCTGAGCCAGAGGGAGCCAGGGAGGGCGGGGCGGGGTCGGGGCGTGAGAGATGAGAGCGCTACCTGGTAAAGGTGTCAAGCTTGCACCCCAGAAAAAGGACTCGGTCCTAAGAGCTCAGCGGAGGGCTTCCCCCGCAGCCTAGAGGTAGAGTCCGGGGCCAGGCCTGTCCAGGAGTGACCCACAGGGGCAGCAGGCCCTCCCGTCTCCCCGCTGCTCCTGTCAGCGGTGGATTTTGGTCGATCTGCCTGTCCTGCTCCCCATTCCGTCCCTGGGGAGCCCTCTCACCCCCGTCCTCAGCCCCCGTCTGCGCCCCGGCTCTTCTATGCAAAGAAAGAGCCAGCTCAGGCCATGGCGCACTGGGGGCCACGAAGGCCACTGACCACAGGACAGCAGAACGCGTCCCTCTCGTCCTCAGCCCCGCCCGGGACGGATTGTGCCTGTGCCTGTGAGCCGAAGGGGGCGCGGGGCTCCGGCCGCCAGGACTGCCCTCCCAGCCCTCGTCCAGGCCGGGGGTCGGGGAGGGACTGGACTTCGGATTCGCCAGGTCACTTCCACTGGCCCCTCCGTGCCCGGCTAGGAGCCGTGGGCAGGTGAGCCTGCGGGCCTCACCTGTCTGTGTCTCGCCTCTGAGGCTGGGCGCTGGGCGCTGGCCCCGCTGCTCTGGTCCTGCTGCTGATGGCCACGGGGCGGGGATGGCCAGCTGCTGGGAGCGGGAGCAGCCTCCTCCTGGCGCCTGGGCTGGTCCCCAAGGCAGAAGCCAGTGTGGTGAGAGGGAGAGGCCCCTGGGCCAGCGGCTGGGGCCCGAGGCTGCAGCGCCCTGCCTTCTGGGGAGGTGATGAGTGCAGTGTTGGGGGCCTGGAACCATGGGGAGGGGGGCGGCCGCAGCACTGGGGAAGAGGAGCTGAGGACTGAGGCCGCTGGGCCTGTGAGGGGCCCCGGGGACTTGGGAGTCAATTGCCCCACATTCCTGGGGGTGGGCCGTTGGGGCCGACCCCTGACCACAGACTGGACCTGGAGGGGCTGCCCTGGGCTCCGGAGAACTTGCTCGTGGCAGGTCCCGCCCTCCCGGGGGCTCCGCTTGCTCCTGGACCCCGGGAACCCCTCAGGCGTGTCCTGGGGTCTCTTAGTCCTGCACCCCCGTAGCCAAACAGGGCCACCGAGCTTTTTTTTTTTT
>NW_004567133.1:19777491-19784759 GCF_000260355.1 Condylura cristata | reverse complement strand
GAGAGGCTTCACCAGGGACAGAGTGGGGAGCAGAACAGGCAGATCTACGAAGTCCACTGCTGAGGGGAGCAGCGGGCGGGTCAGGAGAGGTCTGCCACGCCATGTGGTCACCTCCGGGGCAGGCGGGGATGGAACTCATGCGGAATTGGCTTAAGCTTCTTAGTGCTGCTCTGTAACCCGCTGCGCCCCCAGGGAGGGCCCCACTGAGCTTTTTTAGCCAATAAGAGACTTGGGGGGGTCCAAGCCGATGGGCCTGCTGGCTGCCGGGGCCTGCCCCTCTCTGCCCGCTCCCGCCCCCCACCCCGGTGGCAGCTCCAGCCCACTCTCCCGCAGACGGCGAGGGCATCGACCTGTTCGCCGTGGCTGTTCACGAGTTCGGCCACAGCCTGGGCCTGGGCCACTCCTCGGCACCGGACTCCATCATGAGGCCCTTCTACCAGGGCCGGGTGGGCCCACCCCACCAGTACCGCCTGTCCCAGGATGACCGCCAGGGCCTGCAGCAGCTCTATGGTACAGGGCCGGGGGCTGGCTTGGGGGCTGCCCAGGCTCCCCAGCAGGGCCTGGAAGCCCAGCTCTGCCGCTCTGTGCCCGCAGGGAGAGTGCCCCACCCCCGGGGGGGCCTGCCCACCAGGAAACCTCTGAGTCCTCCCGCACCACCACCTCAGCACCCCGACAGGTGAGCCCCTCCCCCTGGCTCTCCCCGCTCCGCCTGCGGGGCTGGGGCGCCCTAGGCCCCTCCTCGGCTCACCGCCTCGCCCCCAGCCCCTCCAGCCCCCTCCCGGATCGGTGTGACGGCCACTTCGACGCCATCGCCAACATCCGCGGGGAGACCTTCTTCTTCAAAGGCGAGTCTGAGCCGCTGGCCCCTGTGGAGACTTCCTGCCTCCCTGACCCCCTGTGGACGATTTCCTGCCCACCTCCACCGCAGGGCCCGGGGGCTTCCTAGGATGAAGGGCTTAAGAGGGGGTGGGAAGGACGTCCCGGCCATCCCTGGCCACCGGCGTGCCTTCCAGCTGGGGCCTGCCCCGCACCGGCCTCGGGGTGGGGAGACCGCGCCCACCTGGCCCCCCTCTCGCCCTTCCTGCACGCAGGCCCCTGGTTCTGGCGCCTGCGGCCCACGGGACAGCTGATGTCGCCGCAGCCCGCGCGGCTGCACCGCTTCTGGGAGGGGCTGCCGGCCGGCGTGAAGGCGATCCAGGCGGCCTACGCGCGCAGCACCGACGGCCGGATCCTCCTCTTCAGCGGTGAGCGGGCGGGTGGGCGCGCGGGCGGGCGGGGTCTCACGGGCGCCTCACGGGCGCCTCCCGCAGGCCCCCAGTTCTGGGTGTTCCGGGACCGGCAGCTGGAGGGCGCCGCGCGGCCGATCTCCGACCTGGGGCTGCCCGCGGGGGAGCCGGTGGACGCCGTGTTCTCGTGGCCGCAGGACGGCAGGACCTACTTGATCCGCGGCCGGCGGTACTGGCGCTACGACGAGGCGGCGGCGCGCCCCGACCCCGGCTACCCCCGCGACCTGAGCCTCTGGGTGGGGGCGCCGGCCGCCCCCGACGACGTGACCGTTAGCAACACAGGTGGGCGCGCGCGGTCCTGGCGCCCGGCGGGGTGGGCGCGCGGGGCCCCGTCTGGCCGCCCCTGACCGCCGCCCCTCCCGCAGGTGACATCTACTTCTTCAAGGGCGCCCACTACTGGCACTTCCCCAAGGGCAGCGTGGAGGCCGACCCCGGCTATCCGCAGCCCATGGGCCCCATGTGGCTAGACTGCCCCGCCCCCAGCGGCGGCCCTCCAACCTTGGGTCCCCGAAAAGCGCCCCACCAGCCCGGGCCCTGCAACTGCCGGTGCGAGATCAATCAGGCCGCGGGGTGGCCATCGGGGCTCCCCTCGCTGCCCCTTCTGCCTCTGCTGCTGGGGGCCCTGGCCTCCCTCTGAGGGCGGCCCGGAGGGAGGGCAGCCAGGAGCCCAGTGGACAGGCGCTGGGGCCTGGCCTGTCCGTTCCGGGAAACGCCGGCGTTTCCAGACAGCGGCGCCCACAGCCCCTCCCCTGCAGCCGCTGCCTGAGTCTGCCCGGAAACCCCAGCCCCGCTGCAGCACTGCGCTGAGATTTCTAGAAATTTCCACCGCCACCACATGGAGGGGACCTGGGCCCAGCCCCAGTCCCAGTCGCCTGCTCCTCAGCCTGGCAGACATCAGAAGCCTCAATGGCGGTCTGTAGACCCCGCGGGACCCCTCTCCACTCCACGGGACACCCTCCCACCCCAAGGGGCCCCCGGGGACCCCCCACTGGAGTATCCGTGCTTGCCCCAGAGGCCCGCACCCATGAACACCCGGCTGGGGGGAGACGCCCCTCTCAGTCCCAGCCCACCACCCCTCAGCACAGCTGGGTGAAGAGTGGGTGCACCCTGGGGCCCCTGGCCCCCCCACCCCCCGATTCAGGATCTAAACCAGTGCCTCAGGAATTACGCTTCTGGAATATTCCACATCAGAATGGTCCAGGGACCTTAGGCTGCAGGCCCCAAGCCCTCACCCTATTTCTGACTGGGGTTGCAGTCAGGAGTCTGCACTGGACACACTCAGGGATCCCTGATGGCCAGCTGCTCCTCCTCTTCTGTCTCCCCGATGACCTACCTCTTCAGTCTCCGCAGAGACGAGTGACGGCCGTGGCCAAGAGGGGTGAAGTCACGCAGCGGCCACCTCCTGGGGGGCGCCCAGCCACAGGCCCGCGGTGCTGCAGGGGCGGGATCGGGGACCAGCCCCCGCGGCGGCAGCAGGATGGACAGCCGGGCGTCCGTCCGGCTCCTCTCGCAGCGAGTGTCCAGCGAGGCCCCGTGGCCGGCGGCGAGGACTGTGACGCGCCTAAACTGGAGTCCAGAATGGGGGGGCGCGAGTGGAGGGGGCAGAGAAGAGCCGCGTGCTGGGGCCGAGGTGTCCGAGGGACCCGTGGTGCTCTGGTGTGGCCTTGTTAGATACAGCTGGTCCGAGTCTGCGGCCATTAAGGACCGTGACTGGGATGGCCTCACAGTGTGCGGGGTGATTCACTCATTGCTTTTAAAAATGATGAAGTTTCATATCAGAGTCTGAGTCTTGCTTGCTTCAAAGGACGTGAGCAGCGAAATGGAAAGACCCCGGGGCTGGGCAGGGGCAGGCCGGCTGGGCCGGGTCCGCGCAGCCCACGTATATAGGTATTTCAGATCTTTCTGAAAAGATTGATTTACTTATGCAACAAGAGCTGGGGCTCAGGCCACAGTGGAGGGTGAGAGGACACCCCAGAGACACAGGGGGAGCAGAACAGGCAGATCCACGGAGACACACTGGTGAGGGGCAGTGGGGAGCAGGAGGGGTCTGCTGGGCCCCGGGGTCCCTCCCTGGCCGGGGATGGACTCGTGCTGCAGTGGGGGTGCACAGTTTCCTAGTGCTGTGCCCCCAGGGAGGCCCAGATAGCCCGAGTTAAAAGTGCACATGAAGGTCCCTCCCTGGTGGCGTTAGGAAGCTCTCCGCAGCCCCTGCAGCCCGAGTTTGACCCTCATCCGGGAGGTCCAGGGCGCAGCAGACCTCTCCTGTCTCCCCACTGCTCCCCTCAGCAGTGTATTTGGTCAGTGTGCCTGTCGTGCTCCCCACTCTGTCTCGGGTGAAGCCTCTCACTGCCCTGCACCTCTGGCCTGCACCCCAGTTCTGTGTGCACAAATAGATAAATACACCTTTAAAAACAAGTGCACATGAGGCGAGGGCACATTCTCCCAGGAAGACCCACGAACAGTGCAAACAGGAAACCTCGGAACCCTGAGCCCAGGCGGCGCCCCAACCCCCCCGGGTCCCCGCCGAGACAGACAGGGGCATAGTCAGAGCAGGGCTCCAGCCCGCGACAGACTCGCTGTACACTGAGGAAGCTGTTGTAACAAGCGCAGGGTTGAATCTGCTTCAGTCCAGTGCCCTTCGGTGTTGGATGGGGCGTTGGAAGGCCTTTGGGCCCGGGGTGCCTGCCCGGTGCCCTCTGTGAGCAGGAGGCAAGCTGAGGGTCCCTCTCCTCCTTTCTACCGCCGCCCGCAGAGGCAGAGGGCGGTGGCCCCCAGCTCCTGCCACAACCGAGCAGCTTTGCAGGCCTCAGCTGGCAGGGTGGGGCTTTGCTGGAGCAGGGGCGTCGCCTTCTCAGTGCCCGGGAGGGCGTGGAGAAGCGGGAACTTTGATCCTGGGCTGCTGGGAGGTCAAGCCAAGCCGTGTTCCCGTCACGCTGGAAAACAGAATCTGGCCGTCCTTAGAAGGCAAACACATGGTCACGGCCAAGGTGTGGCAAGTCAGTGGGCACCTGAGAGGGACACAGGAAATTTGGGTAATCTCTGCGGGCGAAGAGCAGCAGCGGAAGGGGGAGGTTCCCCCAGCGCCAGCCCGCCAGCGTGGGGGTGGGGTGGGGGGGGTGGCTGGGCAGCAGCCACCTTGACAGGAGGGGCCAGCAGAGGGCGCTCTAAGCACAGGGAGTGGAGGTGCTGCCTGGGCCCCCTGGGGGCTGGGGGGAGCTGGCTAAGGCTTACAGGGTCCCTTCTGAAGCGCTGATGGTGTTCTGAGGGTCTCCGCCACGTGGACACTTCTGTCCACCAGTGACTACTGCGAGTCAAGTCTCACCGCCCGGCAGGAGCTCAGAGTTCCTGAGTCCGGCCCTTGTGGTCACCGGGAGCAGCCGCTTGTGGCCTGGGCCAGGGGCAGGCTCTGGGGAGGTCACCTGAGAAGGTGACCGTCGCTGCAGGCAGGAGCAGCTCCCCTGCCCCTACCCGAAGCGCAGAGGCTCAGGAGGGCTCAGGCCCCTGGTGCGAGAGCAGGTTCAGATCTGAGTGGCCCCAGGGGCTCCCAGGAGCCGCTGCCCTACGAGCGAGCGGTGTCTGTCCCTCCGGGAAGCACACGGTGGACTTGACCTTTGCTGGATGAGTCACTCAATCGGGGAGCCCAACCCCCTCAGCCTGCTCCCTAATAAGCCCTCCCTCGCCCCCAAGTGGGGTGCAAGTGGGGTGGGGCTCAGAGGCCCCTTCCTGTGCTCACAGATCCCACCCCAGTTCGGGGGGCCAGGCCTGCCTCCCCCAGGCCTCCAGACCCTGGTCTTCTCTCCTGGGCCCCCCAGGGTATTGCCTCCCCAAGGCGCCCCAACCCCCAGGCCCTGGGGGGCGGCTCCACCCTCCAGGCCTCCTGCCGCCCCTCTGACACCCAGGAAGCCCAGCGGGGGTGTGCAGAGCCACCCACTCCGGTCTGGAGGAGTGGGCCGGGCTGTGCACCTCACGCCTGTCCTCACAACTGTCCCTCCCTGGCGCGACCGGACCCGGGCAGCCTTGTGTTGCTCCAAGGTGAGCTGGGGGTTCAGGGCCCTGGCTCCCTCCTCCCGCGTGTCCCCCACATAGGACGGCCGCCCACACAGGCCCCGGGCTGTCCTGCCCCTTTTCCCGGCCGTGGGGCCGCCGCAGGCCGAGGGTGGCTGCTCCCAGCACACGCACAGCCAGGCCAGGCTCAGGCCAGATCCCGACGGCCAGCAGCCCCGACTCCTGCGGCCCAGCCGCCGGCTGCAGCAAGGCCGGGCCTTGCTGTCTGTGGGCCTCCCACGGCAGGCTCGGCCCGGGGAGCACAGCCCCGTGCGCCCTTGTCCCACGGGAATCCGTCCCCCAGTGCGCCAGGAAGTTCGGTGCGGAGACCAGGCCTGTGGCCCAGACAGTGGAGACCCCCATCTGGAGACTGAGCCGAGGCCCGAGCCTGATTATTATTATTATTGTTATTATTAAAGATTTATTCATACAGAACGGGGGCACAGCCCAGAGGTGCAGGGTGGTGAGAGGCTTCACCGAGACAGAGTGGGGAGCAGGACAGGCAGGTGGCCCTCTTCTGTCTCCCTGAGAAGCTTCCCCCAGCCCAGCTCCTGATCCCTCTTTTCTTTAAAGATTTACTTATTTATGCACACAGAGCTGGGGTACAGGCCAGAGGTGCGGGGAAGTGGGAGGACTCCCCAGACAAGTGGGCTTAGTACTAAATGCCCACTAAAATGCCCGCTGAGGGGCA
The DNA here is from genome assembly GCF_000260355.1 of Condylura cristata. Lineage (NCBI taxonomy): Eukaryota > Metazoa > Chordata > Mammalia > Eulipotyphla > Talpidae > Condylura > Condylura cristata. The sequence goes on along the minus strand of NW_004567133.1, from coordinate 19,778,738 downwards.
GTGGGGAGACAGGAGGGGCCTGCCGCGCCCTGGGGGCCCTGCAGTGCCTTGGTAGCGGACCCAACCCCTGTACCCAGGGAGGCCCCTGCCGTCCTCTCTGCAGCCCCTGGCCCCAGCGTCCCCGCCCTCCCAGGCCCCGACAGGCTCCTGTCCTGCATCCTGGGCTCAGGGCCGCCCCACCGGATCCTGCCCTTCATGCTGTGCCCAGCGCCTCACTGCAGCCACCCCGGGGCACCCACCTTTGAACCCTCCCCCAGACGCGCAGGCCCCATGTCAGTGCTCCTCTTGTCTTTTCCTTCCAGAAGCCCCTGGCCCGGTGTTGGCCCGGTGTTGCCCCACCCGCCCCTTGGGGCACCACACAACCTGGACGTGTCCCCTCTCGCTGCTGCTCCCCACCAGGTCCACCCAGCAGCCAAGGCCCGAGTGGTGTTGGGCCGCAGCAGCAACTGCAGCCCTGGCATGACCCCGGGGCCGGGCTGCTGCAGCCCCCTCCTGGAAAGCTCCCCAGCAGCCGCCCAGCGCCTGCCCCGTGGTGCCCTCCCCGGCCCTTCTCCCACAGCCCAGCCCCCCAGGCGCCCCGCCCCAGCAGGCTGAGGGGCTCTCCTTGGACTGGCCTCCCCGAACCCAGCCTGGGTGCTTTCCTTCTCCTGCTTCCCGCACCGAGGCCCTTCCCGCGAGCCTCCTCCCTGCAGGGGCTGCCACCTCACACGGGGGCGCCTTGAGGGACAGCGGCGGGCTGCCCTGCTCTCCCGGGATTTGGGGGTCTGCGGGAGGCCAGCAGGGAGATGGGCAAGTGCCCAGGCCACGCTGGGTCAGAGGATGACAGCTTAGGGGCCCCCAACTGTTACTGACTTGGTGAAGTGGCCACTGTGTAGGGCCCCGCTGGCCACCCCAGTCCCACACCCCCCAGGCCGAGGTTGGGGTCCGCGCAGGGCAGGCCACAGCAGAGCTCCTGGCCCAGCACCCGCATCCCCCCACAGAGGCGGTGGCAGTGACCCCCCGTCCTGCACCTTGCCAGGCAGTGGGGTCTCCCTGACCTTGCTTTCCAAGGGGCTGGGGTGGGGTGAGAGAGCAGGGCGCAGCCCCTGGGCCCCGGGGCGAACTCCAGTCAGAACATCCAGAGGGGCGGCGGTCAAGAGGGGCCTTTTACTGCAGGGATCTGGCGAGACATTTCCGAGGCCAGGACGAGCGGCGCCGGGAAGGCGGGCCCCTGGCGCCGGGCGCGGGCAGGGTGCGGGGGCGTGGGC
>NW_004567133.1:19769636-19775588 GCF_000260355.1 Condylura cristata | reverse complement strand
CAGTGATGAGCATTCACTGGGCCATCTACTTTCAAAGCTCAAAGCTAAGGCCGAGGCGAGGTCAGATACAAGGAGCCTTAAAGGCAGCAAAGCACCGGGAGGGCTCAGGGACGGCCGTTCCCCACCGGACAGAGGCGGCAGGCGCCCGGGCCCAGAGGCCTCTCACCCAGGGAGCAGGCCGGCCACACCTTCTTCACCGGGACATCTTCAAAGGTGAGGGACTCCTGCAAGAGGGGGCACACTCGTGAGTGAGGCGCTGGGTGCCCGGGGCGATGAAGAAAACCCTAGACTTAAATTGAGGGGCGCACAGATTAGCCACAGCTGCTCGCAGAGAAGGGTCCCGGCGGGGAGGGCCCAGCTCACCAGCACGGCCGCCAGCTCCTGGTCCCGGGCGTTCTCCTCCAGCCACAGCGCCGGGCCCTGGGGGGCTGGCAGCACTAGGAGGTGGGGGGTTGTGTGAGGGCCGGGCTCGCCCCCCTGAGGCCCGCCCCCGAGGCGTCTGTCCCCGCCGGCTGCGTCCGCAGGCCCTCACCGCTGTCTTGCAGGGCCTGGAGTGTCCCCTGGGGACCTGGGCTCGTGGGTGGCTGCTTTGAACTCGGGGGCCCTTTCCAGGCCGTGGGCTCCACAGGCTGCGTGGGCGCCGGCGGGGCCGCCTGGGGTTCTCTCGGCAGGTCCAGGGCTGGGGGCCCTTCCGAGGGCGCTTCTTTTTTGGGGCTGTGGCTGAAGCCCTGGGAAGGGCCCCCTTGTTCCTCTGAGATGTCTGCCCGGGGACAGTTCTTGCCGGTGTTAAAGCTAAAATCCTGTTCAAAGCACATCCGAGGTGGGTGCTGAGCAGGGCGGGACCCCGGCTCCTGCCCGCTCCTGGGGCAGAGGCCGGTGGGACAGGGGGTGAGGAGCAGGGGGCGGGGCGGGGCGGCCGGCCCCTGGGCAGCGAGGCCGGGCTCCCCCCCGCGCCCGCCCTTACCAGGGGCCCCACGTTGCTGGTCTCCCCCTGCACGCCCTCCAGCAGCAGCGCCACCTCCTCGCCGTCCCTGAGCGGCTGGCCCTGCAGGCGGGCCAGGAGGTGGGCGGGCAGCACGCTCAGGAACTGCTCCAGCACCAGCAGCTCCAGGATCTGCTTCTTGGTGCGCAGCTCGGGCCGCAGCCAGTGGCCGCACAGCTCCCGCAGCCGGCCCAGGGCCGCCCGGGGGCCCGTGTCCTCCTGGTACTGGAAGCACCTGAAGAGCTGGTGGGCCACCTCGGGCCGCGGCCGGGCCTCCTCACACCTGCGGCCCTCCGGCCCGGCGGCCTCCTCCTCCTCCAGCTTGACCACGCCGAGCTGCTCGGGCTCGGACGCCGGCACGGACTGGGCGAGCATCCTCCCTGGGCTGCGTCTCAGGCGCCCCGCTGCTCCGGCGCTGCAGGGGGACTCGTCAGAAGATGCCGCCGCGTCCCAGCCAAGAGACGCAGCGTCTGGCCCCTGCCCGTCGCCCACTGCGGGGGGGGGGCGCTCGCTCCCGAAGAAAGGGGGAGCCCACAGGGGTTGTCAAACACGGGTCGGAGCAGGGAACCCGCTTTTGAGACGTTTCCCCGGGTTCGAGAGCTCGGCAGGGACAGATACAAGAGCTGCGGCTCTTGGGGTATGAGGAGGGAGGGACCTGGGGTTTGTTTTTCCTTCGGTAAAAGGGAGTTTTCCAGTCGCTTCCTGTAAAGCCCGCTGTGGTGCAACTTCAGCACCGATCACGTCGGGATTTCTAAATGAAAGTTCTTCAACTTAAAAACAGCAGACGTTACCTCGGAGGTGCTGGAGGCGCAGCCCCGGTGACGGCGGGCCCCGCCGGGCAGCCCCGGGCAGGCGCGAAGTGGGCAGAGCGGCCTCCTGACACAGCCCCGGCCCAGCACCACCAGGAGGCCTGGCCAGAGGTCTGTGGCCGCCTGACCCCGCCCCAGGCCCACCCCAGGCACAGAGAATAGGGCGAGTCTAACAGACGGGGTGAGCCCCCAAGGCGGACACGGGGCCGGCTGGGCTGGGCTGGGCGCTGCCGGACGGCCCCCCGCTGCGCCAGCCTCGGCCCCCCGCTGCGCCAGCCCCGGCTGGTCCGGCTCCGGCTCCAGCAGATACCGCAGTGCGGAAATGCAGGGGTACAGGCCCCAGAGATACCTGGGCTTCTCGCCGGGTGGGAGCGGTAAATGTCTTTCTCTTGGCAGATGGTGAAGAGCGGGGGGCGGCGGGGCTCGAGGGCCGAGCCGAGCACGAGGCCGAGGTGGCTGAGGCTGGGCTGGCGTGCGGTGCCCACTGCTCTGCTCTTCTAGCTCCGTGGGTGCTTGAAAATTGGGGAAAAAAAGAAAGAGCATTCACACATGTGGTCTCTCCTCAACCAGACAGCCTGACCCTCACTCTATGGCTCGGCGGCCAAGGCCAGGGGACCAGTGCAGGTGTGAGCCTCACCGCCGGATAACGAGGCCGGAGGGGCTCCAGGGGCTTGCGACAGGTGAGTCGCGCCTGGCCCAGGCTGGCCTCCCGCTCCAGAGCCTCCAGCGAGCGCCCTGGAGAGCAGGGACACAGGGAATTTGTTTTCTTTTTTTATGCAGACGAGAGGTGGGGTACAGGCCAGGAGTGTGGGGACTGATTGCCCAGAGACAGAGCAGGGAGCAGAACAGGGGTTTCCATCAAAACCCACTGCTGGGGGCCAGGAGACAGGAGGGGTCTGCTGCGCCCTGGGGGTCCCTCCCTGGCCAAGGACTGAACTCAGGCTGTAGTGGCTGGTGATAGTGCTGAGAGTTAACCCCTGCACCACCGGGGAGGCCCTGTTCTAACTTAAAAAAAAAAAAAAAAAAAAAGCACAAGCTGGCTGCTTCCCGGTCTCACCGGCCCTGGCGCCGTCCCCACCTGGCTGAATCTGGCTGGCAATAAAGGCCGTGCGTCTCGCTGGCCACCAGGGGGCGCCGGCTCCCTGGGAATGACCACCGGGCTCGGCGGAGCTCCTAAGCCCGTCCTAGCCGCTCGCCGGAAAGGTGCTGCGGGCTACTGCCTCCTTTGGGGGTGAACCACACTACCCTTGGGGAAGGGCCCCGAATTAAACCCCCCCTTCAGCACCACCCAGAGGGCGATCTCGCGACTCTCCCAAGCAGGCCTGGGCTTCCCGCCCAGAGACCGGCCGCTTCTCAGTTCACACAGGGTGACTGCGGACACAGGAACCCTGGCTCCAAGGCGTCGCTCCTCCCTGCTCTCTGGTCTGGGGTGCGAGCACAACCCCCCCAATGGCCACTCCAAGGCTGTCTGGCCTCCCTGCCAAAGGAAGCCCAGGCCTGCTTGGGAGAGTCGCGAGATCGCCCTCTGGGTGGTGCTGAAGGGGGGGTTTAATTCGGGGCCCTTCCCCAAGGGTAGTGTGGTTCACCCCCAAAGGAGGCAGTAGCCCGCAGCACCTTTCGGGCGAGCGGCTAGGACAGGCTTAGGAGCTCCGCCGAGCCCGGTGGTCATTCCCAGCCACCTCCCCAGCCGCCCTCCCTGCCTGCCCTGCACTGACCAGCCTCCCTTCTTGCTGCTCAGCACGGCTCCCCCTCTGCAGCCCCCACCCCCCCAGCCAGGCGCCTCTCCAGGACCTCGCACCCCAGAGCCGTGTGCAGGCGCCTTGCATCTCCGCGGATGCCTGGCACAGCCATCCAGGTGTGAGTTTCCCCGGCAGGGCCGGAGTCCCTGTACCTCGCCAGCCCCTGAAGGGCCTCCGTGTGGGTTGGTGGGGATACCGAGGTGGGTGGGGTGGGGGGTGGGGGGCAGGGCTCCAGGTGCAGAGTGGTTTTTGGTAAACGTCAAGAAAATAGGCTTCTGGGATTCCCTGAGGCCTGGGGGTCAGTGCCAGCACTGTCGCAGCGATGACCTGAGTCCACCCAGCCAGGGAGTGACCCCAGGGCACGGCAGACCCCTCCTGGCTCCCGGCTGCCCCCTCAGCAGAGGGTTTCAGTGCATCCACCTGTCCCTCTCCCGCTCTGTCCCTGGGGCCTCCGCTCACCCCTGCACCCCTGTTCTAGACCCCAGACCTTGTATGCACAGATAGATAAATAAAATACGTTTTAAGGCTCTGTTCCATGGTGTAGCAAGCGCAAAGTACTTGGGCGTGGACCGGGCAGCAGCGGGAGCCCTGGGCGGCTTGGGCCGCTCCAGCCCACAGCGCCAAGCGCAGTTTCTCCAACAGCAAGTCCGGCCGGCCTTGGTCGGGAGACAAGAGTTGCCCTGGGGAGATGCCGAGCTCGGTCCCTCTGCCGCCAAGGCCCAGTGCCTGGAAAGGACCCGATTTCCCTCCCAGCCGTAACAGTGCGTGGCTGCCATGGCCAAGTTTTGCCAGAGCAGCGCAGGGTGTCAGAACAAAGAAGGGACATCCCGAGCCCGCCCTCAGGCGCGGGCCGGAGCTCCAGGTGAGGTCTCCCGAGGGTCTGCAGGCTGCGGAATTCAAGGCCAGTCGGCCTCGGCCTCTCTCCCTCCCCCAGAGCCCCAGGACAAAAGCTCTATTAATATGCACATCGGCCGGCGGGGGGTCAGCTGGGTGGGGGGCTACTCGGCCATCCTCAGCAGTCGACCAGCTCCATTTGGAGCGCTGGAGCACGGGGCGCTGAGGGAGCACAGGGGACCGGCCCGGGGTGGGGGTGCTGCCTGGAGAGCGCCCAGACCCTGTGAAGTCCTGCGTGGGGCCCAGCCAGGAACTCTCTCCCTGCACACGGGGGCCTGGACCCCTGCCCGCTCCCCTGGGCCGCGTGGGGCCTGCCCTGGGCGACCACAAGCCCTGACACCGGCAGTGGGGAGCCCTCCCCGCCACGGCTGTGGGAGCGGCCAGGCTCCTTCCCAGCACCTTGACCCCGGCCCTGACTGGGGTTTTCCCCCCCTGCAGCCCTCGGGGCCCAGGATTTCTCCTAGCTCCCAGCCCCTCACCCCGCGGCCAAGGTCGGGTGCCCTCCTCCCCTGGAGAGCGGAGTCTGTCCTGGCAGCCTGCACCCCAGGCCTCCTTGCAACTCACCACTTGGGTCCCCACTATGCTGCGGAGGAGTTGGGGGCTTCTCTGAGGGCCCAGGGCCAGCGTCCGATCAGCCACCCCCGACAGGGCTCCAGGAAAACGCGACAGGAAGTTCCCGGCCCCAGACCCACCAGGTGAAGAGGGGGCTTCCTCGGGTTAACCCTTAACCTCCCGGGTCGGGAGCTGGGGGAAGTGGGCGGGGCGCAGGGGCGGCCCTAGCCCGCCTTCCCGCCCGACGTGGCCTGGCGGAGCCCGAGCCCCTCTCGGAGAGCGACCGCCGCGCCCCGCTCGGTGCCGAGTGCCTGCCCCCGGCGTCGTCGTTGGGACAGTGCCCAGGTGCCCGCTGCGCCGCGCCGGCGGCGATGCACTCGGGGACGCTGGTCGCCCGGGCCCGCTGTGCCCCGCGGGCCTGAGGACACGGAGCGGGAGCGGGGGTGGCGGAGAGGACACCCGTCCCGCTGCCCCTGGACTTTCCCAGAACCTGCGACGACCGGGCAGCGAGCGGGCAGGGCCCCCAGGGGACCTCCCGTCGGCCTCGAGCTCAGCTCCGGAGCCAGGTGTCTCCTAGGCGCCTTTGGGGTCGCTCGGTAGAGGGCGTCTCCGGGGCTCCCTGGGGTCCCCCGGGGTCCTCCTGGCACCCCAAGGCGCCATCTGTCCAGGGTAACCAGAGCCTCCTGCTGTGCACCCCGACCGCACCCCCCACCCCCGCAGGCCGTGCGCCCGTCGGCACCAGACCCTGCTCTGGGCCCGCTGCCCACCGCGGCCTCGGGCCCTCCTGCGCCCCGCACCCCACTGCCCAGCCGCACTGAGCACAAGCCGCCGCCTTTGCTTGTCTCCTTTGCTTTGCCCCCCAGTCCCCGCGCGGGGCCCAGCGCCTGGCACGGCTGGGCCGACGACACCGCAGGGGGCCGCCCCAGAGGGGCCCAGCGCCCCAGCTTTGCTGGGCTCCTAGGACCTGGCGGCGTGG
>NW_004567133.1:19766021-19769394 GCF_000260355.1 Condylura cristata | reverse complement strand
AGGCGGGGAGTGCGAAACCCGCCTCCAGGTAAGGCTCACCCGGGTCCCGCGCTGCTGGCGCCGGAGGGGGGGCGCTGCGGGAGCGCGGTGCAGGGTCCATGGTGGCTGTTAGCTGGGACTTCCAGGGCTTCGACTGGCCGTGACATCCTTTCAGAAACTGTCAGGAAAGCAGAGATGAACTGACCCAGATGAACAACATCCAGGCAGAAAGGCAGGTGCCTGGCGGAGGGGGCAAGCGGGGAGATGACGCTCCCTCCCCCGCTTTTACTAACAATTACAATTTTGCCAAAACTTATCTCCTTACAGGAACTTCATTTTATTCCTATCACCTCTTAAACCAACCACAGAGCGTGTCATACCCATGAAAGGAACTTTTTTTAAAGGATTTATTGATGCATACAGAACTGGGGTACAAGCCCCAGGTGCAGGCTGGTGAGAGGGTCACCAGAGACAGAGCCCGAGCGAAACAGGCAGATGGACGAGGCACCCTGCTGAGGGGAGCTGGGGCGGGTCAGGAGAGGTCTGCTGCGCCCTGGGGTCCCCTCTCGGGTGGGGATCGGAGTCCTCACACTGAGGTGGCTGCCGCAGCTCACAGTGCTGCGTCTCACCTGTTGCGACACCAGGGAGGGCCAGAAAGGAACTTCTATTCCTCTTCTATTCCTCTCTCTATTTGTTTTTTTTTTTTTCTTTGACGTCCTTTGTAATGGCTTCTTTTTCTTGGCCCCGGTGATGCCATACAATGTCACAACATCCTTTTCCACTCTAAAGTATCTAATAAAGTCATCACGATATTTCCTGGAGTGTTGTTTTTTTTTTTTTTTTTTTTAAGATTTTTATTTATTTATCCACACAGAGCTGGGGGACAGGCCAGAGGTGCAGGGGCGGTGAGCGGACTCACCAGAGACAGAGTGGGGAGCAGAACAGGCAGATCGAGGAAGCACACTGCTGAGGGGAGCAGCCGGTCAGGAGAGGTCTGCCGCGCCCTGGGGTCACCTCCTGGGTGGGGATCAAACTCATGCTGAAGTGGCTTTAGCTTCTCAGTGCTGAGCTTGAACCCTGCGCCACCAGGGAGGGCCCTCCTGGAGTGGTTTTGATGAGAGGTTGGGTCAGTGAGCAGGGCCTTGGTCTCCTGAGAAGTTTCAGCAAAGTCCCCTTTGACACTTGAACAGACACAGGCAAAGGTGACATTTTATTATCTTTATTTTTTAAGGTTTATTTATTTATACACACAAGAACTGGGGTACAGGTCAGAGGTGCAGGGGAGAGGGGATTCACCACAGAGTGGGGAGCAGAACAGGCAGATCCACTGAACTCCACTGCTGAGGTGAGCAGGGGGGGGTCAGGAGGAGTCTGCTGTGCCCTGAGGCTCACCCTGGCCAGGGATGGAATTCCTTAGGCTGTGGCTGCAGAGGGCATCACAGTGCTGTGTTTTAACCCCTTGCGCCACCAGGGAGGCCCCTATTATTTTTTAGGGGGCAGGTTTACTAGGAAAATGAGGAAAGACACATGGACGCCTGCACAGACGCAGATGGGCAGTCTGGGGAGACCTGGCCAGCACTAGCTTTTGGTCGGAAACCTCCACCCTGGGTTAGATTGGGCTGGGCCAGTGGCCCTGCCCTGGCCGCCGCGGGCCGCACCCTCCTCTCATTCTGGACGCATCTGCTCTGAGGTGGCTCAGGGTGAGTGGGCAAGAGGCCTGAGCAGGTCCAGGACATCCGGCAGAGATTCCTTTTGGCTTTATTTTCTTTGCAGGAAAAGCAGCTTAATGAACATGTTCTTCCAGATATTTGAAAATGTACTCCCAGGCTGTTAACCACTAATAGTCGTGAGGGGATGTCTGGGCCCCCGAGAGTAGGCCGGACGAAGACTGTGGGTCATCTTGTGAGTCTCTCTTGCTGGCTCGCTCACCCTGGGGAGCCAGGGACAAAGGCCAGCCAACTTGGATCCCCTCCCTCATCGAGCCCTGAAATGACTCTTGACCTTTAGCGAGTGGCACCAGACTTAGCCGCAGCTGCAGAAACTTGAGATAAGGATGGGTTTTAAGCTGAAGTGTTTCGGGATCGTTTGCCAGGCAGCAATAGAGACAACTCTGTCCCGTTGAACTGCTACCTGGATGTTTCAGAAATGCCTCCACGCCTTCATGTTCAAAACCAAACTCACCCTACCGCTCCCCTGGGGCCGACAGGGGTGGGTCTTGCTGCCCTTGGCTGCTGTAAGGGCATAAACCCTCACCAAGTGGGGAGCCCATGCGTCCTCCATACCAAACGCGCATCTTCCCTGGGCCTGGTTCAGAGGAGAGCTACCCCTGCAGCCGCTTGAGCCATGACCCCAGCACACCTCTTCTCACACCTCACCTGGCTGTGCTGGCCCCGTTTGCTGCCCCAGAGACCTTTCACATCTGCCTGCTTCTTTGCCTGCTGTGGTCAGCCAACACCCACAGCTCTGGCCAGGACCAGTGCAGCGGCCTAACTGGCCTGTGGTCGTCCAGGCTTTTCCCCTCAGAGTAAGCGTCTGGGGCGAACACAGAGCCACGCAAAGCAGAGGTGAAGGGCTGACTGGTCCACGCGGTGAGAGCCGCCCTGCAGCCATCTCCAGGGAGACCCAGACGCACACCTGGCCGCGCCTCTGCCCCCGCCCGGTCGCCTGCGCCCCCTGGTGGACGCCGTCCTGACCTCCCAGCCAGCCTCGTCCCGCCGGCTCTGACCTAAGAGACGCCGCCCAGGTGGGGTCCTTCACCTGGCCTCGCTCACGCACAGGGCCGAGCCCGGCGGCTTCTCCCCCAGCTGCCTTCCCCTTTGCCTCGAGTGCTGTCCACTGCTGACAGCGATGGCCTCAGCGTGGGCTACGGCACCAGTCAGTTCTTGCGTGTGTGGGAGACACCACGTGAGCTACCACTGGGTTTGTGGACCCCTGCGAGAGTCCACAGGCGTCCCCGCCTTCCCTCCCACCACCTCCGCCAGGCGCGGGTGGGGTGGGGGTGGTCACCAGCGGAGGGGAGGGGGCACCCCTTCGAGGGGGCCGGGCCACTGGCAGACCCGCCTCGTGTTACAAAGCATTCTTGTTAAAAGGATGAGAAACGGTGAAAACAAACGGGAGCTCCACGTTTTTTCACACTCAGTGGAATAAAAAAGAACCTGAGTCGGGTTCTATGAATGTCCCCCCGCCCCCCGGAGGAGGGCCGCGGCGGGGCGGGCGGGGTCCCCACGCGGAGGACCTGAACTACCCGAGGGGTAGGGTCCGAGCAGGAGGCGGGCGCCGAGAGCGCCGAGAGAGGGGGAAGGGAGGAGGAGGGAGGGGAGGGGAGTCGGAAAACCGGAAGTCGGCGTGGGGCAGCCGGACGGGAAACGCGGGGACACCGGGCGACTCCAGGGCG
>NW_004567133.1:19763243-19765253 GCF_000260355.1 Condylura cristata | reverse complement strand
TTTCTTTCTTTCTTTCTTTCTTTCTTTCTTTCTTTCTTTCTTTCTTTCTTTCTTTCTTTCTTTCTTTCTTTCTTTCTTTCTTTTACAAAAGTTTGTTTTTACATCATTTTGTACATTTTTTTCCCACCTCAATTGTAATCCCCGCGGGTTTCCCATCACCAAGTCACCCGTGTGCCATCACCATAATCCTATGCACTTCCCTCCCCAGTCCCCAACATGCGACTCTCAGGCTATTTCACACAGGAGTCCAGTTCTTTCTTGACTTCTGAAAGTTCTTTCAGGGGTTCCATCCCAGCCAGGGAGTGACCTCCAGGGCACATCAGATCCCTCCAGTCTCCCCGCTGCTCCCCTCAGCATGTATTTCAATGGATCCACCTGTTCTGTTCCCCACTGTCTCAGGTGAATCCTCTCCCCCCCCCAACTGTGCCATGTACCCAGTTCTTGTATGCATAAATAAATGTTTTTTTTTTTTTTAAATGAATGAAAGCTTTTCCAGCGTTCCCTGTTTAGAAAAGACAGGGTTTCCTGGGGCCCTGAAGCCCCTCCGCCTGTCTCCCTCTGGACTGGTGACCCATGGTGCTCCTGGCTGACGGAGGGAGGTAGGGTCTCGTGTTGGCTTTGCTTGCTGGCTCAGTTTGTCCTGCTATGTTTCTGGGCTCTTTCAGGGACTGCAGGTCCCAGGCAGCAAATGAGACAGCCCTCCTCCTGGGCGGGCTCAGTCCAGCCTGCCAGACCCCCCTATGACAAGTGTGTGCACAAGTAAATGTTGAGGTTGCCTTTGGTCTATTTCGGGTGCTACTATGGTGGGTGCACCACCCCTGTGGAAAGGGACTGCCTGGGAACCAGAGGGCACCTGCGGTGGCCGGGGCTGCGGGTGGCTCTGCTCCTTCTGGTGGGACACGCACCCAGGAGCCGCTAACCAGCTCCAGGGCCCCGTGTGGCTTCCCAAGGCACCTCTGTGCCTTGAAGACGGCCGTGGCTTGTACTTCCCTCTTCACCTTAGGATAAACACCAAAGGCTGACTAGAGACAAACCCGGGGTAAAACCCAGGGGTTTTTTTGTTTCGTTTTCTTTCATCCAAATGACAGCAGAATCCTAAGTCTCCCAAAACACGTCTCACTCCACGAGCAGACTTGCAGGCTCACAGGGACCCCGTGGGGACAGACATGGCAACCCTGAGCAGCTATGGGGAGACTAGATCCGGTTTCCCAGTTGTTCTGATATTTTTAAAGATTTGTTTATTTATGCATACTAAACTGGGGTGCAGGCCAGAGGTGCAGGACATGAGAGGATTCAGCAGACACAGTGGGGAGCAAAACAGGAGGATCCACTGAAATACACCCCTGAGGGGAGCAGCTGGCAGGTCAGGAGGGGTCTGCTCTGCTCTGGAGGTCACTCCCTGGCCGAGGATCGAACTAGTGTTGCAGTGGCAGCGATAGCTTCGTCCTGCTGTCCTTTTACCTGTTGTGCTACCAGGGAGGGCTCTGTTCCGGCCTTTAAAAGAAAACCTATTATGACAATTCTCTCTGTTTTTACCTGTTGGTGACCGCGTTTTCAAGTCAACCTGTGAGCTCATGCAGCATCCCCACGGGCTGGCCAGGGTCAGCCTTCCAGGGACTTTGAGGGCCAAGGAGGAGGCTGCGGACAGGGGAGCGTTTTCTGGAGGCCCCCCCGCCCGCAGCGCCCCTCCCCGCAGCGCCCCTCCTGAGGACAGACGCCAGAGCCCTTGCACAAAGTCCCTTCCCCCTCTGCCCCGCCTGGCGTGCAGGGAGCAGCGGCCCGCCGGTGGGCGTGGCCTCCGCGGGCAGGTGCGGCGGGCCGGGGACCCCCACCCCCGGAACCCTCGAAGCCGGGAACCCTGTCGGGCTGCAGCTGCGTGGGGAACGGGATCCGGGAGGACTTCCTGTTGTCCCTCATCCCCGGCTCCACAGGCCCCCGCCGGTGCCCGCGGCGAGGCTCCCTTCCCGGGGGCCGCCGCCCCCTGCTCCCCACCCCGGTGAGCGGGGCGCT
>NW_004567133.1:19758893-19762808 GCF_000260355.1 Condylura cristata | reverse complement strand
CTTCCCGGGGCCGGCAGCCCGGCTGAGCCGTGGGGTTGGCGCGTCGGCCGCCTCGGAAATGCCGGCTGATTTTCTGCTCCTAGGCTCTGGTCAGAAGCTGGAAGGGGCCCGGGCGAGGCACGCGCGCAGCTGTGCTTTGGAGCGCGGCATTGACAATGTCTGTGGAGGGCAGAGGCAGCCGGGCTGCCCAGGGCGAGGAGAGAGCCCTGGAGGTAAGCCGGGGGCGGGGCCGCAGTTGCCAGGGCGGGGGTCTGGACTGTTGAGGGACAGGTCCCGCAGAGGGAAAGGGATTTGTGGTGCGATGGGAAATACCTTTCCCCTTTGCCTGGTGAGGCCGTCAACCTAGGCGCGAGGGTGAATGAAGGAGGGAGGGAGACTTTGGGGGTCAGAGCGGTGAGGTGTTCTCACCCCACCGTGCCCAGAGCACGGAGGAGCCCCCTCCCTGCGCTCCACTCCCCTCCTCCCGGGCCGGCTGGTCTCTGGGGTTGAGTCCCAGGTCCGCCCTGTGTCAGTCGGCCAAGTGTGTGTGTCTGTGTGATTATAGTCTTGGCGTGTGGGGAGCTCGGGTCCCGGCAGGGGTCAGGAATGTGAGCCGGGTGCAGCCAGGTGTGTGACCTGGGGCAAGTCCCTGCCTCTGGGAACCAGACGCCTGTTTGTGCAATGTGGATCTCCTGCACGGCTGGGTGGCGGCCGTGAGCCTTTTGTCAGTCCGGAGAGGTCAGCCCGGGAGGGGTCAACTCCGGAGGGATCAGCCCCAAGAGGTCAGTCCTGGAGAGGTCAGCCCAGGAGCGGTCAGCCCCGGAGAGGTGTCGGGTCAGCGGGACGTCCTTCCCCCCCTCACATGTCCGGGGCCGTTTAGCTACACGGCAGGTATCGGTTTGCTCAGGACTTGGGCCAGGAGGCACAGCCCCGAGCACAGCAGCTCTCTGCGCTCTCTCCGGGCTTGCGGGCAGCGGCGGTGACTCTCGGGCAGTTCTGGATGTCGCCAGCGCTCCCTGCAGTGGGCAGCTTTCTCCAGAGCAGGCTGGAAGCCCTGTGTGGGAGGCGGAGTGGCCATCTCGGAGGCCACCCGGCCTGTGTGGCGCTTGGGCACCCCGACATCTGGCGTCTGGCTGAGGCTGTCCCCCGAGACCCTCGTAGGGGAGTTGGGACAGCAGTGAGGCCCCAGCCGAACTCGGCCCGCGGTGTTCAGACCTCAGGCCGGGCCGCTGTCCTGCGTCTGCAGGGCTTACAGCGGCCACCCCGCGCTGAGGGGTGGCTCCTGCCTGGCTTGTCCCCGGGCCAGAACAGGATTGGCATGGAGCAGCAGGACACAAAGGAGCAGCCGCTTTTCGGGGGAGTGGGGGGTCCCCGTGGCCGCCAGAGGCCTGGCACCGGCGACGGCTGCGTCACCTGCCATTGCCCTCGGCGCCCTCATTCTCCCGGGACACTGGCGAGCGTCGTGGGGTTCAGGGCCAGCCTGTACCCCGGGGGTCTGCTCTCAGGGTTCCTGACTGATTCCACCCGCAGACCTGTCCTACCGAGGGGCGCCCCTCCACTATACGAAGGGCGCCGCCCACTGTGGCTGCTGGGGCCCTGCTGAGACGGCGCCTGAGCTGCGCCTGAGTGTGCCCACCGTGCCCCCCACCCCAGGCTGCAGGTCCGGGGCTCGAGGACGTGCTTGCCCAGCCGGAGGACGTGGTGCCCTCGGGAGTCTCTCAGGAGTCACCCCACATCAAGACGGAGCCCGACGAGGCCTCGCCAGAGGGCGGGGCTCAGGCAGCGCGGGGCCTGGCAGCCCCAGCCCAGGTGGCCCTGGAGAAGGCGCCGCTCCTGCCCGGCGCAGGTGAGCGGAGGCACGGGGAGCCCGGGAGGGCCGTGGCCATGGGCACCCGACCCGCTGCTCCTCGTGTCCGCCCTGAGGCCCTCTCTCCTCTCTCAGCCCTCCCGTCCCCCCAGGTCTCCGCCCGAGAGGGCAGGACCAGAGACCCGCAGATGGCCGCGGCACTCCTCACGGCCTGGTCCCAGGTGAGTGCCCGCCGGCTGTGCGGGCGAGGGGGCGAGCGGATGGGCTGCGCGGGCCTCGGCCCCCGGACGGATGCTGTTCTCGCTCTTGCTTGGACCCTGCACACTCTCTCTTGCCCTGAAAAGCCGCCCTGGCGCCGCCCTGCCCCACCTCAGACCCCAGGGCAGAAGCTCCAGGCGGGGGCTCGCGCCGCACCGTGCTGAGCCCTGCTGCCCCGACGCTGAGCGTGGCCATCCCGTTTCAGATGCCGGTGACCTTCGAGGACGTGGCTCTGTACCTGTCCCGGGAGGAGTGGGGGCGGCTGGACCGTGCACAGCAGAGCGTCCACAGGGAAGTCCTGCAGAAGCGGAGCGGGCTGGCCTGGGGTAAGCCGCGCCCTCGCCCCGGGTGTCTGCCCCAGTGCGGAGCAGAGCAGCTACGTCTTTTATCTCCTCTGACTTAGCCGCGTGTGGCTGCCGAGCCGCCGTGCCCGAGGGGCGCTGGCCCCCCGCCCCCGCACCCCAGCCCAGTGTAGAGGCACCTGAGTGCGGAGCTTGGCGCCGGAGTGGCCTGTTGGTGGGAAATAGGGTGTGACCCTTCTCCAGGACACCGTCTCCTCGGCCGCCTGCTGTCCTCACATCAGACGCCTTTTTCGGGCTCTTGTTTGCTTGGCCACATTTCCTGTCCACTCAGTCATCCGTCTGCCTGTCCGGCAGCCCCGTGTACGCCAGACGGAGTGGGGGCTGGTAGTCCCACCCTCGGGTAGCAGGCCCAGACCCGCTGGCCACAGCGCCCAACCGCGGCCTGCTGCCCCGACTGCCCGGGCTGGCTGGCCACCAGCGCTCACGCTGTCCGGGGCGGCCAGCAGGTCGTCCCGAGTCCTGGGATTGCAGACAGACTTTCCCGCCGCTCGCAACCCTCAATGGGCCCCCGCTGGCCTGGTTTGCCCCCACCCTCGCTGCAGCTCGGGGCAGGGAGGCCAGGCGCTCTGTACTCATACTGGCCAGGATCCCCGGGGCCCTGTCCTGGGGGGCTTGGAAAATGGGCCTTTGACCCTGACCTCTTGGGGCTCACTGTCCCTCCCTCTGAGCCCAAGCCTCCCCCTTTGCAGATGGTGCAGCTTCCTTGAGAGTGGGGACTGTCCGGTTTCGGACGGGGCTGGCCCTCTGCTCCAGCCCTCCCGACACGAGGGGTGCTGGCAGCTGACTGTTCCTGCTCCCCCATTTAGTGCCTGGTGCTCGTTGAGGGAAGCAGGGCAGAGCTCCCAAAGGGGGGTGGCGTTGCACCCCGGTGCTCTTCCTGAAGGGGGGCTGCCTGAGCCCAACTGATGCTGGGCTCCACTCGCATGTTTCCCAGCTGCACCCGCCCCCCGTTGCTCCCCACGGCAGGGGATGCTGGGCGCGGGTCTGAGCGCGTTTCTCCGCAGGGCTTCCCTTCGGCAGACCTTTCTGGGCTTCCCAGGTGCACGGCAAGGGTGAGGCCTCCAGCGCGGGGCGGCCGGCAGCAGGTGAGGAGAGAGGTGGGAGAAGAGGGGGTGGGTGGGCGGAGGGGGGCGCGGGCAGGCTTCTCGCAGTCGGTGCCTGTGCGGCTGACCCGGCTCCACAAGGCGCCGGTCGGCCGGGGCACGCCACCTCGCCTCTGCAGCGGGGCTCCCCGGTCCTCATCCCGTCCGCACTACAGCGTGCCGTGGGGCCCTCACCAGAGCCTGTCCTGTCTGGGACCCCCTCTCTCCAGCAGACGCCGAGGGCGGGCAAGAGGAGGACCCCCACCCTCCGGCTGCCCTCGGGGGTGTGGAGTCCCTCAGAAGCGGAGTGGGGAGAGCCTCAGGCGAGGTCGCGCCCTGCGGTCGCCTGGCAGCGGGTGGCCAGAGCTCGGGGCCTGCCCGGGAGGCCGGGCCGCCGGCGCCCACGGAGGAGAGACCACCCAGGCCC
>NW_004567133.1:19751939-19758793 GCF_000260355.1 Condylura cristata | reverse complement strand
GTCCATTGGGTCGGTAGTGACCCGCCCCCACCCCCCAGAGGTTAGTGACACTTTGGTGGAAACGAGGAAACACTGGCATTCCCGCGGGCACTGTCTGCTGTTGTGCAGCGCCGGGCAGTGCCGCCTCCCTCCCTGCCAGGCTGCAGGGCCGCAGGTCGCAGCCCTTTGGTCTGGGGCCTGGAACTGAGGTTTTCATAGGCCCCACGAGTGCAGGCTCTGCCGGCCTGCAGAGTCGGGGCTACCCGGTCTTCAGAAGCGCTGATGAAGCTTGTAGTGAAGCAGGCACACAGCAGCGCACCTCGTAGGTGGGGCAGGGTGGGTGTTTCTACACTGGCCTGTGAAACGTGAACATTGACACTCAACGGGGTGGTGGAGGTTGTAAGCGTGGTCCTGTCAGGAGGCCAGCCGGGGCCTGGCTCTGCGGAACCTCGGTCTGTCCCTCTGGGCTGACATTGCTCATGTACCGATTCGCCCCTCCGTTTTTCTTTCCCCAGGAGTGTGTGTCCAGATGCAGGTCCAGCTGCTTCCGGGGACCCCTCGGGGTGCCTGAAGGGCCGATGCCCTGCCCAGGGTGAGGCTGACTGGCCTGAGCCTGGGGAATGGCAGCCCCCCTGGAACCTCAGGACCAGGCCCCTGGGGAGGGAGAAGGGCTTCTGATTGTGAAGGTGGAAGATTCCTCTTGGGAGCAGGACTCAGCCCAGCAAGAGGACGGCAAGGATGCCGAGGCCTGCCGCCAGCGCTTCCGGCACTTCTGCTATGGGGACGCAGGGGGGCCCCATGCGGCCTTCAGCCGCCTCTGGGAGCTGTGCTGCCGCTGGCTGCGGCCCGAGCTGCGCACCAAGGAGCAGATCCTGGAGCTGCTGGTGCTGGAGCAGTTCCTGACAGTGCTGCCGGGCGAGGTCCAGGCCCGGGTGCGGGAGCGGCAGCCCGAGAGCGGCGAGGAGGGCCTGGCCCCGGCCGGCGAGGCCAGCAAGAAGACCTACCGGTGCGCGCAGTGCGGCAAGGGCTTCAGCTGGCACTCGCACCTGGTGACGCACCGGCGCACGCACACGGGCGAGAAGCCCTACGCCTGCACGGACTGCGGCAAGCGCTTCGGCCGCAGCTCGCACCTCATCCAGCACCAGATCATCCACACGGGCGAGAAGCCCTACACCTGCCCCTCCTGCTGGAAGAGCTTCAGCCACCACTCGACGCTGATCCAGCACCAGCGCATCCACACGGGCGAGAAGCCCTACGTGTGCGACCGCTGTGCCAAGCGCTTCACCCGCCGCTCGGACCTGGTCACGCACCAGGGCACGCACACGGGCGCCAAGCCCCACAAGTGCCCCGTGTGCAGCAAGTGCTTCACGCAGAGCTCCGCCCTGGTCACCCACCAGCGCACGCACACCGGGGTCAAGCCCTACCCCTGCCCCGAGTGCGGCAAGTGCTTCAGCCAGCGCTCCAACCTCATCGCGCACAACCGCACGCACACGGGCGAGAAGCCCTACCACTGCCTCGACTGCGGCAAGAGCTTCAGCCACAGCTCGCACCTCACCGCGCACCAGCGCACCCACCGCGGCGTGCGGCCCTACGCCTGCCCGCTCTGCGGCAAGAGCTTCAGCCGCCGCTCCAACCTGCACCGGCACGAGAAGATCCACACCTCCGGGCCCAAGGCCCTGGCCATGCTGATGCTGGGGGCGGCGGGGACTCTGGCCACGCCCCCGCCGGCCCCCACCTAGGGCCCGCCCCACAGGGGGGTGCTGTGGGGGTGAGTGAGGGGCTGGGAAGGGAGTGGGGGAGTCGTGGCATGGGGTGGGGCAGGGCTGCTGGGAGGAGCTAGGGTGAGGCAGGGCCCCCACTCTAGCTGCACATTAAAGGCCTTGGAATTCAAGCCACCTCCTAACGCTCGGTCTCCTGGGCCCTGCTTCGGACCCTGGCGAGGGCCACTGGCCACCCTGTGACCGGCATCCCTGAGTCACCCTTCCTGAGCTTGGTCCCTTCCATCTGCTGCTGACCTTTCCAGAGCCCGGGGCCACGACAAGAGGCAGGGAGCCCAGGCTGGCTTGCAGACCCAAAGGGGAAGGCCACTCCAACCCCAGCCATGGCTGGCTGCCTTCCTTCCTGCCTGGGACTTTGCCGTGGGGCCCTGCGCGCTGTGGCTCCCCGGGCAGGGGCGCCACCCTCGTGGTCTCCCGTCTCAGGCCACGTCCTCTCCATGGGGCCCGCGAAAGGCCCGTGAGAGCCACGTCAGGCGCGCTGTCCGTCACAGGTCCCCTCCGGGCTGCGGCAGCTCCCTCCTTGGTCCCTCTCTACCCCAAAATTTGCCCTCCCCGCACTGCCCTCTGGGTTTGGCGTCTCCCATTCTTGACTCCCGGGGGCGGGGCAGGCGCACACTGCCTGTCTTATCTAGATTTGCAGTGGCGCTGATAGAACACTGGGACCTGCTGACTGTGAGGATGTTGCGTGGGGGCTGTTGACACCCCACATGTCTGTGAGGATCACGGGGCCACCTGCCAGCTCCCGAGGGACAGGCTGGCATAGTAATAATAGCTGACACTTAGGAGCAGCTGCTTGAGGCCTGGGGCCTAGTGACACACGTCGCCCCTCCGCCCTGAGTACCAAGCAGACGGGCTGAGAGAGAGTAGAATACCCTGCCCAGAGTCACATGAACAGCTGGGAGCTCGGGCTCAGATCCAGTGCTTTCCTAGTGTGAAGAACACCCCTATTTCAGGTACCCTAAGAATTACTGTCCTAATTGGTATATGGCAAGAGACGAGGTTGTCTGAAGAGAACGACAGCAGACAGGGCCACTGACCTTACATGCAGGACTGGGGTGAAATCTAACCAGCCGATGCCAGGGGCCATTGCCTGCCAGGTCCCAGGCAGGACTTGTTCTGGGGGCTCTTGGCGGGGGGCTGGGTTTGGCTGCTGGCGGCACTGCTCAAAGCAGCTGTCTCCTTGCAGGAGAGCCAAGAACGACAGGAGCTGCCCCTTGTCTTCATGGCTCAGTCTCAGTCAAGGTTTCTCCGCTTCAGTGTGAGTAGCAGGAAACGCACCTACACAGGCTTGTTTTCTGACGAGAGAGGTGGGAAGGAGACCTGGCCACCTCTCCTCCAGGAGCGGCCATCATTTGGCTGGACTTAGCACAGACTCCCCGTTTGCTTGCCATGATTTCAGTCCCCTGGGCAGAGTGGGCAGCGTGTCAGGACTTGAACCAGCAGGAGCCAGGGAATCCCCTGAAGACGTCACGCTGGCCTCAGCAACCCAGTCTCAGGAGCAACTTTCCCTTCTTGGCAGAGTGCAGAAGGGCATGGTTCTCTGGGTCTGATCATCCAGAGGCCATATTTCTGGGACAGACCTGGCCAGAGCATGGTAAGGGTGGAACGTGGCGGTTTGGAAAATATTTCACATGAACCATAAAACAGGAGCGATAGCTGGGGCGCCGTGAAGGGGACTTGCATGCCGGCTGTTTTTCCCAGCGGGTATGTCCTGCTTTGACGTCGCAGCTTCTTGGTACCGGAGAAGCGGGCCGGTGGCTACTCGCTGACCTCCGCCGTCAGGCGTGTGTGATGAACAGCCCTGGGCTCCCCACCCCACCCCTGTGCGGCCGCTGGCTCATCCCAGGTCCCTGCAGAATGCGATGCAAGCCAAGCTGGCCGCGCTGCCTCCCCGGACGGGCTGGGATCGTCGGCCTCAGCGCAGCATTAGCCCGCGATGCGCTTCCCCAGGCGCTTGTGACCTCACGGGGCGCAGCGCCCTGGCAGCCACCTTCTGGCCACCGTGGCCAGGGGCTGGGCTCCTGGGCCAGGGGCTGGCCCCGCCCGATCTCTGCTTCTAGCCAATCAGTTGCCGTGGAGCAGGAGGGGGCGGGCCCCAGCGAAACGGACCAATCGTGACTGGTGCTTGTTCTTGGTGTATTTTTTTTCCCCTCCACGCCCCCAAGCCGCGCGGTTGCCCGGGTAACTGTCCGCGCGGTTGCCCGGGTAACTGTCCGCGCGGTTGCCCGGGTAACTGTCCGGCGCTCTGGGCTTTGAAACTCTTCATGGAGGCGAAATCGTCCCAAGGAGGCGTTGGGCCTGCCATAGAGATGGCAGGCCGCCGGGCGTCCTAGAGAGGCGCGGGAGGAGGGCAAGGTCGGCCAGGGTAGCTTCCGGGCCATGAGCGACGTGTTCTCGGTGCTGCTGCGGAGAGCGGGCGTCCGCCGCCACTCCGCTCCGCGGCGCCGGGGCGCGGAGGCTGCCGGTGCGGCGGGAACCGGGTAGGGCCTGGCGGATCTCACTCCTTTTATCCTGCAATACGAAATGAAGGGCCCTGGTACTTGCTACATTTGATAAATAAGTGATGCAAAAGCCAGAGCCGCCCGTCCTCACGGTCTGGTCTGGGGGAGGCCGGCAGGTGGTCTGTGACAGCTTAGCTTCCGGCCGTGGCAGACGCCGAGGGGGCCCGCGGGGCCGCCGCGGAGGGTCGGGAGGACCCAGAACATTTATTCTAAATGGCCATGTGCCCACTGAAAATTCTTAACAATGGAAAGGGAAAACAGGGCCCTTCCTGGTGGCGCAGCGGGTTAAAGCACAGCCCTGCAAGCGAGCGCAGCCGCTTCAGTGGAGTTCGATCCAGGCCACGGAGGTGACTCTCGTGGAGCGGCAGAACCCCCCTGTCTCCCCGCTGCTCCCTCAACCGTGTACTTCGCCCATCTGCCTGTTCTGCTCCCCACTCTGTCTCTGGTGGATCCTCTCACCCCCTGCACCTCTGGCCTGTACCCCAGTTCTGTATGTATAAGTAAACAAATCTTTTTTTTTTAAAAAGGGAAAATAAATACTGAGTAATAACTAGTAGTCATTCTGCTGCAAATGAAAATAGATGTTCTGTGAATTGAACATGGATATATGTCAGAGACAGTACGACAGTGTTGCCTGCTATCCTGATTGTTTAGGGAGTTTGGATAATGCTATAAGACTAAAAACACAACAAGTATAAATTCTGGAAATAAATATAAAATTTTTGGAAAGAAAATGTTTACGCTTCATTGTATTTTTCTAACATTTATTTTATTTATTCATTCAAAAATTGGGGTATAGGCCAGAGGTGTGTATTGGGGTGGGGGGCTGTACAAGGATTCACCAGAGACAGAGTAGGGAGCGGAACAGGCTGATCTATTGAAACCCACTGCTGAGGGGAACAGCATGGAGACAGGAGAGGTCTGCTGTGCTTTGTGGTCACTCCCTGGCCGGGGATCGAACTCAGGCCACAGCGGCTGCTGACATAGTACTGAGACAGTGGCTTGTGCCACAAGGGACGCCCTCTTCTCATTTATAGATTGTTATTTTTTTTAACTAGAAAAATAAAACACTGGGAAAAGAAAGTGTTATTAGATGGTCTTTTAATATACTTAGGTAAATAACTTGTCACCTGCCAACAGTGCTCAGTAGAATATATGGTAATCTGCAGGTTGTCCTCCCTCAGCCCTAATACACACCCTTTTGTCCTGCTTTGTGTTACCACAGCCTGGCGCTGCAGACTTTTCCTCCTTTTGCTAGCCCTCTTGACTTTAGTCTTTGCCAAAAGAGGGCGTTGGAAGAACACTTCAAAGCCTGGGAAGACAGCTTTTCAAGTTCCTTCTCTCCAGGCCTGTAGAGGGAGGAGAGGGGACTTCGGGTCGCTGGCGGCGCATGCCCGGCAGAAAGTTTCTTCCGTTTTTTCAAGGGGAATTTGTTCTATCAAAACTTTACTAGTTGAACATAAAAATCAATGAAGCGCCGTTGGAAATTCAGAAACGTCTTGGTTCTACAGTAGGATTTAGACAAAACATGAGAGGAGTTAAAGGATGGGCTGCAACTTGTGAAACTAGTTAACCATTTCGGGGGATATTAATTCTATACTTTTACATTTTCATTCAAATTCCAGATGAGATAATTTTTTAAATATTAAAACTACAGATGAGTATAATGTTAGAGCACAAAAGCCTTTCTTTACCTGACTAGTGGAAAAAATAGTATGAACAGATTGACAGCTCTGTTAACATTTCTATTTTGGATAAAAAGCAACATCGAAATACAGGATAAGCTACAATATAAGAAACGGCCAATCAACGCATTCAACAAATCCGAGAGCTCACTATGGTGAGTGCTAATAGTCTTAATGTACGAGAGCAAATACAATGGGAATACGCCAGGGACAAATCAAACAGGGTCCTTGCAACTGGTTTTTACAGTCTACAGGGAAGAAGCAGACGTGCATACAGGTGCTCACTCACTTCGAAGCCTCTCACAATACCCCTGAATCCTCTACACTGTACTCCCGAGGGCGCAGCTGCGGGGTGGCGGCGCCCGCGGCCCGCAGTCCCGGAGCCCCACAGGCGCGCTAGGTAGGGTCTGCGAGGCGGCGGGCCCGAGGGGCTGAAACGAGCCCCCGAGCCGAAGCCCCTGCGCCCAGGCCCGGGGTGGCCAGAGCCCGGGAGGAAGGGAGGGCCCGCCCCTCTCGGGGCTGGGGCCGGCGCCTTCTCTGCGCCCCAGGCTAGCTTTGGTCTCCCCGGCTAGCTCTTCGCATTCCCAGTGAGGGCGGAAACCAAAGAGCAAAGTAACACCACGCAGGCCAGCGCCATCCTACCTGTCGACCCCGCGGGTGTCGAGGCGCGTGCCGCCGCTGCCTTCTGATTGGCTGGCCCTGAGAATTCTCTCCGTTCATTGGTCATTCGTCTAGAGGAAGGCGGGTTCAGCGGCGAGCGGCCTTCCGGGGCTGTGGGGCTTAGTGCCTGCACCGGCGCATGCGCCGCGCCGTTTCCAAGCGGAGCCCCGCGCGGACTTCCGGCGCCAGACTGACGGCGCAACTGGGAGCGTCTGGGCGGCGGTGGGCGGTGTGTGTCCGGGGGCGGGGGC
>NW_004567133.1:19748243-19751189 GCF_000260355.1 Condylura cristata | reverse complement strand
GCAGCCCTTTGGTCTGGGGCCTGGAACTGAGGTTTTCATAGGCCCCACGAGTGCAGGCTCTGCCGGCCTGCAGAGTCGGGGCTACCCGGTCTTCAGAAGCGCTGATGAAGCTTGTAGTGAAGCAGGCACACAGCAGCGCACCTCGTAGGTGGGGCAGGGTGGGTGTTTCTACACTGGCCTGTGAAACGTGAACATTGACACTCAACGGGGTGGTGGAGGTTGTAAGCGTGGTCCTGTCAGGAGGCCAGCCGGGGCCTGGCTCTGCGGAACCTCGGTCTGTCCCTCTGGGCTGACATTGCTCATGTACCGATTCGCCCCTCCGTTTTTCTTTCCCCAGGAGTGTGTGTCCAGATGCAGGTCCAGCTGCTTCCGGGGACCCCTCGGGGTGCCTGAAGGGCCGATGCCCTGCCCAGGGTGAGGCTGACTGGCCTGAGCCTGGGGAATGGCAGCCCCCCTGGAACCTCAGGACCAGGCCCCTGGGGAGGGAGAAGGGCTTCTGATTGTGAAGGTGGAAGATTCCTCTTGGGAGCAGGACTCAGCCCAGCAAGAGGACGGCAAGGATGCCGAGGCCTGCCGCCAGCGCTTCCGGCACTTCTGCTATGGGGACGCAGGGGGGCCCCATGCGGCCTTCAGCCGCCTCTGGGAGCTGTGCTGCCGCTGGCTGCGGCCCGAGCTGCGCACCAAGGAGCAGATCCTGGAGCTGCTGGTGCTGGAGCAGTTCCTGACAGTGCTGCCGGGCGAGGTCCAGGCCCGGGTGCGGGAGCGGCAGCCCGAGAGCGGCGAGGAGGCCGTGGCCCTGGTGGAGGATCTGCAGAAACAGCCCGTGAGAGCCTGGCTGCAGGTGAGGGCGCTTCCGCTTCCAGCGGCACCACCATGGCACCCAGGCTGGAGAGAGGCCGGCTGTCCCCACCGAGCCGATGCCCGGGGGTTTGGGGAACAGTCACTGGAAGCACCTCAGGAGCAGGTCATAGCCAGGTGGCCTTGCTGGAAGGTCACCAGGGCTAGATGGCCCTGGCCCGAGGGGCCTTGCGGGCGGCGCGGGCTGAGCGGGCACATTCCTGGCAGGCAGGGTAGCTCCGAGCGCAGCCTGCCAACGTCCATGTGTTCTGTTCTTGGCCAGGCCCTGGTGACTCAGTGACAGGCGCATGAGAGCAGCAGAGGGGGTATGAGCAGGTAGAGCTGGCCAGTGAACCCCGCTGTCTCCGGGTGGGTGGGCGGGGCTCGAGCCCTTGACACTGGAGGCCTCTGGGAGCTGTTGCCCTGGGCAGGAAGGGCTCCTGACCCCCTGCCAGTGGGCTCCGTGGACTGGGCCTCGGGTCCGCTTCTCGCCGCCTGCTTGGCGGGGGCGTGTCCTTGGGCTCAGCACTGCTGGTGCCGCTTCCTCACCGGGACTTTCTCGCCCTGGCTCTGCTGGCCCCGCCCCAGTGTCCTGAGGGCTGTGTCCTGTCTCCCCCAGGGATTAGACTCTGTCCGCCCCGTCTGGTCTCGGTGCTGACGAGCATGTTGTGGTTCCTGCACAGGACGCGCCCCCAGAGGAGGTGGGACCCGAGGCCGCGGTCCAGGGGTCCCGGGCCGGGGGGCCTCCCCCAAAGGTGGGGCCGCGGAGCTGGCTGCCTGTCTCCTGGGAACAGCACAGCTGTGGCGGTGAGTCAGCCTGCGGGCCGCAGCGGGCTGGGCTGGGCCGCCTCCCCTGGACCTCTCCCCGGGTCCCACAGCAAGGGTGCTCCGGTGTGGGACGCCCAGGCGAGTGTGACTCGGGGCGTGCGTGCGGCCCACCGGCCAGGCCGGCCTCTGAGGCGTCACTCTTCCCCCACAGCGCAGCTCCCTGCTCTCCTTAAAGAGGGGAGTGCCAGAGAGGCCTCGGATGCCGGCCCCGCCTCAGGGCCCCACGTGAGTCCCCCAGAGGCCCGCAGCGCGCTGAGCTCCAGGGTGGGTCTTGCCTCCTCATCAGGGCTCCTCTCTGCTCTCGGCCCTGCTGGGCCCATCCTGTTCCCCGCCCCGTACCTGTGTGGTACCCCTGTGGCCGCCCAGCGCCGCCTGGCTCAGGCGGCCCAGAGCTGACGCTCCCACCTCGCCCCAGGGACCTCTGACCTTCGGAGACATTCCCTTCTATTTCTCCCGGGAAGAATGGGGCTCCCTGGATCCGGCGCAGAGGGATCTCTTCTGGGACATAAAGCGGGAGAACTCCCGGAACGTGGCCCAGGGTGAGTGGCTGGGACCCCGAGGTGCTCGGTTCCCTGGGCTGTAGGCGGCGGCACCTTGGGGGTCCCAGCTGCGGAGGGCGGACCGAGGTGCGCTGCAGGCCCTTCCCAGCCTGCTGGTGCCAGCCCCCCCGCCCCCCACCCGTGCTTCCTGGGGGGTCACGTCTGCACTGCTGGCCGGCCTGTGTGTCACATGAGGCTGCCGCACGCCAGCACCGGGACTAGGGAAGCCTCCGGCCAGGCCAGCGGACACTGGGGCTTTGAGGCCCCTCAGCCGCCGGGAAGAGGTGCTGATGGCGAACACACTCGGGGCCTGCAGGGAGGGGCCACAGGCTGGGCAGGGCCCCCTCGTGCCTGGGGTCAGCTCATTCACACCGCTGGACCCAAAGGGGCAGGCTAGGGTCTGCTGACCCGCCCGACTTGCGCTGGGAGCATAGGAGCTGGGGGCCGTAGTGGCTCCTGGGTTTCTGAGAACGTGGAGCTGCTCAGTTTCAACAACCCGGCTGGGAGTGCGGTTTGGGGTGGGAGCGGGAACCCCGGGGGTTGGCAGGAGTGTGAGCACCTGGCTCCTGCTTTTCCTCTCACCCGCTTTGGTGGAGGACTGAGGCGCGGGCTGCTGAGGCCGAGCCCGGGCGCTTCCTCTGCCCCTTCTGCCGGGGCCCAGCGCCCCTGAAGCCGCCTCTGCTTGCAGGTTCGGGGCTCAGGAGACAAGGCCCGACGAGCCAGCTGGAGGGGTCGGCGCTGC
>NW_004567133.1:19742143-19747825 GCF_000260355.1 Condylura cristata | reverse complement strand
GAGAAGCCCTTCGCCTGCGGCGACTGCGGCAAGAGCTTCTCGCTGCGCTCCTACCTGCTGGACCACCGGCGCGTGCACACGGGCGAGCGGCCCTTCGGCTGCGGCGAGTGCGACAAGAGCTTCAAGCAGCGGGCCCACCTCATCGCCCACCAGAGCCTGCACGCCAAGATGGCCCAGCCCGTGGGCTGAGGGCGGCCAGAGCCACCGCAGACCGGGACGGGGCACGCCTGCGCCCCCCCTCTGGCCCGAGCCGGAGCGGGCCTCAGGCGGTGGCGTGCAGGTGTGAGGAGGGAGGGGCCGCCCTGGCCCGTCTTGCTTGCCCTGCGCCCCGGCTGTTTCCAGCCTCTTAGGGCGGCCTCTGCCCTGCCAGCCTGTGCCTTCTGGCGGGGTGGACAACAGGCCTGGATACCCAGGCCGCTGCAGGGATGGCCACTGCAGCCGAGCTGGACCTGGGCGTGGGTGCTGAGGCTTTCCGGCCCCTCCCCCGCCAGGCCACGAGCACTCTGCCCTGTCCTGGGACAGGCGCACTGAGGCCTGAGCGCACCCCGCGCCAGTCTGCTGGAGAGGGTGGCCCGGGCTCAGGGCCGACAGCGCAGACGGAGCCGGGCGGGTGCTTGGCATCGGCGCCGCGGCCCGGGCCCGGCCAGCGCTCAGCGGTGCCGCCTCACTGAGCCTGGGGTGCTGCCTCGTGGGGTCGCACGTCAGCCACAGAGTGGCACCGACAGCTTCAGGCCACCAGCCCCCAGGAGCTCGTCCGGCTAACCTCCGCAAGTTTGAGAAAACAGAACGAGGGCCTGAATAAACGTGCGAACCTTGTCCAGGCTGTTTGATTCCGGTGGCTGCTGTGGGGAGGGGCCGGGACTCCTGCCCCTCCATGGCCTCCTGGCGCGTGTCCTAGGGTGTGCGGGGTGATGACCAGTGGCCCTCCTGGGCTTCCAGGTCAGCTGGACTCCAAAGGGCAACCGGGAGCCTTGGTACTGTGGTCCTGTCCCGCCAGGCCTGCCCAGATCTGCTGACCGTTGCTTTGCCGCAGCAGGGGGTCCTCCCCGCTCCTCGGTGGGGGGGGCGTGGCTTGGAGCTGGTGACTGTCGTGGGCGGCAGTGAACTGTCCACGGGGGACCTGGGGTGCCAAGCCGGTGCCTGGGCGCAACCCCAGGGAGAGGGCTGAGTCACAAAGGCCCTTCCCCGGCCCTCGCGGCCCAGGACACCTGCCCCGTGGCTGCAGGCTGCAGCCCGCGGAGCGCAGAGTTGGGGCCGAGCCCCTGCAGCCCTCTAAGTGGGGCCCGGTTCGCCTGGGGGGCCCTTGGCCGCCTGGAGGGTGTGGGGCCGAGATGCACGTTCTGTGCCTTGGTGCCGGTCTCTGCCCCAGCTCTTCATCAGCCAGCTCCCCCATTCAGTATTTTATGCTGAGTTTCACTGTGGACAGCAGCTCCCTCCTGGGGGTGCCCTTCACCCTCCCAGGCCCATGGCGAGTGCAGCGGGCAGCGGCGTTCACTGCCTTGCCCCGAGGGAGCCACTGGGGTTAAGGATCGTTCGGGAGGGGGGCCAGGAGCTAAGAATAGGACCCGGCACAGGCCCGCTCCTGGGCGGTGGCGGCATGCCAGCCAGGAAGTAGACCGCGGGTCAGGGAGCAGAGCAGGGGCAAGGGCGTTGGGGCAGGACCCAGGGCTCGGGAGGGGGCAGAGTCCAGCTCAGCCGATAACGGAGCCGACAGGGCGCAGCTCGGGGAGGGCCGGGGAGGCGCTCGGCGCTGGGAGGAAGCCCTCTGCTGGCCCCCATGGCCTTCCTGGTGGCCGGGACCCTGCAGGTGGCCGCACAGGTGGCCGACGCGCGCGAGAGCCTGGGGAGAAAGGTAGTGGGCGGTGCGGCCGGCCCTGCCCTCTCCCGGCCGCGCCAGCCCCGCCGCAGCTCTGGCCTTGCCTCCTCAGGGCAAGTACAGCCTGCAGGGGCCCAGGATGGCCCTGACGCTCAGCACCCCTGAGGTGCCAGCCTCCACGGCGGCCGTCCTGGACGCCACGCTCCGGGCCCTGGGCTGCGGGAGCTGCCAGAGGCGGGAGGTGCCCACACAGGTGAGCCCGCCCTGCCCTCCGCCACTGCCCGCCGTGCCCAGACTCAGGTGCCCTCTCCTTGCTCTAGGACTTCCTGGGGGAGCTGGCCGCGTTCCGGGAGCAGCTGGACGCTCGCGGGGACCCTGTGGGTTGTGCCCTCGTGGCCTTGGTGGCCCCCAGTGGGCAGCTGAAGCAGCCTCAGCCGCTGGTCCGGGAGCTGAGCCGGTGCAGGGCCTTGCGGGGTCGCCCCAAGGTCTTCCTGCTGCTCTCGGGCGCTCCCGGGGGTGAGTGGGCCTGGCAGGGACCCCTGGCGGGGGCAGGGCCAAGGCCTGCGGGCGGGGGAGGAGAGGCCAGGCCGGCATGTCGCTCCCCGCAGCTGCCCTGGAGTCGGGCGCCTTCCTCACCCACCTGCGCCAGCGGTGCGGCCGTGCTCCCCGGGGGTCCCTGCAGCAGCTGCTGACGGAGGTAGCCCCCCGCCCCCATCGGACGCCAAGTCGGTCCCCTCCCTGCCCACGCGCCCCGCAGGCCGGCTTGTCTGCACGTCCAGTGCCACTTCCCCGCCCCCCGCGCCCCACGGCCGCTCAGGAGCCCCAGGGCGCCTAACTGCCCCATCGCCCCACCTGCCCCCAGCCACCCCTGCCCTCCGTGCGCTCCGAGCCCACCGTGCACACTCCCCGGCGGCGGCACCGCCCTGCCCGCTGGCCGGCCCATCCTGGGGCGGGCTGCACCCCCGGAGGCCTCATGGGGCACCCTGGAGGTGCCGGCCCGGCCCTGCTCCTCTGTCTGCCGGGGCACTGCCCACCCTGTGCGCCTTCCCACACGGCGCCGACGCGCCCCTCTGCAGGGCTGACCTGCAGCTGGTGGCGGGCAGTGGAATGCAGCTGTGTCCAGGGAGGACCTTGGGCTGGAGCCTGAACTTGCCCCTTCTAGTGTCCTCACCTCCTTCTCCTGTCTCTTCTCCCCTCTGCCCTGGCGGGGGCCCAAGGGGCTGGGAGCGGCCCGAGTCGGCCACGCTGCCCGCCGCAGCAGCCCTGAGGGTCGTCTGTCACCACCCCCAGGTCTTCTGCAGGGTGGCTGAAGAGTCTTCAGGGGCCACCCCCTGCCCATTTTTCCGGAGTTCTCTGCGGGGTTCGCTGTGCCTGCATGAGGAGGAGCCTCGGCGGCCGGAGGTGTGGGTCGGGGCGCCAGTCTGAGCGGGACAGAGGCTCCCGGCAGCCCGGGCGGGGGGCAGGGGGGCTGCGAGCCCCAGCCCTGACGGCTGTCTGCAGCGCTGCCCCGGCCCCAGCTCGCGCTACGACCTGTCGGGGGCCCGCGCCGCCCTCCTCCTGGCGGTGGGCAGAGGCCGGCCAGGGGCCGAGCAAGACCTGGCAGCACTGGGCGACCTGTGCCAGACCCTGGGCTTCAAGACCACCCTGAGGACAGATCCCACGGCCCAGGTAAGGGGCCGTTCAGCAGGGGCCCCCTGCCCTGGACCCCAGGTACACTCATGGGCGGGGCTGCGTCCTCACACCCCGCCCGCCCTGCTGCTTGCCCCCGCCCACTCCCCGCCTCTGGAAGCGAGTGGGAGTGGGCGCCCTGGGCAGCGCTGCTCGGCCCCCTGCACCCTGCTCAGTCCCAGCTGGGTCCTTGGGCTCTTCCTGGGGGCTTTCGCTTCCGCGGCGACCCGTCTGCGCCCGCCTTCCTCTCGGCCTCGTGGCATAGCTGGTCCCCAGGCGAGGGCCCGCGGGAGGCCGCACCCGTCTGTCCCCTCCAGTGAGGCCCCACCAGGCTGTCAAGCAGGGCTTAGCGGGGGGACTTCCTGGGCCCGACGGGAGGGCGGGGAGGGGCTGGGCGCCCCTCAGTGTCTCCTGCCTCAGGCGTTCCAGGAGGAGTTGGCCCAGTTCCGGGAGCGGCTGGACACCCATCGGGGCCCCGTGAGCGTTGCCCTTGTGGCACTGATGGCCCACGGGGGGCCTCGGGGGCAGCTGCTGGGGGCCGATGGGCAGGAGGTGCGGGCAGAAGTGCTGGTGCAGGAGCTGAGCCGGTGCAGGGCCTTGCGGGGACGTCCCAAGATCTTCCTGCTGCAGGCGTGTCGTGGGGGTGAGCTGGCCTTGGGGGCCTCTCTGGAGGCCCAGCTGAGTTGCTTGCCTCAACCAGCCTGCTTGGCGAGGCCTGCCCTTACCCTCCTGTCCACTTCCTGCAGAGCCCTGAGACCAGCCCTTCCCCACCCCCCTCTCCCAGATGTCAGGGCCATGAGCTTGAGCACCTCACCCTCAGCACCCGAAAGTTTCCAACCTGGGGTTCTGCTCTGGACCCTGATGCACCCCCATGTCTGACAGCACCTGCCTGTCACCCTCAGGACACAGGGATGCGGGGGCGGCCCCCCCAGTGTCCCCCTGGCCCTGGCGCTGGCTGCAGCCGCCCGCCACTCCCTCACAGGCCGATGTCCTCCAGGTGTACGCCGACGCGCCAGGTGGGTCTGCCTGCCCGTGGGGGCCTGGGTCGGGCAGGGCCATGGGGTGTGTGGAGCACGTCCCCCGCGCTCGGAGCAAGGGGGACGGGACCCTTGAAGACCAGGGCCGCACCCCCCAGCTCTGCCCCCAGCCGCAGGTCAGCTGCACTCAGGACAGTGAAGTAGCTTTCTGAGGTCCGGCCCCCCCGGGGGCAGGGCCACTGTGGCAGGGCTGTCCTTCTTGCCTGACACTTTCTGTGCAAGGGAGCCAGCTGGGGCCAGGGCTGGGGAGCCCCAGCTGGGGAGCCCCAGCGTGCTGAGCGTGGTCCCTCCTGCAGGCGGCTCCTCCAGGGGCGTCCCTCCCGGGAGCTGGGACCAAGCAGACATCCTGAGGGTCTACGCAGCTCCAGAGGGTAAGGGCATGGCCTCGCCAAGCAGTGGCCGGCCCAGCTTCCTGGCCAGGAGCCAAGGGACTCCAGGGACAGCCGGGCCTGAGGGTTGGGGTGCAGGGGCACCCCCTCACTGCTAAGCCCTCCCCCCTTGTTTGCCATTTATTTCACTAGGACAGCTCTGACCAGGGCGGGATGAGCCCGCCCCCTCTGCTCCCGGCTCTGGTCCTCCAGGACACTGGGGCCCACTCTGGTCCCCGTGCCCGCTCAGTGGGGAGCCGCTGTAGTCACTGCACACAGGAAGCCCCAGCCTGCCCCACCCCCACCAACTCTGGGTCCCCCCATTTCAAGGCAGCTGGAGGCACTGGCCTGACACCCCCATCCCTGCCCTAGGCTATGTGGCCTATCGGGACGAGAGGGGCTCCGACTTCATCCAGACGCTGGTGGAGGTCCTCCGAGC
This sequence comes from Condylura cristata, assembly GCF_000260355.1. Classification (NCBI taxonomy): domain Eukaryota; kingdom Metazoa; phylum Chordata; class Mammalia; order Eulipotyphla; family Talpidae; genus Condylura; species Condylura cristata. Next base: position 19,742,497 of record NW_004567133.1, on the reverse strand, counting down.
TGACCCCGCGGGGGACCTCCTGGAGCTGCTCACTGAGGTGTGCTGGGTCTTGGGGGCTGCCTGCAGCGGGGCGCTGGACTCATCCCTCACGCCCTACCCCAGCCTTCTAATCCGCGCCAGTTCAGGGGTTGGGCGGTGGGCCCCCCGGCGCGGCCAGCTTGCCCAAGCCCCCCGGTGCCGGCTGCTGCACCGGCCGCGCGTGCTGGGCACAGGCCGGTGGTTCTTGCAGGTCAACAGGCGGGTGTGCGAGCAGGACGTGCTGGGACCCGGCTGCGACGAGCGCCGCAAGGCCTGCCTGGAGATCCGCAGCTCGCTGCGGCGCGGGCTGAGCCTGCGGGCCTGAGCGGGGCCCCG
>NW_004567133.1:19734292-19741058 GCF_000260355.1 Condylura cristata | reverse complement strand
CCGAGCCCGGGCGGGGGCGGGAGGAAGGCCGCGTGGGGCGCGCGGGCTGGGGACCGCGCCGAGGTGGCCGCAGACTGGACTGGGACCACGACACGCGGCCCCTTGCTAGCCCCGGTGGCCTAATGGATAAGGCATTGGCCTCCTAAGCCAGGGATTGTGGGTTCGAGTCCCACCCGGGGTACAGGGGTTGCGTTTTAGACTTGGGGGGAGGGCTAGTTTCGTGGTGGCCCCCGCTACGGCGAGAAGGCACCTCATAGCGTCCGAGGCTGTTTTCCGTCGAGGGCTTCGCCTTTTCAAATCTCAGGTCTCAGGAAAACGCCTGGACCCGCATCCCGCGCGCGGCTCCACCCCACATGTGAAGGGTGTTAGTACCCGCACGTTTTCCAGGCGTGTTGATTGGGTCGTGGTCTCATGTGTTTTGTCAAAGTCCTTGCCTTTTATAAGGAGGCACAACTGTTTCAAGATCAAATTATTTGACATTTGACCTGATTTAAAATAATGGGGGCCAGGAGAGCTGGTAATACCTGAGTGTGCGCCTGGCTTCGCTGGCCTCAGCACACACTGAGGTTCTGTGGGTGCGTTCCTCTCCTCCGCGGGGTACATGCTTCGGATAGACGCATGCAGGAAACGCCGCTGCGCCTTGAAGGAGATGGTCTTGTTTCTCAAATACAGTTTAATAAACTGGGGAAATTATTGGGCTGATTGGAGGGGTGGCCCTGAGTGGGTCCCATGAAGGGACATCTCTCATGCTTCTCTCTACTTTGGGACACCTTGAAATAGTTCATGATCAGCTTTCTGTTTGGTCCATGCAATACAAGTCTTCATCCTCGAGGTGAGGGTCTGCAGGTACAAGATGTGGCACAGAGAGCCCTCCCGCCCCTGCAGCTTGGGGCTCCTCCTTGCAGAACATCTGGGACCCCGCCAGCTTCACTGAAACTGGGCCATGTCCGCAGTGTCTGCAGAGAATTCAGCCACGGAACTATTCAAAGATGCTGCTTCCCTCACCATTTTTGTCTCCCAATTTCTGGAAAAGTAAAGAAGATTCCCTTCCATAATGGGTGAGCCTTGCCCAATCCGTTGGTCTTGAGAGCCGAGACCAAAGGTCCCCAGGAGGAAGGGATTTGGCCTCAGACCGCTTTCTGACCCAAACTGTCCACTCTCCTGGGAATGCCCAGCTGTGCGGCAGAATCTGCGTTCTAGTCCTCTCAGCCGTGTAGGCCCATTCCTTGACATCGCTCCCAGTGCACATGTTGTTTCCTAGAGAACTCTGATGCCCCAGCCCTGCACCAAGGGGGGCCAGCTGCTCTCTCAGCACTAGGATCTCAGCTCCCTGGAGAGGAGCTGGAAGGAACCCGGCCTGAGCAGAGGTGCAGGAAGGGGTGGGGCAGGCCACCCATCCTAAGACTCTGGCCAGGAGCTGGCCACCTGAGGTTGACCCACCCCAGCCCTGGAAAGGAGCCCAGCTTTCCCTCCTGGCTTCCTCCTCTCTGGGCCACACCACAGCTCTCCTTGCCGGGAGTATGCCCAAAACCCCAATTTCTTACCATTTGAGGACAGGGAGCAGCCGATGAGGGTACCACGTCCTTATCCCTCCTCTCCCCCAGCCGGCCAGTCCTTTGGAGGAGAGGGGGCCGGTGCACCTAAGCGGATCGTGCTGTCCGTCGTCTGGGTGGGACAGGCAGGCCAAAAGTACTGATTTGATAGGACAAACAGGAGACAGTGAACAGCTCCTCCCTGGGGGAGGAATCACCAACTCTGATCGGTTGCAAGGCGTGGTGACAAAAGTCCTCGCCCAACGTGGGGCTCGAACCGACGACCCTGAGATTAAGAGTCTCATACTGTACCGACTGAGCTAGCCGGGCGCCGCGCCTCGGCGGTCCGGCGGGCCTCATGAGTCCTGCAGATGGTCCGCGGTGGGCGGAGGCGGGTCGGGATCCCTCGCACCCGGGCTAGCGCCAGGGCGGCGCTCAAGGTGCTCTCGGCGAGGAACGGCCGGGCTCTGCCTGCGTGTGCACCGCGCTCCGCGGCCCTCGGGGGCTGGAAAGTCGGGCCCACGGCCGGGAGGGGGTCACAGGTGACCGCGGGGCCTCGGCGGGGTCTGCGCTCAGCACTGAGCGCCCATTCCGGTCGCGCCGACCTCCGGCCTCACACGCCGTCCTCTCCGGCGTCGAGGAGCAGAGCGGCGGCGTCAGGGCTCCGCCGTCGGGGCGCCCGCTGGCCACGCGGATGCGGGGCCCTTGGCCCCGGGGGCCGCCGACCCCCGCCCAGAACGCCCGCCTTGGGGTCCCCCAAGCGGAGCTCAGATCTCCGCTGAGCGGGAGCGCGCCGCGGGGAGGGCGGGACCCCTATCCGGAGGCCCGAGGGCGCGGGCGGCAGCGCCCCCCGCAGGGTCCTCGCGCGGGCCCCACGGAGCGTGAGGTTCCTGGGCGTCTAGCGTAGCGATCCCCCGCCGCGGTCCTGCGCCGTCGCCGGCCCCCCCCTGCGTCCCCCCGCCGCGGCCCAGGCTCCTGGGGCCAACGTCAGCGCCTTTCTGCCAGGCTGGCTCGTTGGTCTAGGGGTATGATTCTCGCTTTGGGTGCGAGAGGTCCCGGGTTCAAATCCCGGACGAGCCCAGAGCTTTTGAAGGCCCAGGCGTTCCCTGGGGACCTGGCGGCAGGGGGCCGCCCCCAGTACCTAAGTCGATGCTTGAGCCCCGGGCTACAGGGTGTGGGGAGGGGGCCGAGAGGACCCCCTTTTTTATTCTTGGGGGGCGGGGAGGTCATCCCTTTCCATTGCCGAAGGACCCACTTTCCTGGGAGCTTCCAGCTGGAGAGGGGCCGCTGAAGACCGGTCCCCAGCCACCGGAAGGCAGGAAGGGCGGCCAGACAGGATGGAGCCTGTGCCTCAGTGTTGGGGCCACAAAGGGCTTGGGGTCCCACAGGCTTCCAGAAGCTGTTCTGAGAGGAGGGAATCTCATGTCCAGGCTGGAAGATCTGGGCGTTTTCACAGGGTTGCGGTTCACTTAGGTCTGGTGAATTCGACCACCTGGTGGCTGTCACTGTAAAGGTGTTACTCAGTTCCAAAGAGGAGGGGTGCCCCCCCAAGGGCCACAGAGGCGGCTCCGTGAAAATGAAGGGGAATCTGGGCGGGAGTCTTCATTGTGGTTTCCGGAGGGTGATGGAGGAGAAGTGGGGGACCGGCCTCTCCAGGCCGCTTTCAACGGCTCTGGTCCGTGCAGGTGCTGTCGCTGGCACCCAGGCTGTCGCTGGCAGGAGGCTGGGCCAGGTGAGAGGGAGAGGCGGCTCTGCCCTGTCAGCACGTCACAGGTCGCCTCAGAGGCTGCAGGGAAGGCTTGGGGAACACTGTCTTCACGGGCGTTTCCGGACCCCATTCCACAGCCCAGGGGGCAAGGGGCTTTCCCTGCAGGGGCCCGGAGACCCAGCCGGCGGCGGCGGGACGGTCGCAGCTCCACCTACTTGGGCCAGGGAGTGAGTCTTGGACTCTGGGGGAAGCCCCCCCAGGGTGTGGCGGGCGTGGGGGGTGCAGTCGGGAGCGCGGGAGTGTGCAAGTCTGTTCCCAGCTCTTGTCGGGACCCAGGTCCTCGCAGTGGTGGGAGGGGGGCTTTCACCATCCCATGGTCTGTTTTCCACCTGGGGAAGGGAAAGTGGCCCACCGGACACCCGCAAACCAGATGCGTGTGGCAAGGCTGCCTCATTCCTCTCCTGCCCGCGGGGCCTGAGTCCAGCTCTTCCGATCGGGAGCGGAGGGGGAGCCGGACAAGCTCACCCGGCGGACAGAGACGGCGCCTTCATCGACGGCCGCAGGGCCTTTCGGCAGCGGCTCGTTGGTCTAGGGGTATGATTCTCGCTTAGGGTGCGAGAGGTCCCGGGTTCAAATCCCGGACGAGCCCCTTTTAAGCTAGTCTCGGTGTTTCCGGGAGCCCTGGAATCCCCGTTTCCCATCATGTTTTCTACTCTGGAACAAGCCCGCCCAGATCCACCTCGTGATCCCCGCAGTGGGCTGCTCGGGCCTGAGAGGCCTGGCCGGTTGAGGGGTCATTGCCATCTGAGGGTCCTACCTCCCACGCCAGCCCCAGTAAAATTTGAATTTTTCACGGTGGCGGGGCCTCTGACCCCGCAGGCTGGAGCAACGCGGTAGGCGCGCCTTCTTCTCCCGGGAGGCGTACTCCAGTCTCTTGCCCAGCGAGGGGGCGGAGGGCTGACCGGTCCAGCGCCAGGCGGGACGCAGCGCCCCCCAGCGGCTGGAGGGACGGGGGCTGAGGCCCTCGGGTTCGCGTGGCCGGGTGCTTGGTGTCGGGAACTGGGACGGGAACCCAAAAGATCGCCCAACGTGGGGCTCGAACCCACGACCCTGAGATTAAGAGTCTCATGCTCTACCGACTGAGCTAGCCGGGCAGGTGCCGGGCGGCTGGGGATCCCCTTGCTGTCATCGAACAAAATGTCCAGGTGGCTCAGGTCCGAGCTGCAGCGGGGTGCGAGTCCGCCGGCCAGTGCGGGGTGAGGCCCAGGCGCGGCGGAGAATTCGCCGGGCCTGCGGGTTCAGGGAGCCCCAGCAGAGGCCAGCAAGTGTCGCCCTGACGGCGGGCTGGTACTGTGAGCCAAGGGTTTTATTTGAAGATATTAAAAGAGATTTAAAAAGTGATATCAAATGTATCAGAGCGCAGCGATGCGCCACGTGCTTTACTGGAGAAAGGTGGAGGGAAAGGTCTGGCGGGCGCCTCCCTCCCGCCGCGTCCCCAGCTCCAGGGCGGCGCCGGGTGCTTGCTGCTGTCAAACCCCAGCCTCGCGATTTCAGCCAGAACCTGGGGGTGCGCTGCAGGCAGTTGGGGGCCCGGGTTTGCGCGCTCCATTCGTGCCTCTAACTTCCCGACGGGGCAGCCTCGGGTCGCCCGGCTAGCTCAGTCGGTAGAGCATGAGACTCTTAATCTCAGGGTCGTGGGTTCGAGCCCCACGTTGGGCGCTGCTTTTGTGCCTGAGGGAGACTTTGCAGGTTCCCAGTCGGGGCTGTCAGAACTGCCGGCCCTTCAGCCAACACAGACCCCCCAGGCGGCTTAGGCAGCATCGGGCCCAGTACGCCCCCGTTGGAACTGGGCCCTGAGAGCACTTGCTTATTAACATTTTTGGGTGCTCACTCTCTGCATGGGACCTCCGCTCTCTGGGAACCTCCCCGGCAGCTGAGTGACCTCGGGTCATCAGGCCCTTGCCTCCCCTCCCCAGCTAGCGGGCTCTTTATCGTGAGTCGCTAGACTCCTGCTGGTGGAAGTGAGCTTCCCGCTGCCCAGAGAGGGAGGTGTGTGACAGAGGGGCGTGCAGTCCCTGCCCCAGTTCCCGAGGACCTCAAGCGGAGCTCTGCCCCCTCCCGGGTGGGAGCAGGGGTTGGCGAAGACCACCTTCAGGATGCCCGCCTGCCAGCAGGGCCTTCCCCCAGCGCCGGCCTGCCTGAGCTCGCAGCGCATGGCCGGTCCCAAGTGGCGGGCGGCTGGGGACTCTCCCAGCTTCGGGGCCTGTGCCTGCCGGCGGACTCGGGGGGCTGGAAGAGAAGGCCGGCGGGAGCCAGAGACCGCAGGAGACCCCTTCCGCCGCCTGGCGAGCTCAGCCGCGAGGGCCCCCTTGTCGTTCCCGTCCTGGCGCCACGAGACCGGGGCTCCTGCTTTTGCTCCCCCTGCGGTCTCCACCCGCCGATAACCCAGCTGTCAGCGAGTCATAAGGACATGTGGGAGGGTAGCCCCTGTGGCTCGTTGGTCTAGGGGTATGATTCTCGCTTAGGGTGCGAGAGGTCCCGGGTTCAAATCCCGGACGAGCCCGTGGTCTTTTACAGAAACACTTTGCGGGCCGGGTCCCCGCGCTGCCGGCTGAGGTGCCCACCGGTGCTCCCAGTTTTGTCCAGGGAGAGGAGGCCCCCCGCAGTCGGCAGGGGCCAGCCCTCAGTTCCCGCCAGAAAGGGGCGAGGTACCTTCGGGGTTCAAGTCCAGCATTGCTGCTTGTGACTCACCCACTACTTGCGCGGTGGAGGCCCAGAGCTAAGGCTGGAGCTTGGGGCCGCCCTCCAGGCCCTTTCTGCCTTTTTCCTCCTGCTCCCCCCACCTCTCCCCTTTCCTTCCCTCCCTTCCCCTTAGTCCCTTTGTTTCTGCACACCCCTGTTACTGCCCCCCACCCCAAGTCCCTCTGCGGCATGGCAAAGTGTTCGTAGTGGGGGGGAGGGAGGACGCGCTGGGGGTCCGCGCTGGCAGGACGCGGGGCCAGCGCCCGACTGAGCGTCAGCTGTGCTCAGCCCCTTTCAGCCAGGGCGGGGATGGGGTTTGGTGTGGGCCCTGAAGTGATTATTAATCCAGAGGGCTGCTGCGGTGAGGGCCCTCACCAGGTCCAGCGGGCCACCTGCTGGCCGCGGGGCAGACCGTCCAGCTAAATTGGGGGCAGGGAAGGCTGGTGTGGCACGTCTGGCCAAAAGTTCATCTTAAAAATATTTAGCGATTGGTTTTAAGATTGTTTTGTTAACAGCTTTAAGAAGATTGAAAAGAAGAACACTCGGGGGATACTCGAGGTTTCCAGTAACACTAATGGTGGAGTTGCGGGGACTCTTGCTACACCCACGGGAAATATTGGACCTTAAAAACTACCTTTTCTAATATACGGAGAACTGACGAAACTCAACAAAAATAAACAACCCCATCAAAAAATGGGCAGAACTAAAAAGACACTTCTCCAAAGAGGAAATGCAGATGGCCAACAGGCATATGAAAAAATGTTCAACATCACTCGTAATAAGG
>NW_004567133.1:19723574-19733332 GCF_000260355.1 Condylura cristata | reverse complement strand
CCCCCCCCCATGTGAGCCACGGGAAAAGAGAAGGCAGGGGGTGCGGCCCTCGCCCACCCCAGGGTCCGCTGCCCCTGAGCACGGAGCCGCGCGCAGCCCGGGTCCTCCCCGGAGGGCAGGGTTCTCGCAAAGGGCCCAGCCCGCGAGGGGCCTCGGGGAGCAGGCCGCCCCTGGCCGCAGGGTGCCTCCGCTTCGCCCCGGCTTATTTAGCGTCGAGGACGTTCCCGGAGGGGGTGGAGAGTGAACTGTAGGTGGGATGATCTCCAGGCACCAATGACAAGTGGTAGATTTGGGGGCGGGGGGGAGCCCGCGAGGTCCCAGGAGCTCTCGTTGCGGGGTGAGGGGGACCCCGGACTTCACGTGGGAAGGTCTCCAGCAGGGGAAGGGAGGAGGGTGGCGGCGGCAACACTTCGGGGATTTCGGCTGGGTGCAGCGCAAGGGCTTGGCCTGGAGCCCTGCGCCCCCTCCCCCTGCATAGAAAAGCGAGGCGCGGGGAGCGAACACGCCGGTAGTCGGGGCGCCCGCCCGGCGCCCGCGCGGAAGCGGAGAGCCTGGAGGTGGGCGGGGGCCGAGCGCGCCACCCCGGTCCCGCCGACTCCCCACCGCGCTGTGCTCCCCCGGCGGTGGGGCTAGCCGGGCCGGAGCACCCAGCAACTGCGCAACACAAGCGGGGCGCCCGAAGGGCTTCAGATTCGGCCGCCGAGCTCCACCGCCGGCTCCAGACGCGTCCATGAGAGTGACGAGTCGTTTCTGCCTTCAATTATTCTCAGGAATAACCCCGGCGTCTGCCCCAGTGGCCTAATGGATAAGGCATTGGCCTCCTAAGCCAGGGATTGTGGGTTCGAGTCCCACCTGGGGTAAAGTGGGCGCCAGCGACTTTTTGGAGCCCAGAACCCTGCGGCCGCCGTCGGGACTGGAGGCCTCTTACTGCTCGGGTCGGCGGGAAGGAGGGGCCCTCCGGGGAGAGGGCGGGCAGGCACCTTGCTTGGTGGACAGTTAGACCCCGCCGGCCCGCCGCAGCCGGCCGGACCGGGGCGGCCCCACCGAGGGGTGTAGGAGCTACTTTTGCTAACAGCAACGCCGAGTTCCCCTCGCTGCTCGTGTCTCTTACTCTGCGCGGGAAGCCGCGGGCGGTCTTGGCGTCCCCCCGCGATGCGGGGCCTGGGACCTTCCGGGCGCCTCGGTGGGCTCCGACGTCACCGGCCAGTCTCGCCCGGGCGCCGGGGGCCCAGCCGCGCCCGCATCAGCAGCCGCGCGCGGAGCTCGGGGGAGCGGACGCTGCGCAGACCGGGAGAGCATCGCCCCTCAGAACGGCCTGGTGCGGGCCCAGCGTCGCCGTCGGGCACCCCAGGCGGTGCGCGAAGGGACCCCTGGCTCCCTTCTGGTCTGTCTTAAAAGCCCGTGGCTCTCTCCCCAGGGCCCGCAGCCGAGGGCGCTTAGAGAACTCTTCAGGGAATGAAGCGCCCCACCCGCGAGTAGCCAGCGCCCACCGGGCTGGAGGCGCCGCCCTGCCGGGTGGCGGGCGCCTTCTTTGGGGAGGCTGGGGGGTTTCATCCTGCGGAGTGACCCGCAGCCTTGGGTCAAGTCCCATGGGGCCGCAGGCAGCCGCTCCGAGAGGCGCGATTACCGCGGCCCGGTGTCGCGACTCCTGCTTCTGTGCGCACCGGGCGTGACCACGGGGCTGCAGCCGAGCACACCATCACGGGTGCACGCGGCCACCGCCGCAGCCCGGCTAGCTCAGTCGGTAGAGCATGAGACTCTTAATCTCAGGGTCGTGGGTTCGAGCCCCACGTTGGGCGTGGTTTCTGTTTTTCTGCCTATTCTAAACACGTGCCCAGTAGAAGCATTTGAAGTAGTTTGGCAACAATTCTCAATAACCATATCATTTTAAAAAGGGTAAACCAGGTTTAATGGGTTCTCCTGGAGCTGCTACAGCGTGACCCCCGCATCTGTAATTACAATTTTTCTAATAGCCCCACAATTTTTAAGGTGAAATTGATTTTGTCATAGATTTTTCTCAATTTATTACAATTTCCAAAGCAACATAGAAATGACTGAGAATATTATGTCTTCCGTCTAAGCACTTTTGACATTTTGTCTGTGTGGGCCTGTCCTGGGCCTTGTCAGCAGTGGGGCTGCAGCCTGGACCTCATCTTCTAGCACCCCACAATTGTGACAACCCAAAATGTCTCCATACACTGTCCAAATTCCCCTGGAGGGCAACTTGGCCCGGTTGTGGCCCTGGCTGGAGAATGGGGAAGGACCTATGGTGCGAAAAGCCTTCCTTTGGGATCTGACAGGCAGGCTGGCTGGTGCAGGTGGGGGGCCCCAGGCTGCAATAGCCAGCCCAGAAGGGCCCCTGGAGTGGGGACATAGGCTTTCCCAGAGCGCTGAGTAAGGCTGTGTGCCGAGACCCACGGCCAGCGGGCTTCGCAGCAGTCAGGCCAGGAAGTAGAGGAGCCCAAGATCCTGTCGAGTGTGAATTGGAGGAAGTGGTGTGGACTCCTGGTTTTCCAGAAAGGCAGGTGGATGGCCAGTCAGATAAGCAGGCACAGGGTATCTGAAAAGCATTTGCTCCTCGCGTTCTGGAGCCTGGGGAGTCCGAGGGCAAGGTGGGGCAGGTTCCCTCTGGGGCGGCCCCTTCCCCGTTCACAGTGGCAGTCCCCTGTCCTCACAAGTGGAAAGGGCGGGGAAGCTCTTGAGATGGAGGGGTGTCTTTCACAAGCATGCTCCACCCTCCTACCGAATCACCCCAAAAGTCTCATCGTGCCTAATGACCCCAAAAATACCATTACATGGTGGTTGGGTTTCAGTATAGGACGGGGGTGCTCACAGACCGTCAGTCCATCGCAGTACCCGTGTGCATGCGTGTATCTTCACACACACACACTTTGTCCCCAGAAGAGCCCGCAGAGAAGCGATACTTGGCTAGGAGGGACACCCCGAGTGCCCAGAAATCACCACCAGTGAAGGACTGAAGGACTTGGTCCTGCCGAATATGACCGCCCGCTGCCGTCTCCCTTGACGGGTGGCCGCCCCCACGGGGCGCAAGCGGGCCTGCTTGGCCTTGATTCCGGCAGCTGACCAGCCCCTTCCCTGCGCGGTGAGGTGAAGGCCTGGATGCTTCTCTGGAGAGGCAGGGCTCGGAGATGTGGGAGGCTGAGTGGCTCTGTGACCGGCTGAGACAGGAAACTGCGCTCCCCACGCCCCGCAGGTGGCTGGCACATCCATGCAGTCTGACTGAGAAGCAAAGGCAAAGTTCTATACCTAACCGCACCTTCTTGATTCGTCTGGTAGCTTCTTTATGAGTTTTTTTTTTTTAATAGCAAACATCCCATGTTTGCAATAAACCAAAATTTAGATCCAGAGGGCTTATTAGATTCCAGGGGCGTCTCTGCCCAGTCCTTCCCAGGTGATCCTGTGTCTCACCTGCGTCACGCGGCAGGCTCATGATGTCACATGATGACCCGAGACGGCCAAGCCCTCAGTGACGCTGGTAGATACAAGACTGTGGCCTTGGTTGTGGGTGGGGACTTCCTGAGGCAGCTCCTCTGTCACAGTGGCCGCTACCTGTCCGAGGAGCGACACGTCCATGCGAAGGTGAACATCGTGAGGGTCCTGTTCCCACCAGCGCAATCCCGACGGCCTGGTCATTCTCGACCATCTGGGAGTTGAAACTCATGCGTTCCTGTCTCCACAGTTGTTCTGTATCTCTTAGTGTCGTTTTTTCTGGAGAGAGGAGTGCCTCCCCCGGAACCTGGGAGGGGTTTCATCCTCCTTAAGTCAGGGGAAATCAGCCCTCAAGGGTCAGTGAGCTGCCGTATGTTGCCCCGTCTTTGTATAGACAAAGATTTGACTTGAAGATTTCCCGTTTTATGCTCATTCGTCCCTTTCCATGGAGTAAGTCGCAGGTATGCCCTTCTGGCAGAGTTCTGGCATGCCCTTGACTGGCATCTGGACTTTGCTCCCTTGGGGGGTACTCTCGGGGTCCGGGTCTGAGCTCCACGAATGTGAGAAAACAGGTCATGCGAACAAGCAGCCACGTCTGAGAAAGAGCAAAAGAGCGTATCAGGAGAAGTGTCCAGGTGCGTGCGAGGGCTCGGCCATCTGGGGCTAGACAGGGTGTGCCGAGAACTAGAACAGCAGAGATAGAGCTGCAGTCTGTCGATGTGCTGTTGTTATTGCTGGAGACTGTCTAGACAGATTAAGCAAATATGCTGTTGTTTCAGCTTGATAATGTAGGGTATATAATGTGCAAAATAAAGGCTCACTGCACGCTGGACATAGAGGTCAGCCCTCTGGTGTGTCCTTCACAGGCGCCCCGGGTTCCCGACCCACTAGAGGTCCACATCTTTTGATGCTCAAATTGTTGCCAAGTGTGGCCAGAGGGAGCAACCCTCTTTTCTGCCTTTAAAATGTTAATTTAGGGCCCTCCCTGGTGATGCAATGGGTTAGACACAGCACTGCAAGCCAGCCACAGCCACTTCAGTGCAACTTCGATCCCTGCCCTGGAGGTGACCCACAGGGCGCGGCAGACCTCTCCTGTCTCCCCGCTGCTCACCTCAGCAGTGGACTTTGTCAATCTTCCTGTTCTGCTCCCCACTCTGTCTCTGGTAAATCCTCTCACTACCTCTACACCTCTGGCCTGTACCCCAGTTCTGTATGCACAAATAAATAAGTAAACTTTTAAAAAATAAAATGTCAGCTTATTCACAAATCCTTAATTTGGCAAAAGTCAAGTCTAAGGGAAAGGTCAGACGTAGTCTTCAGCACAACAGAGTGGGGCCTGTGGACGTGGGGTTCGGGTCCTCACTGGGTGAATGTCTCCATTGATAGGTGGACTCAGCAAGGGCTCCTCTGACGACCTCACTTACTGCCATCAAAATTCAGAAGAAAAGGTTTATCTTGTGACTCCTCATCATAATGACTTGGGTAAGAAGAGAAACACCTGACATTGTCTTCCATTATCTTTACCCGAGCAGAGATGTCTGAGCAGCGAGTGAAGATGTGACTATCGCTCAGCCTCTGGGGTGTCCGCGAGTCAGCTGGGCCCAGCCCAGAACACTGCCGAGTTGGGGTGACGCGGCCAGGGGGAGCCCCCTGTGTAATCCACACAACTCCACAAGGTGGATATTACCTTTGCACCTACACCAGGCGAGACCCTGGGATGCCATGAAGGCTGTGACGCGCCCGCGGTCACGTGACCCTCATGGAGGATCTGGGAGCTGAGAAACGCGTGAGTGAGCCCCAGGTGGTCCCCGCACGGTGTGCTTATTCCCAGCAGGGACAGTCCCCAGACGGGGGAGGCGAGACGCAGGGTTGCCAGCTCTTGTTGCCGATGATCGCCCCTGAGTTGCATCATTGCCAGAGTTGCCAAGTCCTGAGCAGGGCCACGTAATTGGGCTGACGGGTCTTTATTGTCAGCGTCGGAGCTACAAGGCCCAAGAGGAGAAGGGACAATTACTCAGCCCGTGTCTAATGAGGCGCTCAGGGAATACGGGCCCCCATGGCCGCTTCTGTGAAGATTTGGTCCAAGATTCCACCCCACCCTTCCTGCACCGAGGGCTGCGACCAGACACCCTGGCCCCAGCTCAGCTCCCGCACCCTCCGCTGGCCATCCGCACAGGCCGCCATCGTCTCTGTCTGCGTCCAGAAACGTGCAGTGCGCCCAGCTCTGCCCGAGACCGTGAGGTCTCCATCCAGGTAAGTCACAGTGATGTCGGTTGGGGGGGGCAGAGGCCAGCAGGGGGCGATGCTCCCCCCGTCTGTCTTTCAAGTGGCCTCCGGGCAGTTCTGAGAACCCTCCAGCCGGATCTGCCCTGTGGGGACACACGGGCCGCTCTGTTCCCGTTGCTCTGATCACCACGCTCATGCCACAGTCACTCAGGGAGCTGCACGGATGGAACAGGGGTGCATAGCCCAGTGTGCCCCAAGTGGCCAGAGCAGGGCCCCCGGCAGGGTGGCAGAGGCTCCTCACCCAGGCCGGGCCCGTGTGCTGACGGGGCACTGGCCACAGGGAAGGGGAAAGGTGTGTGGCGAGCGATGATGGTGCGGAGACGTGCCCCATAAGGCCCCCTGCGGCAGCGTGACGCCGGCCCTGTGTGGCGCCACCTTCTGCCCCTGGCCGCAGCCCCTGGTCACACTCCTTCTCCAGCGTCTGTGGTGCTCGGCGCAGCTCTGTGCATACGCTCGTCTCTGCTGTATTTGATGACACTTTTTAAAACTACACAAAGGACATGTGGACACACCAGTCACTGTCTGGTGTCCCTTGGAGCTGGTGCCGGTCAGCTCCGCGAGGGGGGCGGAGCCCTGACGCCGGACAGGCAGGCGGATCCGTGCTACCCGCAGGCAGGGGGCAGCTGCGGCAGCTTCTCTGCTCACCCGCTGACCCTTCTTTCCAGGCGGCTGACTTTGTCGGCTCCGTGTGCTCCCGGGCTGGTGCCGCCCCCATGAGGGGAGCCAACCAGTCCAGCGTGTCCGAGTTCCTGCTCCTGGGGCTGTCCAGCCGGCCCGAGCGGCAGCAGCTCCTGTTCGTGCTCTTCCTGAGCATGTACCTGGCCACGGTGCTGGGGAACCTGCTCATCCTCCTGGCCATCAGCGTGGACGCCCGCCTGCACACGCCCATGTACTTCTTCCTCAGCAACCTGTCCCTCGTGGACCTCTGCTTCTCCTCCACCACCGTCCCCAAGATGCTGACCAACCACATCCTGGGCACTCAGACCATCTCCTTCTCGGGGTGCCTTGTGCAGATGTACTTCCTTTTCATGTTCGTGGACATGGACAACTTCCTGCTGGCCGTCATGGCCTACGACCGCTTCGTGGCCATCTGCCACCCCTTACACTACTCCAGCAAGATGACGCCGCGGCTGTGCGTCCTGCTGGTGGCCGTGTCGTGGGTCACTGCCAACCTGAACGTCCTCTTGCACACCCTGCTGATGTCTCGGCTCTCGTTCTGTGCGGACAACGCCATCCCCCACTTCTTCTGCGACGTGACGCCCCTCCTGAAGCTCTCCTGCTCCGACACGTATGTCAATGACATGACGATTCAGACCGAGGGTGCCTTGATCATGATCACCCCGTTTGTTTGCATCCTGGTGTCGTACATCCACATCGCCCGCGCGGTCCTGAGAGTCCCGTCCCCCCAGGGGCGCTGGAAGGCCTTCTCCACCTGCGGCTCCCACCTGGCCGTGGTTGCCCTCTTCTACGGCACCATCATCGCGGTATACTTCAACCCTTCGTCCGTCCACTCATCTGAGAAGGACACGGCGGCCACTGTGCTGTACACGGTGGTGACCCCCATGTTGAACCCCTTTATCTACAGCCTGAGGAACAAAGACTTGAAAAGAGCTCTTGGAAAGGTCTTTAGCAGGAAGACGCTCTCTGTGTAATGGGGGGACCAAAGCTGTAGTTCACCCTCACGCTCGGGGTCTTGTTACTGACACTGGGGGAGCAAATATATTGATGAATCGATTGTTTATTTGTGCATCTACTTCCCCTTGGATCCCTCATGTCTGCTTATTTTTTTTAAAAAAATTATTTATTTGTGCATACAGGTACAGGCCAGAGGTGCAGGGGCGGTGAGAGGATTCACCAGAGGCAGAGCAGGGAGCAGAACAGGCAGATGGACAAAGTCCACTGCTCAGGGGGCAGCGGGGAGACAGGAGAGGTCTGCCGCGCCCTGTGGTCACTCTGGCCGGGGATCGGGCTCACGATGAAGAAGCTGTGGCAGCTTCGTAGCGCTGCACTTTGACCCGCTGCGCCACAGGCAGGGCCATTATATATTTTGTATTTCGCAAGTCACTCCTACCCGCGGTGGGATTCCAGCAGCCAAGAACCAGGAAATTAATGTAAACCGGAGCCTTGCTGGCTCCCGATCCAGGAGACAGATGCTCACAGCTCCTACCAGGTGGCCATGACCTCCACAGAGTCGTGCATTCTGAGAACCACTTCTTCCTTCACAGACAGCCCTAAAGGTCTCTGATGGGAGACTCGAGTGCACACTCCTCTGTGACATGGTGCAGCACAACCTGTTCGTCCTCTGAGCTAGTGCAGGTGTCTCTGCACGGTCAGCAGTGCGGCTGCTCACCCTCACGTTCTGGTGCGCAAATCGCGTGTCCCCAGAGCCCCGGGCCGCCTGCACCCACCTCCCCAGCTTGGAGTAAACATTAGGTCCTTTCCGTTGTTTCTGCCCGACCCTACCTGTCATCGCTAGCAGAAGACACAGCCACTCTGTTGGGGTCCAAACAGCCTAGAGGCGCATCACGGGGCCAGCCAGCCCTGGCGCCCCACCCACGCAGTGACGGCAGGAAGTGGGGCTCGCGACCAGGAGGACTGACTGGCCTCTGGTGCCCAGAGACGTGCTGGGCGGGCGGCAGAATCGGTGTGTGTGGACCCCATCCCTGGGCCATCCCCTCAGGGCCTCAGGGGGCAGCTGTCTGGCCTCAGGCTTCCTTCCTCCTCCATGAGCGTGTGGCTCTGGGCACGCCCCACTGTGTCTGGCCCATTGTTCCCACTCTGACTGCCAGAGCTGAAGCACCTTCGACCCCCTCCGGGTCAGAGCCCCTCTGGGCCCGACCCCTGTGGGCCCCTGGGGTCTTCTGAGGCGGAGTGGTGTCCAGTCAGGCTTTCCATGGTGTAGCTATGTCTTGAAACAGAATTCAAGTGCGTGTACGTGAAGATTATAATCTGGTCACAAAGGAATGTAAATAGCTATCTGTGACTTGACCTGTCAAGTCTTGCGAGTAACATTTCAATGCCTTTCTACGTAGTACTAGCTCTTACTTTTTGATTCGGGCTTGGGGCGCATAGACGAATGTGAATGTTGTGCATTCATTATGGGGTACACCTTTTCGTGACGAGAGATCTCTGTCATCATAAAGTCATTTTCCTCTTAATGTATATCTTGGCTAACTAATGTTAACATCACTCTGTTAGCTCATTCTCAGACTGTATGAAATGACTGACTTGGATGCAGGAGTTTCTTCATATCAGGATTTTATGATGTTTCTTTTGTTTCCAGAGCTTCTAGTTCATGTGAAATATGGGAGAATCCTACATCCCGAAGACCGGCCAACCACCGATGCCTTCGTCTGCCACTCACTGTCCCAAACAAACAGCTGAACTCCCCAGTCTACGCGTAACTCTTGCTTGCTGGAGACGGTGCCGCAGGCTCTTTGCGACTGTCATGCTAGGCCAGGTCTCAGGGATGTTCCCAGCACACAGCCCGGGAGATAGGAGCCGCGTGTTGTCCAGGCAGGTTCTCCGCTGCCCCGTGGAAGTGAGACCATGTCTGAGGGACAAGTTGAGGCAGGTTTGCTCCCAAAGGCGAAAGGCTCTATTTCTGGGCTTGGGGATTCTCCGCCCGGGCGTGCTGTGCCCGGCAGGCTCTGCTCCGTGGGCCCGGCCCTTAGGACAGGGGTGCTGCCGTCTGGCTCCTGCGTTGTGGGAGGGATGCAGAGTCTTTGTCTCTGGCCCCTGGGTCGTTGTTTTCTATCAGAGTTGAAAAAAGCAAAGTTGGGAGCAGGGCCATGGAAGTGGCGAGCAGGCCAAGCAGTGCGTGTATACAGTCGTGCAACGTGCACGGTGACTGTGTTAGTGACTTTTAAGCAAAAAACAGTGACCCCAGTAGAAGAGACGAATCAGTGACCCCAGTAGAAGAGACGAACCAGCTGAGCGCTGCAGATGGCAGAGGCCCTGTCGGAGGCGGAACCGTCCGACCGAGTCGCGCCTGTCTGCTCTCTGTCCCCAGAGCCGCAGCG
>NW_004567133.1:19708536-19721594 GCF_000260355.1 Condylura cristata | reverse complement strand
GCCGCCTCATTTGCAGGTTCCTAAGTGCTGCCCGAATACCTCTGGCGGCAGGTGTTGGAGAAGAGTTCGGGCTGCCGGAGGCCATACCCTGGACTCTGGGGGAGGAGGCCATTTTTCGGAAAGGGGGAGCCGCGTGAGCTGGGCCGTCCCAAAGAAGTCTGCTCTGGAGCCTGGCGCTTGTCAGCCACGGCCTGCTCTGTGCTCCCGGATCCATCTCTTGCCCACTTGTGGGGAAGATGGGCTCCCCCCCGGCTGCCTATCCTTTGCACCAAGTGCTTCACAGGATTAAGCATCACTCTGATGCCACCGGCCAGCGTCCCTCTCTGCAGGTGCCTCAGTATCTTGACACAGTGACTTGATGTGAGAGAGGAAAGACGCTCATTCAGATAGAACTGCATTCGCCCCTGTTTATGAGCTATACAAATAAAAATGTTTTTTAAACATTTACTTGTGCACATGAGAACTGGGGTACAGGCCAGAGGTGCCGGGGGATGAGAGGATTCACCAGAGACAGAGTGGGGAGCAGAACAGACAGATGGACGAAGTCCACTGCTGAGGGGGCAGTGGGGAGACAGGAGGGGCCTGCTGCACCCTGTGGGTCACTCCCTGGCCGGGGATCAAGCTCATGCTGCAGTGGCTGAGGAAGGCTTCAGGGTCCTACACTTTAACCCTTTGTGCCACTAGGGAGGTCCGAAAACATACAAATCTTTCGATAACTGCAAATTTAAAGCCATGAACATAAGCCCCAGTCAGCAAAATGATGCAATTTAAATCTCAGGGAATTTTTTATTTCCAGTTCTGACCCCAAAAATGAAGGGATGTATTTTGTCATCATTGTTGGGTCTGCAGAGACCAGGAACTAGGTGGAAATATTACTTCTGCTTGTCTATAACGAGGCACTCTGGGAATGTGATCCCAGGGGCCATGGAGGCGCCTGTAAACACCTGTCTGTAGTCCCCAGACATTCTCCCTGCCCCGAGGACAGCAGCCCGTGCATCCTGCTCCTCACTCGCTTTGCACCCGCCCATGTGTGAGATCTTCCAACCCCTGTAATACAGAGGAACACTGGCCCTTTCCGCAAGGTGAAGAGCACTTATTAGCTTCAGCATCTGCTTCTCCTAGGTAAAGTTATCTAACTGCAGAGATGTCGCTTTCTTGAACAAAGGAAAATTCTTTGAGGATCCCCCTTTGTTAAACCTTCAGCTTCGGGAGTAAAAGCCCTGAATCCATCAGCTGGAGATGGAAGTGCAGGAGTGATCAGTTGTTTCTCTTGTGCTGTGATCTAAGCAGTGGCAACAGCACTGGGGATGTTAGAGCAGATAAAGGTGGTGGGAAGACTTTGTATCTGCCTGTGTAGTGTTTTTATAAATGAAAAAAAAAAAGTGTGGTGGGATCTAACTCATCTAGAAATTGGAAGTTGATGATACAGGAACTAAGGACAGAGCATGTGCGAGCCACTGCAGTATAGTTAACACGGGTGGACTGGAGTTCAGGTTATCTTCTAGGCTTTAGACCCTATCTCTTATCTGCCCCGGGTAACCCCATGAAAGGAGCCAACCAGTCCAGCGTGTCCGAGTTCCTGCTCCTGGGGCTCTCTAGTCTGCCCCAGCAGCAGCAGCAGCTCCTGTTCGTGCTCTTCCTGAGCATGTACCTGGCCACGGTGCTGGGGAACCTGCTCATCCTCTTGGCCATCAGCGTGGACGCCCACCTGCACACGCCCATGTACTTCTTCCTCAGCAACCTGTCCCTCGTGGACCTCTGCTTCTCCTCCACCACCGTCCCCAAGATGCTGACCAACCACATCCTGGGCACTCAGACCATCTCCTTCTCGGGGTGCCTTGTGCAGATGTACTTCCTTTTCATGTTCGTGGACATGGACAACTTCCTGCTGGCCGTCATGGCCTACGACCGCTTCGTGGCCATCTGCCACCCCTTACACTACTCCAGCAAGATGACGCTGCGGCTGTGCGTCCTGCTGGTGGCCGTGTCGTGGGTCATTGCCAACCTGGATGTCCTCTTGCACACCCTGCTGATGTCTCGGCTCTCGTTCTGTGCGGACAACGCCATCCCCCACTTCTTCTGCGACGTGACGCCCCTCCTGAAGCTCTCCTGCTCCGACACGTACGTCAATGAGATGATGATCTTTATTGAAGCAGGACTGATAACTATTGCCCCATTTTTTTGCATCCTGGTGTCATACATTCTCATCACCGGCGCAGTCCTGAGAGTCCCGTCCCCCCAGGGGCGCTGGAAGGCCTTCTCCACCTGCAGCTCCCACCTCGCCGTGGTCTTGCTCTTCTATGGCACCATCATATTTCTGTATTTCAATCCTTCTTCCTCACACTCATCTGACACAGATATAGCGGCTGCTGTGATGTTCACAGTGGTGACCCCCATGCTGAACCCCTTTATCTACAGCCTGAGAAACAAAGACATAAAAGGTGCTCTTGGAAAAGTGGTTGCTGTGAAATCCTTTTTTACCCAGTAATGGAAGGGACCAGGAAAAATAAGGAGGGAGGTGATTTCTAAAAAAAAATCTCATTTTTAAAAAAATGTATGAAACTTAATATTTGTCTTCTGTAAGAGAAACAATTCTATGTTTGAACAAAACTCTTGACACAGACTCTCCAGTTAAAGTAGGAAAGAGAGGTCCTTTTATCAAGCAACTCAATTATTTCTACATCTATGCTCTCAAGTCAAAACCCACAAGGAACACACCTCTAGTTGAATCTGTTGCATTTATTATTATACCAGGGAGCACACACACCATACAGGGCATCTTTTACACAGATGCTAGAAAGGACTTAGTGTATGACCTGGGCTTCTGTGAGGTAATTTTAGTGAGGACTTGAGGAATTCGATCTTTGCTCTAGATTATTACTTTGCTGTCACAAAGTAATGATACTTCTGATTGCATATATGAATGTCTTACCTAGAAGGAGGGAAGTCTCTGAGGCTAAAGCTGTGATTGACAAAGTAGTCCATGATCACAGACTGGCCCTGTCTGGCTCATTCAAGCCAGAGGCCTTTCTGGTACTGATCCTGTATAAGTCTGTGTGTTCACTACGTGAGCTATGAGACCTCGCTGAGTGCCAGGTCAGCTCCCGGGAATCGGCTGGTTGCCCTATTACTGAGGAACAGACTGGCCTTCTAGTGGGAGGGTCTGGCTGATGTGGGGACTTGAGGGCAAGGACTCATTCAGGGCTCTAGGAAGCCCTAGCTCTGCCCTGCATTCAAGCTAATTTATTATTTTTTTTGCTTACCTGAGTCTCAGGATCATACAGCATTACAGCAGGAATATGAGTAAGCTGGGAAACAAAAGGTTGTCAGTCTCGGTGACCAGCCTTGTCAGTTAGCTGTGTTTTTTATCTTTTCCACCTATGTAAATGTGCGCATATTTATATAGTCAAGAAACTTATCTGATTGGGAAGGGAGTGGACATTTGCAAAACAATGATTTATGACAATGTTCAGACAGGTATAATCCTTATCCTTGTGGAGATTGCATTCTGGTAAGAATAATTTTAAAGAGGAGCCCTCCCTAGTGGCACGAGTAAACTGCAGCACTGTGAAACTTCACAGCCACTGCAGAATGAGTTCGATCCTTGGCCAGGGAGTGACCCATAGGGCGCAGCAGACTCCTGTCTCCCCACTGCTCCCTACAGCACCCATCTGTTCTGCTCCCCGCTCTGTCTCTGGTGAATCCTCTCACCCCCACACCTCTGGCCTGTATCCCAGTTCTTATATGCACAAATAAATAAATAATTTTTAAAGAACTAAAAAATGGGTATCATTTCACTTGAATGGTGATTGACCTTTGTGAAATACCCTTTCTATAGCTCTTGATGTTTTTAATTTTCTTTTTTTAAAGATTTATTTATTTATGCATACAGAACTGGGATACAGGCCAGAGATGCTGGGAGAGGCAATGAGGATTCACAAGAGACAGAGTGGGGAGCAGAACAGGCAGAGCTACTGAAACTCACTGAGGGGAGCAGCAGGTGGGACAGGAGAGGTCTGCTGCGCCCTGTGGGTCACTCCCTGGCAGGGGATCAAACTCCTGCTGCAGTGACTGAGGATGGCTCCATAGTGCTGCACTCTTAACCCACTGAGCCGCCAGGGAGGCCCCCCTCTTTCATTTTCTTAATGTGGTGTGTGACCTTTATTGATTTGCATATGTCAACCCACTTTTGCAGCCCAAGGATAAATCCCACTTGACCCTAGTGTATGATGCTTTCAATTAATATGCTATTGAATTTGGTTTGATAGTATTTTATTGAGGAGCTGACAGGTCTTTCTGTCACTGTACTTTACAACAGAATTTTCATTTGGCTATTTTTTTTCATATTTTCTTTTTATCACTATTTGGAGGGGGCGTTTTCAGCATACTTTTATTTACATATTTAACCATTTTTTCCTTTAGTTCTGTGAACATTTTAATAATGACTGCTTTGAATTTTTTTCTGTTACTGGCAGGTTCTGTTGCCTGCTTCTCAGATGTCAGTTGAAATTTCCTGATTCTTTCATGTCTCATATTTTTTCTTGAAACTGGACATTTTACGTAATATATTGTAGCATCTCTGGATACTTGTCGCTCCTATTTGGTACTTGTTATTTAGTCACTGACTGGATTATTTTAGTGAAGTGTATTTCACCCCACCCCATACTCAAATGGTGTGAAGATCTTGTTCTGTCTCCCTTTATATAAGTAAAGCTTTGTTTCTTCAAGTGCTTGGCTATATTGTGGTTCCTTGACGACTCTGATACCAAGCTAGAGACGCCATGGCGGTAAAGAAACCCCATTTGCCTATTTAACTGGCCCACTGTTCACCGTATTATGAAACAAGGTGTGTTTAATGAACATGTAGCTTGTGCCAGTGTTTTATTATTACATCTGTACTACACAAACATCCTGTGCACATGACTTTGTTAACATTTAAGAATATCCCTGGCCCCTCCCTCATGGTGCAGTGGGTCAGGACACAGCCCTGCAAGCTGGCCGCAGCCGCTTCAGTGTGGGTTCCATCCCTAGACCAGGAGGTGACCCACATGGCGCGGCAGACCTCTCCTGGCCTGCCCGCTGCTCCCCTCAGCAGTGTACTTCTTCGATCTGCCTGTTCTGCTCTCCACTCTCTCTGTGAATCCTCTCACCGCCTCTGGCCTGTCCCCCAGTTCTGTATGAATAAATAAATAAATCTTAAAAAATATTACCCCTAATACCTAAATATGCTACTGAGGCACAAGCACAGGACTGGACTCAAGGATAAAACTGCTTTTCCCATGGACTGGTAAGCAAGAGATCAAAAACCCTGGTGACTGCACCCTTACTGCAGCTGCCAATGTACTTTCCCTTGGTCCATGGTTTTTATTACTAACTTCCCTCCAGCCTGGACATTCATGAGTTCTCTTTACAGCTTTTCAGGTTGGCTACTGCGGAGAAAAGGCATTGTAGATCAAGAAGAGAAGAATCAGACCGTGAGTCCTGCTCACGCTGGAGTTGCAGGTACAAGCCCCTTTGAGAAGGTCGTGAGCCCTGCCTAGCCACCCAGTTGTAGCTGAGGGGTGCGCCTGATTGGCAATAATAAGTGGGCTTCAGCCAGGTCTGCTTACTTGCTGTCTTAGCCAATCTTTAATTCCTTTGTTCTCAAACCCCAGCTCTAAGCCCCAGGTAGACCCTAGCTCTAGCTCCTCAGGGAGTCTCTCGTGCCAAGGGAGGCTCCCCAGCGCTCGATGCCTTGCTTTTTGCTAATCAGTGAATGCTGATTCCTTGCCCGCCTTCGTCAGTGTCTGCGGAGTCTGCGTTGAGTTCTGACTGATGCGTCTCGAGCCCTCTGCCTGACTGGGAGCAGGACCTGGGTCGGTCCCGCTGGTTCCTGGTGGATGGAGCAAGTGGAGAGTGCCCTGACTCACCTGCGCAGCCTGCTTCCTTGTCCAGGACATAGCCTCCATTCTCTCATTGTGCGAATATTTGCTTCCTTTCCTTTTGGCTCGAGGCTTGCCTATGTGGCTTGTCTTAATCGGTAAAACATGACTAACATGACAAGCTCTTTAAATATGCTTCTTGCATTCCTCTAGTCACCCCAAGAAAAATCTGCCAAGTAGCTGCTGCCCCTTTGTTCCAAGATCCAAAAAGCAACATGTGAATCAGATCTGGATTCGTCTGAGGCCTAGAATGGAGTTGAGCCAAGTCAGCCAGGAATTTAAGTAATTCCTTAACTTTGTCAAATGTTTATAATTGTCTTGAGTTTTGTTTTTTTTTTTTTAGATTTCTTTTCACCAGGCCTCTAAATAGGCATATCACAATTGGTGACACCCTTAACTGTCATTTAGACTATTAAGTACCCACTATATTTTGTTCACAACTGTAATATGTGGAAGAAATAGGAACTTGCCCAGCAGAGTCTCCCCTAGTCAGGATTTTGTTAACTGCAGCTCCATGGTGTCCTTTAGCGTTTTCCTCTATCTCCAGTATTTTCTGTAAAATAGAATTTGGATCTAGACACTAAGATTTGAATTCAGTTTCTTGGCAAGAGCATATCTTAAATGGTTCTTCAATAAGAAGGCATGATAGCTGGAGGTCTGTCTCTGATGTTGGCAAGAATTGATGCTTACTGCTAAAATCAATTAAATTGTTATGTGTTATTTAAGTTGATTACTCGACTTAGGTGATTTGCAAGATAGTAATTATTTGATTAACCTTTTAAAAATTATTCACTGATTAGAATGTTTCTAGAAAGTATTTGGTGCCCCAAGAGTGTGTAGAAAAGACAGCATTTAGATTGTTTTACTTTGTTTACATGTGTTCAAAATGACAAGCTATTTCAATTAGTGTATCATTTCCAATGGTAACTACTTACTTTCTAAAAGTACAACTATATACAAAAAGATTGAAACATTTATTCTGTCAGTAATTCATATGGATTCTCAAATTATGCAGTCTTCATGAATTTTAATATATTGAGTCTGTCAAGTAATCTGTTTCATCTAGACTATCAGATTCCTGGGCAGAGTTGCTTGTAACATTCCTCTATTACCCCTCAAGTTCACGGGTTAGTTGTGATGGCCACTTCGTGGTTTGTGATTGTAGTTTATGACTTTTCCGGTGCTGGTTAACTTGGCTAGAGGTTTATTTATTGATCTTTTTAAAGAACCAGTATTTTACTTTGCTGATTTTCTCTGTATTTCCTATTTTTAATTCTGTTGGTTTGAGTTTCCTCTTGTAGATGTTAAGGTGGAAATTTAGTGATTTTAGGTCTCTTTTTCCCCCAACATATGCATTCAATACTATAAATATCCCTCTGTGCACTTTCAAAAATGGATTCCACACATTTTTGCTGTTGTATTTCCATTTTTGTCTAGTTTAAAATATTTTTAATTTTGTAACTTGTTGATCTATTTGCTACTTAGAAATGTGTTAAATCTCCAAATGTTTTTGGGATTTTATTGCTGTTACTTCTAAGGTAATTTGTGACTGGAGCATAGAAACTTTGGTTTCTATTCCTTTAAATCTGTTACAAGTTTATGAGGTCTGTCTTGTTAAGTATTTCACATGAGCTTCAAATGTTTTTGTTGTTGTTGTAGAGTGGAATATTCAGTAAGTGTCACTTCTATAGATAGCACATGGTTCTCCACCCCAGATCAGTGGAATCATAGTTTCCAGAGGTGGGCTACAAGTATTGGTCATTGTGGAAACTACTTGGTGTTTCTGCTGTGTTCCTAGTGTTGGGAAACTCTTATGTGGAGAGAGCACTGGCAGAAGGGGCTAACCAGCTAAGTTCTGAGGCACTTGGGCATTTAGAACACTGGCTTTCAATGTGGTTGCCAAGTAAAATCAACTGGGAGCCTTTAAAAATGATGCCTGGATCTCACTTCAAGAAATTCTTTGATTAGAATTTTTCTGGGCCTCAGAAAATCCTCAACACCTCCAGGTGTTATAGTGGACAGCCAGGTTTGAAAGCCACGTACTGTTTAGGACAACACAACATAGACCAGAAGATGACAGGAGCCATCAGCAGGCAACAAGCCAGTGCTGCTTTCTTCTGCTTAAGAAAGTGTTTTATAAAAAGGGGTGATATGTACCACACCACAAATTGGTGTAAGGCCAGCTCGTACTAGAATGTTGGAACTGGGAAGTCAACAGTAGTAGTGAAGTGGTGGGGTTGAAGGAGAGACGGGTGGGTTCAAGAGACAGCACACAAGAGGATGTGACCTACTTTTTGCCCATGTTGATTAGTGAAACGCATACTTGCATTATGTTGCCATGTTTAGTCAACCACTGAGGTTGACAAAACTCGAACATTGGGAAAGAATTTCTATTCTCTATGGTTGACTGAAGTCTTTCCTAATTTTCTAGTTTCTAGCCAGTTTTCCAGCTGGTTTTGAGCTGTTAGAAAAGCATTTGTTCTCATTAACTGGTTATCAGGCTCCTTACTGAGCATTGGGGCAGCTGACCATGGGCATTGCTGGCAAGGTGCCCCTGGATGAGACACTGCTCTACATACAGCCACTGAGGGCTCCTATGTGGAAACCACATGAGGCAAAGGCTTCTCGTGGGCCACCCCAGCAGTGGGGTATGTGCACCTCCCTGGCATGGGGGTGGCGTTGGTTATGGAGAAAACTTGATCAACTGTGTAGCCTGACCAGTGGGCAGGGGACAAGGCCCTCTGACCGTGGCAATTCCCACTCTTTACTACTTGCCCTCACTTTGCTACTAAATGTGAAGTGGCAGCTGGACCTCTGCATAATCACCAAGCGCACTCCACCAGACCTGTGGGAGCGAGTGGTGAGTATTGGCTGCATGCAGCTTTGTCCCTAGGTTTGAAGGGTTGTGTAGGCATGAAATACAAAGTCTGTAAAGAATAATTTTTCTGTGACTGGTAAGTAGTGCATGTGTGCTTTACCTAGGACTTAATTGGATCACAAAATTTGCTTCTTTTAATATTTATAGCACTAAAACAGGGCTTAGAACTGTATTATGGAAAAAATCACGCAAGATAAGGCGCTCCCTAGTGGCGCCGTGGGTTGGAGTGCTGCGCTGCAGAGCTAATCCAAGCTGTGGCTGCTTCAGCATGAGTTCAACCCCCACCCCAGAGGTGACCCACATAGTGCAGCAGACCTCTCCTGACCTGCCCGTTGCACCCCACTGTCTCTGGTGAATTCTCCCACTGCCCCTGCACCTCTAGCCTGTACCCCATTTCTGTATGCATAAATAAAATCTTTCAAAAAAATCACACAAGATAATCCAAAAAATAAAGACCAATAAGCAGAAAATAAATAAAACTATTATTTGCAGGTGGCATACTTTTTACCACAAATCATATCTGAGAAGTTATTGAAAATGAACATGCAGCGAGGTGGCATTTCAAATAACTAAATTTCCTGTGTAAGATTAATAACTACAAAAGTATAATGGAAGAAAATTACAGTAACAAAATTGTATAGAATTTACTTGAAGAAAACAAGAAAAATTTACTCAAGAATTACGCTAAGCTAATGGACACTTACTTCTAGACGGGAAATAAGACTACAGTTTTTCCCAATTATATCAACCAAAATACAAATGTAAAACTTTGAGAAATTTTTTAAAAGATTTATTTATGTATACAAAACTGGGGTACAGGTTCAGGGGCAGTGAGAGGAATCACCAGATCAGAGTAGAACAGGCAGACTGACGAAGTATGCTGCTGAGGGGGCAGCGGGCGAGACAGTAAAGGTCTGCTGCGCCATGCGGATCACCTCCGGGGCGGGGATCTAACTCATGTTGAAGTGGCCACCGCCAGCTTGCAGTGCTGCATCCTATCCCAGTTAGTTGCACCACTAGGGAACGCCCAAGTTTGAGAAATTTTTTAGTCAAACCAGTAAAGAACCTTAAAAGTGATACCGCAGTATTGGCCCCATGAAGGCACCACTACCCTTGTGTCTGTAAAGACAAATGAGGAAATTCTGGGTATCAGGAGGCCAAAGAGAATAAATATACACTACAGTGAAGACAGTAAGTCCTGTCTCTTGGCAGGCAAAGTGAGCTAGCTACTGGAAAAATAGCTTCTAAAACATTTGTGAGGTAGTGACCACCCATTGGCAAAGACCTCATGACTGCTTAGAGAATTAAATATACAGTGTGGTGCTTGACCAGCTGTGGGCATGAACCACCATCTTCCCACTCCTAGGCCTGTCTCTCCTCTTCAGGTTCTTGGGGTTTCCTTCTTAGCAGGGTTTTTCTTAGTTCAGCATAACAACAGTTCGAAGAGCTTTTCCAGTAGTGGGTTTGCGGAGCCAGTCCTGAGCAATCCAAAAATCAAAGATTTTGGCAAGTAAAAGAAAGATGTCTGAGCAATTAACAGCTGGACAAAATATGTAAGAACAGTAAACTCTTTTAATTATATTGTGGAAAGGATTTCTGTAAAACAGTTGCTTTTCGCCAAACTGCAATTTCTGATCAGCTTAAATAACATACAAATGACGCTAAGTCTCTGACATTCAATTGCTGTTTTCCTATTTTCTAAAGAGTAAACAATCCCTTTCAACAATTAAGCCTCAATAGCTGCGGGCTTAACAAATCAGTAGTGTAGTTCTTTCAGGTAATAAATCTTGGATAAGAACTTTTGCATTATTTCTCATAAGTTTGAAGTCCTATATGGAAGAAAGGAAAATAGCTATACTTTTAGTACATGAGTCATACTGTTTACCTTGCAGATAAGCATCTCCAAACTCGCATTCAAAGCCTTTCTCGGGAAAGGGATTGTGACCTGACATTGTTGTGCACATGTGCACACACGCGCATTACTTCAAGTCTGGATGCTGAGGTATAGCCCTTGAGGCAGTTTCCATCCCTGTGAATTTCCTTAAAATCTGAGGTTTCAGCCAAGACAGGTATTTATTCAACTTTGGCCATGAAGAGGCTTTCACATTCCTTATCAACATTTTAGGTCGAGGCAGGCCCATCAGACCTCTCTCGATCCTACTTCTGTTTTCGGGTCTTACATGCCAAGTGGGTTTTTTCATGCCGGGTACAGTTTGACAGTCGACCAAATCTTCTCCCACATCTTTTGCAACCATAAGGCCTCTCAGCCTCATGACTCTCCAGGTGAAGTACAAGTTCTTTATTCCCTGGGAAGGTTTTCCCACACTCTGGACACTTAAATATCCTTCCCCTTATATGGATTCCTTCATGGCGACTACGATGAGAATTTTGACGAAAGTTTTTCCCACACTGAGAACATGAGTAAGGTTTCTCCCCTGTATGGATTCGTTCGTGTTTATTAAGGTTTGTTTTATGATTGAAGCTTTTCCCACAGTGACTACAGTCATAAGGTTTTTCCCCAGTGTGAGTCCGCTGGTGGGAAATAAGATAGGAACTTTCATTAAATTGTTTTCCACACACTGGACAAGTGTACCATCTTCTGGTTCTCCGATTTCGCGTAAGTGCTATAACACTGATGTCCACGTATTTGGAGAGTTCCTCTAACGGAGTATCATTTTCAATGGTAACTAAAAGATCTTTCACTTTCCTTTCCTTTGGAATGTATGTTAGTCTTTCTTCATGGCCATTTGGAGGTTGCTCAGAGACCATGGAACAATCTATTTCATCACAGTCCGATGACTCTTCTCTATGATCTTCATTAGCTACAGCTTCCTTCTGAAGATCTTCAACATCAGAATTACTGTTAACTGCTACAACAGAACCAATGAAATAACGTTTGAGAAATATGACATCAGCAAGAAAATACTCATGTTTCTCATGAAACAATAACCTTGAAAGTCAAAAATTTGATGGCAGATAATTATCAATATTCCTTCTTAAACGGGGTTGAATATGTAACTAAATCTTTTCATCCCCCATAATGCAGGTACACAGGCCTTTTTACTTTTTTCCCCCAATATGAGTGGAACTATCTTAAGAGCCTTAATGTTTGTTTTCTGAATGGGAACCAGTTACTCATGCAAGTTCACACTGCCTTATATGTTGCACAGTGCACTGAGCTAAGTATTACAGGACGCAGGGCATAAATATTAAAGGGCACCACCTGTGATCTTTCGTAGATTACACCAAGATGTATTTCTTTCAGGTTTTTATTACATAAAGCAGTTTAGCATTAGATAATATTAGAATATCCTTTACGGTGAAAAGCACGATAATTTAAGCAATCAAAAATAAAGCAGACACACCATATTCACATAACAGATTATTTGGGCGTTAAAGAAACCACTGTAACTGACTATATAAATCGACCACTCAGATGTAGTTGGTCTTAAAGCTGGAATGTGAATCTCTGCAAGACTTAATAGTTCCACACCAATAGATTTCTTTTAAATTATTTTCAGAAGGAAAATGCTGATCAAAGCACATGTCAGTTTTTATCACCACCCTAGACCTGAACTACCACACTGCTTTCCAGATAACTTGTATCAATTTCTTTTTTCTAAAGAAGTTTATTTATTTTCTTTGCCTAAAACAGGCTTATAGGCCAGAGGTGCTGGGTGTATGTGACAGAGAGGATTCACCAGAGACAAGAGTGGGGAGCAGAACAGGCAGATGTTCTTAAATACACTGCAGAGGGGAGCCGTGGATGAAACCAGAGAGGTCTGCCATGCCATGTGGGTCACCTCCCTGGCTGGGGATTGAACTTAGGCTGTAGCTGTACCAGTGCTGAGATTCAACTCTTAGGCCACCGGGGAAGCCCAGCTACACCAATTTTAATACAACCAACAACATGTGGTAGTATCAATTTTACTTAACCAATTTTACCTATCTTTCCAACATTAGATATAACCAAAAAATATTTAAAATACTTAACCTGTCAATCATAGATTTTTAAAAATTGAAATATCCTACTCTAGGCCCCTCAGTGGCACAACGGGTTATGATATAGCACTGGGAAGCTATCACAGCCACTTCGGCATGAGTTTGATCCCTGGCCAGGGAGGTGACCCACATGGCATGGCAGACCTCTCTGGTTTCATCCACGGCTCCCCTCTGCAGTGTATTTAAGAACATCTGCCTGTTCTGCTCCCCACTCTGTCTCTGGTGAATCCTCTTACCCCTGCATCTTTGGCCTGTAA
>NW_004567133.1:19703632-19708136 GCF_000260355.1 Condylura cristata | reverse complement strand
AAAAAAAAAAAAAAGATTTGTTTATGCAAACAGAACTGGGGTACAAGCCAGTTGCAGGGGTGAGTGGATTTACCAGGAACAGAACGGGAAAGGAAAGCAGACTGACAAAACACACTGCAGAGGTGAACAGCTGGGAGACAGGAGGGATCTGCCATGCCTGTGGGTCACCTCCCTGGCCAGGGATCCAACTCATACTGCAGTGGCTGCAGACAGCTTCATAGTGCTGAGCTTTAACCCCGTTGCACCACCAGGGAGGGCCCTATCTAAAAATTTATTAAAAACTTCTGTAAAACTGATACTAGTTCTTTATCTTGGAGCAAGGGGATGTTTTCGACATTAATTTCCTTTTTGCAAAATGATTTATCTTGGTTAAGTATTTATTAGTTCATCTATTTTTAACTTAGTGATTTCTAACTCTGTATTTATTGGTACCTTCTGAGTTTTCCTTTAATTTATCCTGCTGTTTCCCTAACTTTATCAAGGATTTAAATTACTTTCATATTTCTGTATCAATGTCCACATTTTCACAGGCATAAATTATTTTCTGAGTACAACTTCACAATGTGACCTAGAAAAACTATGCGATCTCTATTTCTCCTCTCGCCTTAGTTTAATAGCTTAAAACGTCCCAGATGGAAGTTTTATTTTATGGTATCATTAATTTACAGCCTTACTGCACTGTGACAGATCCTAGTGTATTATTTCTCCTTCTTTTAAAATCTACCGAATTTTTCTTGCATGGTGTGTAGTGAATTTGCATCAATCTTGAAAAGGTAGAGGGCAGATGTAACCAACCATTAGAAATCTCTCCTTTTTTATATTTAAAGAGGAAGTTTATTAGCGACGGGAGGCCCTCCCTGGTGGTGCAGCAGGTTAAAGCACAGCACTGAGAAGCTAAAGCCACTTCCACATGAGTTCGATCCCCGCCTGCCCCGGAGGTGACCACATGGCGCGGCAGACCTCTCCTGACAGCCCGCTGCTCCCTCAGCAGTGGACTTCACTGATGTGCCTGTTCTGCTCACACTGTCTGCACCTCTGGCTTATAGACAGTTCTGTATGCAGAAATAAATCTTAAAAAAAAAAAAAAATCTCAGTGAGAATTCAATGGTTAAATCATTTTCACATGGTTCAATTGAACGATTTTATCCCGGCCTCTTCTAGCTGTAAGAGCTTTCCTTTTATTCCCGTCCCAACAAGGTTCAAGCCTTTCTCTAGGCAAATCTACTAGATGTTACTATTTAAACTACCACCAACATAGTGATGACTCCCAGATTTGTATAGCCTTATGTTTGAACTCTAATCCCCAATTTCCAAAGATAAGCTCATTTTATTTCCTGCCACAGTTCATTCTCATCTTAAATCAAACCAATCCTTTCCTAACCTTTGCTTTGGGGCCAAATCCTGCCTTGACTTTGTGAAAGCTTTTTACAGTCAACACAAATTTCAAATTGCTTATCTTATAAGCCAAACTGGAAGCTCCTGGAGGCCAGTAATGGAGCATTATGGGCCTCTGTTTTGTAAGCAGCCACATCAACCACCTACCTATTAACTGTAGAACCCAATGCTACCTAATGGAAAAATCAGTACTATTTATAGTTCCCTTTAAAAGTTTCACTTTTTGTGGTTTCAGTTACCCAGGTCAACTGTGTATTAATGTATACTATATATAGAAGATGTTTTAAAAGAGAAACCCATGTTCACCTATTATTTTTGTATATTTTTACAATTATTCTTTTACTATCAATTATTGTTTCTCTCTTCTGGGCCTAATTTAGAAATTAGGCTTTCTTATAATCATATACGCACAGGAGAAAACCCAGTATATATAGCGTAGGGTACTATTTGAGGTTTTAGACATCCACTTGAAGTCCTGAAACATCTCCTTCCCACCCCTACTGCAAGTAAGCAGAGACTGCTGTACTAAATATGCTGAATGCCTCTAAGGTTAAAGAGATTAAGTCTCCGGGCCCTAAAGCATATAGCCAAACTATTCCTGGAACTAGCAAGCAATCACCCAAAATAAAGGCTCAGGAAACACCTAGTACAGCACATGCAATCTTCCTATGCTTTCTCCTGAAATAGATATATACTTTTCTCTAAACTATTATATAAAAAAAGTTATCCAGGTCAACGAGGTACCACTACCCTGAGCAGTACTGACATGACAACAGAATAGTCATTTTGGATTTCCGCCACCCCAAAGAACTCACAAAACACATTCTCTGCTCTACTTCAGAAGGAAAGACCTCTGACGTCAAGACAGAGTATCAGGCACTCAGTGAAATGATTCTTGAGAGCTCGTGCCCCTAAGGTAGCAGTTTACTTTCTAAAGTTAAAGGATCTCTAAGCAACTTACAGAAAAAACTGCCAGATGAGTTCACAGGCAGCAATGAGGACATTTCAGAGCACAGATAAGAAAGGGGCCTTTTACCCATGGCACAAGAAATTCACAGACGATACAAGAGATGCATCGAGGATGCGGGACACCTCTAGGCGGAGACTGCAAGCTCTGACAGTCCTGGGGTCCAGACTCCTGCTCCACTACCCACTGTTGTAACGGTCCAGCTAACTTCTTAGCTTTTCTCAGCTTTAGTCCTATCGTTTGCCAGAACAGTACCAATCCCCACACCTCCACAGCAACACGCTGAGAATCACATAATGTGAGCATGCAGGTGTTCAGCTAATGCCTCACACATAAAAGCATTCGCGTGCTTACTAATTGCTAGCTATTATCTCCACCAACAGTGGGACAAATTTTCACTGGTAGGCATCAGTTACTGAAGGCAGGTAAAAAAGCCAAGTCATGTGTTCACTGCAATTTAAAATATACCTGTTGGGAGATGAGCACTGGAGCCAGAACGACTCGCAACTGGCCTGCCTGCGCTGTCTGAACGTGCTGTTGACGCGTCAGCCAGGTCTCGCTTACCCAGTCAGTTAACTCCGCCTCCACTGCCCCCAAATACAGGGAAAATGGGAGCTCACGGCTGAGCAGGTTCCGCCACAGGAATAAAACAAAAATTCCAACGTGTGGGCATGTGCTTGGCTGGCATGCGCGTTTCCAAAGCCTGTGATGACTAGAGGACGCGCCCTTCTCAGGGCGGCCCACCTGAGCACACTGCGCTCGTTCCTTACCCAGTGACGGCATCTCACCCACTCTGTGTTCTTCTTTGTCTGATGCGGGCTGTGGAGCAGCATCCAGGCTGACGTGCTCTTCTTGGGAGTGAAATACGTGCAGATCCTCAAAGACTTCCAGCTTCTGAAAGTACAGGCCCCACTCCTCAGTAACACTCCTGCGGGCAAGGAAGACTAAAACCCAAGGCGCGAGGAAGGGATGGTGACGTCTCAGTTCCACAGACGCAGCAGACAACGCCGCGCTCAGAAAGGAGGCAGTGGACAGGAAGCAAACGGACAGCAAGGAGGCGCGGAGAACTAGACCCCCAGGACACCCGAGTGCACGCCTGCAGTATATTGTGGCTGGCTGAGCAGTGAGGGCTGCACAGGCAGAGGAGACGCTCTCAGATGGTGCCCAGGGCAGCAAACCCACCTGAGGCCCATCTTTTGGAGACTGAGCCACCATCTCCCTCTTCTGCTGGGCTCCTCCTCGGGGCAGGAACTTCATGAAGGGCAGTTGCACTGGGAAAACAGGAGCCTGTCAGGGGAAACCTCAACGCCAGTGTGGGGACCGCGGCACTCAGGCCACTCCTGTGAGCCAGGCCGGGCTGTGTCGCTCCCACGGCACACAACTCGGGAGTCCACTCCTGTGAGCTGGGCCAGTGGGCCAGGGTGCGGCCCAGGGTCTTCCTCATTACCCAAGCAAGTTCCCTGAGCACCTGGGGGCAGAGGCGCTGCGGGGGAGTCCGGGAGAAGGTCCAGGATGCGCCCAGGAAGCAGTCTCAGTCCCGCTTAAAGGGAAGACTACACGATCACTCACCTACATTTATCTTTGAAAAGGGTTTTTTTTCCCCCAGTGTCTGGGCAAAGTCGACATTCCGGGGAGACACGCCATTAACCCCATGTTCTTACCACATGCCACATGCCGCACCCTGGAGAAACGCTGGCTGCTGGCTGGCGGCTTACAGTCAGCCCCTTGTTAATGTCACCTCCCTCGGGACTGACACACCTCCGCCCACTCCTCCCCCCTGGGGGGCAGCGTGCAGCTCACCCCTGTTCTGATGGTTTGCGCTCACGATGACCAAGGTCTCCCTGACTTTCTGGTGGGGCGCGCCCAGGCCTGGTTTGGGCAGGAAGGCGAGTAAGTGCTCCAGAACCAGCTGGTGGACCGTCTTGGGCCCGCCGGGGGCGTCCCGAGGGTCCTGGCTCGGCCTGGAGCTCGGAGGGACTCGCAGAACAAAGGCCTGCTTGGGCTTCGGGGGCGGCGGGCCCACTTTGGCAGCCATGTCTAAGCCACGCGCCTCCTCCTATCCGCGAGGTCCGTCCGGTGGCGCGCTGTGGGCGAGAGACGCGGGTGTCACGGCAAGGCCGGGCGGGGCCCGCTCCCGGCGCC
>NW_004567133.1:19691336-19702662 GCF_000260355.1 Condylura cristata | reverse complement strand
CGTGCGCCGAGGGCGCGGGAAGCCACTTCTGCCGCGGGTGGCGGGCGGGCTCCCGCGTGTGTGCCAGGGCCCGGGCCCAGCGGCCCTGCACACACACGGTTGCGTGCGGCACGTGACCACGGTAGTTCCACGCAGGGTTTGTCTCCTTGGGTGCTGTGAAGCTGTGCGCGCGCAGAAGTCGCCAGTCAGGGTGTGACCTCCCGGGCCCTGGACAGCTGTACGATGCCTGGTGGTGCAGCCCCGGCTGGGCCAGCGGGAGGCCCCGGAGACATTGGGCCGCGGGGCATGGCGGTCCCCGCCCCCTTTACTGTGAGGCGTGCAAATGAGCCGTAGTTTGGCAGTGATGGCTTAAGTTTTCAAACAATGAGTGTCAACTTCTGTAATTGAAAAAATCCCTGATGTTGAAGGAAAAGCTATTTAGATGTCAAATGCAAATCAGAGCCACAATGATAAACATTTCACTAGAAAGACCCGGCTATAATGACAAAGAACTAATGTTGGTGAGAGTGTGGGAACAGGAAGCTTCATACATTGCTAATGGGGTGTAAAATGAAAATAGGCTCAGCTGCTTGGGAAGCCAGTCTGGCGGTTTGCTGGGTTAACAAGGTCAGTGCGATCCACAGCCCCATTACTGGTCTGAACCCAAGAGAAATGGAGCTGTGTGTGCGTAGGACTCTCTCACAAATAGCATTATTTGTAATAAGAAGTAGACATCCAGATTTTCACTGATGAATAGATGAAGAGGGTACATATAGTGGATTCGTCATCATTCAGCGGTAACAAAGGAATGAAGTCTCAAACCCGCAGGCTGCCACAGGGGTGGCCCTGAAAGCTGCTCCCTGAAAGCATTCAGCCAGAAATAGCACGTGGTGTGACTCTACTTACAGGAACTGTCCAGAACAGGCCGGTGTAGACAGATTAGTTAGTGAGAGCCTGTGGCTGGTGGGAGGGGAGAACAGGAGGCGACTGCTGCTGGTGGGTTCTGTGTGGGATGTGGAAATCTCTGGAATTAGTGGTGGTGTGCACATTTTGTGGCTCCAGTAAAAACCACTGAATTGTATGCCTGAAGAGGATGGGTTTTATGGTTTGTGAATTCCACATCATTTAGAAACCTCTAGACAAGGAAAATTCCATCCGACAGGTATAAATGTTTAATATCTAGACTATAAGGACAACTACATTAAGTTCAGTAGCTACCTCCATAGCAAGTTGTCACAGGACAACTCCACCCTATCCTACCCTATAGGATGAAGCACAAACAAGAGTCACATGGAAAAACTCACAGCCTCGTAACAGGTAATGAAGTAAATTAAAATCAGGCAAAACTCCACTACATCTCTTAAGCCATCAAAAATTTTTAAATGGCAGACATTGCTTGAGGCACGAAGCCACTTTCCGAAGGGTGGTATGGCCCACCCAAGTGTCTGCAAACAGTTCACATTCTAGGACACTTAGGAACACGGGAGGGGAGACCATGCTTATGGGGGGCCGTGGGGAAGGTGCCCAGGACCCCGTCATGAAATGTCCCAGCCAGGGGCCTGGGACCAGCCTCAGGCTGACTCAGGCGAGCGCGGGCACATGTGGCCACACAGCGAGGCTCCCTGAGGAAGCAGCTTGTTGCCTGCCCTGGTCACGACTCCACGTTCTGGGGTCTGGGCGAGACTGCATTCTAGTCCAAGCTTGACTGTCTCTTGTGTTCCTTGTCCTTAGATCTCTTCACCAGACCACAGGGACTTACGGCCGGGCCGGGCAGCCTGAGCCTGGATCTGCGCCCAGGCCATCCGCAGTCCACGGGCTGGCATTTGGTAGCGAGGTCTGACCACTGGGTG
This sequence comes from Condylura cristata, assembly GCF_000260355.1. Lineage (NCBI taxonomy): Eukaryota > Metazoa > Chordata > Mammalia > Eulipotyphla > Talpidae > Condylura > Condylura cristata. Next base: position 19,700,833 of record NW_004567133.1, on the reverse strand, counting down.
AGGGTGAGGTGAGGACCAACGCTCAGGACCAGTCAGCACCTTTAAGAACCTTAGTTTGATACTCCAGGAGCAAAAACTCAGGAGGACACCCTCGGCGTGGCCTGAGGCCAGCTGGGTGGGGACCGCAGCTCGGAGCTCTGGGGGCTGACCCGCTGGAGGGTCATCATCAGCCGCTGGCCCCTCTGAAACCTGGGGTCCGTCACCAGGACTTGTGTTCTGTTCTCACCCTCGGTTTGCCGACATCTGTGTGCCACCGCCGCCCACCCCCACCCCGTCTGCGCCTGTCCATCAGCTCCTCAGGCACAGACTGGGCTCTTACCCACCCCATTCCCCATAGCCCTGGCCACCGTGAGCTCAGTCATGACTCGAATGTGAATCCAGACACAAGGCCGGGAGCGTGGAGATGCTGTGTTGGGCGTTCAGTGGGGCCACAGGTCCTCCACTGGGCAGATGGTCAGAGGGTCCATGTTTTTTCCTCCGTCATGTGTCCCGGGGCTGAAGATGGGCTGAAGGGGCCCAGGGGGAGGGGAGCTGGTGAACGAATACATGTGGGACTTGGCCGTGACGTTGTAGAAGGAGATGCTCCCCGCCTTGCAGTCCAGGAAGACGCCCACCCGCCTGGGCGGCTGGGGCATGTGCAGGCGGGTCGGGGGGAGGGTGGACGCCTGGTACTCGGTCCGCTTCGTCATCATCACCACCCAGTAGCCCTTCTGGGGCGACAGCGTGATGCTGCCCTTCCGGCTGGCCGACGCGTTGCAGACGCCCAGGACCCAACCTGTCTTGCTGCCCACCTCCACCTCCCAGTAGTGGCAGCCAGAGATGAAGCTGGGGACCCCCAGAGTGAAGATGCAGCTCTCGAACCTCTCAGGGCTGTCGGGTAGGCGGTCGGACTTGTTCCCCAGCCTCACGCTCCGCATGTCATCAGAGAAGAGCAGGTTGCAGTGGGCGGTGGCGGGGTCCAGTATCACCACAGCTGCAGAGAATGAGGAGACACGGCCCTGAGCCACGAGGCCCCCCCCACACCGGGAGGCGTGGACAGGCCACCCTTCCAGCAAACCGAGGGCAACACAGACCGGTTGTCCAGTCCTCTCACCTCCAGCAGGACACTTACTCGCATATGCCTGAGCACCGGTCAGCTCTGGAACTGCAGAGAGAAGGGGGGGTTTGAGCACCCCCATTCTGAAGGGCTCAATCCACCCTGGCCCTGCAATATGAAAAGACGAGGGCCCCTGCCCAGCACCCAGCCCTGTGCCTCCCAGGGTCCCAGGCTGCATGGAGACAGGAGATGAGCCGGCACAGCCAGAGGCCCGGCACAGTTGGGGCGCGGGGCGCAGCCTGCCTTCCTCCCACCTCTCCCGGGCTCCCGGCGCACGCCGGCCGGCCACTCACGGTTCAAGGCTTTCATTTCCACGTGTAGGGTCTCTGGAAGGAGAACGGGAGCTTGAGTTAGGCCCCCGGCTTGGGACGGACTGAGAGTGGCTGGAGGCAGAGGACAAGGGCTGGTCATGGGCTGCGGGCTCGCGGCGCCGGGCACCTGCCTGAGAACTGTGTGATGGCCCTCGCCATGGCCTGCGACTTCCGGTAGAGCAAGCGGAGCTTCCTCTGCACCTCTTCAGGGGTGGCCCACGGCTCAGGGACAGTCGCCGTCTTGGCCCTGGAGACAAAGGACCGTTGACCCGAATGGCCTGAAGCGTGAGCCCAATGACAAGGCCCCGCCAGGCACCCCCAGCCCCACCGGGGCTGTGCAGAGAAGAGCTGCCCCAGACGCTGAGTTCTAGACTGTGCGCTGCTTTGGCTGTGGCTCGCACTGCCTGGCGTTTAGAACCCACTGCCCCCCGAAACCAGTCAGGAGGAGGACAAATACCAGATGAGAGAGAATGAGAGGGACAGAGTAAACTAAACCAAAACAAGCCTTTCAAATCTGACCTCAGAATCGAGGTCACCAGCAGGGAGTGTGGGAGTTGGGCCCCGTGGGCCGTAGTGGAGGATTGTTGGGGTTTGGGCATGGTGCAGCCCTGTACATCTGGGGAGGCGTGAGCCTGCATCCCGAAAGAGTACACAGTGTTGGGGCCTCCCTGGGGGCGGGGCGCAGGGCTTAAAGTCTCAGCCCTATCAAGCTACCGCCAGCCGCTGCGACCTGAGTCTGATCCCCGGCCAGGCAGTGACCCCCAGGGTGCCGCAGACCCCTCCTGTCTCCCCGCTGCTCCCTCAGCAGCGGGTTTCAGTGGATCCGCCTGTTCTGCTCTCCACTCTGTCTCTGGGGAGTCCGCTCACCCCATGCCTCCGCCCCAGCTCTTATATGCATAAATAAATAAATATCTTTCTTTAAGATTTATTTATGCACACAGAACTGAGGTACAGGCCAGAGGTGCAGGGGTGAGAGGCTTCCCCAGAGAGAATGGGGAGCAGAACAGGCCGACTAATGAAGTCCACAGCTGAGGGGGCAGTGGGCAGGTCAGGAGAGGTCTGCTGCGCCTTGGGGGTCACTGCCTGGCCGGGGATCGGACTCCGGCTGAGGCGCTATGGCCGGCGTCATAGTGCTGAGCTTTAACCTGTTGCACCACCAGGAAGGGCCCAAATAAAAAAATCTTCAAACAAAAGTACACAGTGTTGTAAACCAACATTTCCTTCATAAAGAAATCAAGTGGAAGTGTGCAGAAACCAGCAATAAGTGCTTCCACATACATTTTGGATTTTTTTCCCACATATTTTCAGTGACTCAAGAACTTAATATTGACTCATATGAACATGACTCATATGAACATGACTCATATCTGTATGAGTCATGAAGTTGATTTTTTTCCAAAAAAGAAACCACCGTGCGTTTCAACAATGGCCTGGAACTGGAGCTGGTGCGAAGCCCGCCCAGGGTAGCTGCCAGTCACTGACTGCTGCCTAGCGGTTTTCTTCCGTCCAGTAGACAGCACCCTGGCTGGGGGCGCAGGGCGAAAGCACAGCGCTACAGAGCTGGCGCAGCGCTGAAGGCCAGGGAGGGACCAGGGCGCAGCAGGCCCCGTCTCCGCCCGCCGCCCCTCCGCAGGGAGTCTCAGTGGCTCGTCTGTCCCGCTGCCCACTGTCTCCCGTGAGGTTTCTCGCTTCCTGCACCTCTGGCCCGCACCCCAGTTCCCCTCCGCATAAACGAAGAGATCTTAAAAAAAAAGAAAGTCTTCAAGGCTGCGGGGATGGCGGAGTCACGTCCCTCGGGGGCTGCCCCTCCACCCCCTCCTGGCGCTCTGGCGGGACACCCCAGGGCATGCGGCCCCCCGGTACCTGTGCAGGATGGCCCCGACGTCCTAGGAGAGAAATGAGAGGCCTCCGTTACCGGGCTTCTGGGCACGGCCTGGGCCCTCGGCCCCTGGCGGGTGAGCCCGACTGAGGCGCCCTCCCGCTTCTGACTCTCCCCACAGGGGTGGGGGCCCCGCACCAGAGCTGCACCCAGGACCATGCCCAGGAGCAGCTGCAGGCGGGGCCGCCCCGATATGAAGCTACTGAGGCGTAAGCAGCATGCCCACCAGCACCCATCCTCAAGGCACGCCGGCTGGGCATCACCACGGGCTGTGCTGGTGGCTCGTGCCAGGGCGGCGGGCGGGGCGGCTCACCCGCATCAGCTCCCACTCTGGCTGGCCCTGCTTGGCCTCCAGCTGCCCGATGAGCTCGTCGAGGAGGGCGATGTCCCGGGCCACTCGGGCACCATGTGTCTGCCCGACCTGCTCGATGGCCTGCTCCAGCTCCTCCAGTTTGGCCACCAAGAGCTGCTCCTGCTGCTTCAGAAAGTGGCCAACATTTTCCAGCTGGCACCGGACCTTCTGCTTCTGGATCCCGGTTTGTTTCTAGGGCACAGGGAACACAGAGTAGGGTTGGGGGTGCGTGTGCCCAGGGGTTCCAGAGCCCCTGCAGGGGGTGAGCAAGGGGTCACCTCCTCAGCCTACAGCTCTGTGGCCTAGAGCAGGGGGGGAGATGGGCTCGAATCTTGCCCAACAGACGCAGGGCGGGAGGGGCTGGCCTCGGAAAATGCTCTCCAACCCGCTGGTGGGCAGAATTGTGCCCCCACCATTCATACCTGAAAGCCCCAACTCCAAGACCCCAGAATCTGACTTCCAGCTGGAAGTGGGGTCTTTGCAAACATGACAAGCGAGGTGAGGGCGGAGGGTCTGCCCGTGACTGGTGTCCGTGCAGAAGGGGAGACCCGGCCGCCAGCTGGCGAGAACATGGGCACGGAACCCGCCTGGGCGCCAGGCCCCCCCTCCAGAGCAGGGGCCTGCCAGCTGCAATCCGCCCAGCACACGGCCGCCAGGGCTCCTGCCGGCCCCAGAGCCAGCGTGAGACGTCTTTGCTGTTTGGGCAGCCCAGGGCCCCGCCCGCCCCCAAGCCTCTGGGAAGGGACTGACCTCTCCCCGGCGCTGAGTGGGGCCGCAGCCGTGTGCAAGGCTGGGCGGCGGGGCTGCCACCCCCTGCCCCCCACTGCTGGGTTCTCAGAGCGCGGGCTCCGGCTGAGAGGCCTCGGGCCCCCTCGCCCCCTCCCTCCCGCAGGGAGAGGGCCTTGGGGTCCACGAAGACTGGGCCTTAGGGCCTCACTGCCTCTGGCCCGAGCACAGGCGCCACGCTGACGCCTGGGAAGCCCGTTGTCGGGGCCAGGGCCTCTGCCCTGAACTTCCATCCTTTTGCTCCGATTAAATGCTGCCCGGCGTGCAGGCAAGCGCACCAGAACAGGGCGCCCTCCCGGGGCCTGCCCCTGCTCCCAGCAGGCCCCAGGCCCACCGCCCGCCCAGGAGGTTCAGGGCACCGCAGAGGGCAGGACGCCTCAGGCCCGCCCGAACTGCCCAAATCGCGTCATTTCCTCCGCAGTGGGGCGCTGGGGCTGTGGCCTCCACCTTCCCCTACGTGGAGGCTCCTGACGACACTGCGTTGCACAACCCATGCACAGCCGCTGCTCGCCTCTGTGACCGGCTTCCTCCACCCCCGTGTGGCCGTGGGGGCTCAGGAAGGCTGGCCCCTCTGGCTTCCCTGGGGCTCCCCCGCCTTCCCCCAGGGGAGCCACGCCCGCTGCTCCACCCCCAGGCTCCAGACACCTGGGCTGGCAGGAAAGGCCCCCTCTGGCCCCCCAGGCTGGACCCCAGCCCCAGAGAGGGCGCTGCGGGCTGTGCTTCGGGCTGGGGTGTCCGGCTGCAGCTTTCAGGGAGATGCTTAGCTACTGAATTTAGAAAGTGAATTTGGATTTTGTAAAACAAAGCCCGAGGACACCTGGAGTTGAAACTTCCTTTCCCAGGCTCCCACCGGGCAGGTGCACGCCTCCCTGTCCCCAAGGGCAGGCGGCCGTTCTGTTTCCCTGGGAACCAGAACATAATCTTGGGGCCCTCCCTGGGACCCCCCTCTTCTTGCAGGGGTGAGCCTGCAGGGCCCGAGCACCCTGGCCTTACCAGGAAGTCCGCCGTCTCTCTCTCCCGCTCCGCTCGCTGCTTCTCCCCGGATGCCCGCAGGCCCTTCAGACGCTCCAGCTGCCCGTCGATGTGCTCCTGGGAAAAGCCCGGCCTTGCAGCGTGAGCTTGGCTGTTCCGCGATGCCACCCCGGGAGGGGCCCATCCATTGCTGGGGCAAGCTGTGGGGGTGCCACGGGCCAGGGGAGGGGCACCCAGCAGGAGGGGGCCGAGCCTCCGCGACCAGGAGAGGCGGTCAGCGAGTCCCCACGCCCGAGCCTGCGCCCAGCCAGACCTGAGGCGGCCTCGCGCCCACCAGCGAGACCCGCCTTCGCTGGGCCTGCGCTGCGGTTTTGCCCACAGCCCCGCGTGCTGGCCCCGAGCCCTGGGGCTGGGCGGGGGCGGGGGGGCGGCGGCGAGCCCCACCTTGTACTCCAGGGCGGCCTCCTGGATGGGCAGCACCCGATGGCCGCGGTGCTCCTGGCTCAGCCTGCAGATGAGGCAGACGGGCTCCCCGTGGTCCTCGCAGAAGAGCAGCTGGGCCTGCTGCATGTGCCGCTCACACTGCGGCGGGGCACACCCTCGGGCGCCCCCGGCCGGGGCTCCTTCCTGGGCGGGCAGGGGCGGACACCCCGCCTGCTGGCGCGGCCTCCCTGGGGACAGAGCGGCGGTCTCTGAGCGGCCAGCCCAGACGCCTGCGGGTGCTCGCCCCTGCCGGCCCTCACCTGGGCCTGCGCCCCACACAGGCCCAGGGCCGCTCCAGGAGCAGTGAGGGGCAGAGAGCGGCGGAGAGCAGCCCTGACCAGCCGCGCCTGTGCTGCGGCTCCCGCACTCTGGCCGAGAGATGTGAAGGGAGCTGGCGAGAGCACCTTCCGGAAGCGTCTGGAACCTCCCTCGGGGATGCTGTTCTCTGCCTGTATTCTGCCTGGAACGAGGGTGCCGCCACCTGAGGCCATGAGCCGGCGGCCACCCGGTGAAGCAGGGAGCCTGGGCTGGGCCCGTGGGGCGTCATGGGCTGGGGGCAGCCGCTGCCCACGGCCCACACAGTCCTCAGACCTCCCCATCAGACCTCAGAGTTCAGCTCAGGGCTTCCTCCATGGGGCACAGGGTGGAACGTGGGCGCCAGGACCCCCTGCCAGGTGTCGGTGGGAGACAGGGCGTTGGACCCAGACTTCCCCAGGTGCTCCGCTTGGGGTGCACAAAGCCCTCGAATCCGAGGACTCCCAGAGCGCCCCAGAGCTCCCTGACCTCCAACGCACCGCTTTGTGGAGGCGGCCATGGTCCACGCTCACCCGGAGCCTCAGGGGCGTGGGGCCCGGGTGGGGAGAACGGGAGCCTGGGGTCCTGCACCCGCCTGTCCCGAGGACGCCCGGCCATCCGGCTCTGGGTCGGTTCTCACCTGCAGGCTGGTGGCACAGACTGCCCGCCGTCGCCCCTGGGGCCGCGGGGGGCTCTGGGCCTTCCATTCCAGTTTTCTCCCAAGATGCTGTGGGATCTGGAGGCTCCCAGGTTCCCCCCTCTCTGGTCGGAAATGCTGCGGAACGTCTACTCCGGAGGGCCCCCCCTTCCTGGGCTTGGGGGTGAGCTGGGTTCCCAGCAGCCCCCCCATCCGGAGCGGCCCCTTGGCTGGGGGTGGGCGCTGAGTCTTTGTGCTCCTGAGTTAGAGGAGTTTCTGGGTTGGGGGGTGCCCCCTCCGAAGAGATGGGGATCTCAAGACTCTTGGGTCGCTTCTTTCCCGACGGCATCCTGAGGTCTCTCTTTGTCAGGGGCCCGGCGCTGGAGAGCCCCTGGAGCCTCCCCGCTGAGCTGGCGTTCCTGCGAAGCCCGGTGCCAGAGTGGCCGCCCCTGTCCCTGTCGCCGGGCAGCTTGCCGGGGGCCGGGCCCTTCCTGGCCGGCTGAACGAGGCTCCTGGCCCCCAGCTTGCCGGCCGCGTCTGGGCCTTCGGGGCCCTTCTGGTCTTTCCGTTTGCCCTGAGGCCTCTTCTGGGAAGCCCTCCCGGCTTCCGGCTGGCCAGCGGGCAGGCCGGCCGCCCCGTAGCCACTCTGCCGCTGCCCGTCCGCTTCGGGGCTGCCGGGCGGCCGGGGGCGCCGGGGCCTGCTGTCCCCGCAGGAGCAAGGCGCTTCGCAGTTGTCTGCGCAGCCTTCTTGGACCAGGTAGTCTGAAGGGAGACAACAGACACTGGATGTGAAAAGGTGCCTAGGACCTGCCAGGCCAGGGCGCGGGGCGGGCAGAGCCCCTTAGAAGTGGGGGCAGCAGGACGCCTGGCTCGGCACCTGCCTGTCCTCGGCCTTTCCAGACTCCTGGCCGGAGGGCGGCTCAGCGTGGGGCCTGAGAGTGCCCAGTGCGCGGGGCCAGGCCCTCGTCTCTTGGTAGACGCCTGGACGCGTTACGGCGCAGCCAGACCAACGCGAGTAATCGGCGCGGAGGATTCCGGCGTTTCATAATCAGGGTTATGAAAGCCGGCTAATCTCCGGAAACGAGGTACAAGCCTCCACATGCTGGTGACTTCGGGCGGCACCAGCAGCACCCCGCCCCTAGGTGGGCGACCTCGAGGAGACAGCCACAGCCCTGCCCGGGGTGGGGGCAGGTGGTGAAGTGAGGTCGGGGCGGAAAGGGGAAGGCTGTGGCGCCGCTTCCAAGCACGTGGCCTCCACTCAGGAGCCACCAGGGGTGAAGGCAGAGGCTTCGCCCCCCAAAGGTGCCCAGGCACCCGCCGCCCCCGGCTCACGTTCAACCCCCGCGCCCCGCCCCACGCCCCGGCTGCTTGCAAGCTCACACCAGAACCTCAGGAAGACTGGCCGCAGGTCACGTGGCTTTTGCCCTCCTGGCCCTGGCCAGTGCCTTCCCAGCAGGGGGAGGGAGGGGCGGGATGGGGAGAGCTGCGATTCTGCACCTGCCAGGGGAAGCCCAATGCAGCTGCACTGCCCTGAGGCCCATGGCTTCTTTCGGCCCCTATTATTGTCTTTTAAAGATTTATTTATATGCACACAAGAGCGGGGTGCAGGCTGGAGAGGACTCACCAGAGACAGAATGGAGAGCAGAACAGGTGGGCACACTGCTGAGTTGGGTCCCTGGCCAGTGACTCTCAGGGCAAGCAGACCCCTCCTGTCTCCCTGCCGCCCCCTCAGCAGTGGATTTCTGTGGATCCTCCTGTTCTGCTCCCCACTCTGTCTCCGGGGAGTCCGCTCACCCCCACAGCTCGGGCCTGTACCCCAGCTCTGTATGCATACATAAATTAAAACTAAATCCTTTTTTTAAAGGTGTTAAAGAATTCCGAACTGAAATCATTGACCACAAAGAGCCACTCACCTGCCACCCCGTTCTGTAGTGGGACAGCAGGTGGTGTGTGCCCCGGAGCCCACCTGTCTGCAGGTGAGTGTTAGGAGAAGGGAGAGGAGCCCCCACAAAGGCGCACCGCCTGCCTCTCAGAAGCCCCTGGGAGCTCTGGACCCCTCCAGTGACCAGGGCGAGGGAAGGGGCCTGTTTGGCAGACTCTGGGCCGAGGTCACACTCCTAAGCCCCAGGCACAGGCGCCGGGCAAACAGCGCTTCCCTCTGTGGCCTGCTTGCTCCGGGTGCAGGCAGTGGGGGGAGCTCACTGGGGCCCTGGCAGGCAGCGGGGAGGGAGCACTGCCCAGCGTGGGGGAGGGAGGCACTCACCTGGACCGAGGGCACGGTGCAGCTCCTCTGCCAGGAGGTTCTGGTTGATGGCCTTCAGGATTTGCAGGGTCAGCCGCACAGCACACTGCTCCCCATAGTGACTGACCAGCAGAGTGGCCACCTTCACCGGCCTGGCTATCTGGAGCTGGCCCCGGGGGATCCTGCGGTGCTCGTTCTCCAGGCTGGTGTTCTGCAGCTTGAACTTGAACTTCTCAAAGTCGTAGGGCACCAGCTCCTCCAGGGAGAACAGCAGAAGGTCACTGGGGGACTTGGCCATGCTGCTGGCCAGGAGCGCGGAGTCGGTGGTCAGGCTCTGGCGGAGAAGAAGGCTACCAAGCCAATGGCCAGCGCGAAGGGGCAGCTGGAAGACAACGGGAGCACAGGAAATGAAGGGGCAGCTGGGAGACAACGGGGAGCACAGGAA
>NW_004567133.1:19687827-19690424 GCF_000260355.1 Condylura cristata | reverse complement strand
CCCCCCCCAGACCACGCTCACACCTGCCCCTGCCTTGTCCTGACACTTTCAAGCACTGATATTTTCAAGCTGCCCGCCCCACGTGGAATGCCCCCCCCCCCCCGTTTCGATGTGGGTAGCTGTTCCATGCGGCAGGCTGAGGGCCAGCGAGCACCGCCACCTCTGTCTTAAAGGGACATTTTTGGAGTGAGTCACTAGCTCGGAGACGGCTCCTCCGGCAATCTCCGCACTAGCGGCCACAGTTTGCTATTTCCTACTCAACCACAAGCCCCACTCCTGGGCCCTCACCTGTCCTGACAGTCAGCCTGATGCCGCATCTTCCCTACAAAAAAAGAACCAAAGTGGTCACTGATGCTGGAAATGACAGACCGCGAAAGCCTCAGGTGGGGTGGGGGTGTGGGGGGACCCGCTCCTGTGCAGCTGCAGGTGGGCGACGCAGGCGTGATGCTGTTGCCGGTGACGCGCGGCCACTTCTCGTTTCCCAGGGAAACTCCTTAGAGCTGAGCCCTGAGCGTGCAGGACAGAGGGGCCAGCAGGGGGCTTTCCATCTGCTGCAGGATATGTTGCAACCCCAGCGATATTTTTCGCAACAGAGGCATTTCTGAGTTGGGAACTTCTTGAAAGGTGGCGTTCGGACACCACGGGCTGCTTCACAGGTAAAGAAGCTCGTGGAACGTTCATTGTGGGAACCACTCCAGCCGTTCTGCTAAATGAAGGCACCTGAAGAAAGGGTCAGCGCCCTCGGTGCGATTGGCATGCCCACTCCGGCCACGGGGGTGCAGTGGGGATGCGCTCTTCCCCAGACCGCCGTGGCCCTGTGTGCGCCCTCGAGGGCCGGTGACCCGAAAGCCGAGGCGGCGGCTGCAAAGGGGCCACACTCTGCTCCCTGCCTGCACTAGCGGGGCCCAGGCTCCCCGCGCTATTCTGACCACCAAGATTGCACTCTTCGCCACAGTCATTTCAGTATTTGGAAACGTTACAACCCGTATATATTGCTGCCTAAGAAAAGATCATTTTAAAAGCTCCCCCTCTGCCCTGGGGCAGCCCAGATAATCATTCTCTTCTGCCAGGTTGACTGACAGGCTGAGAAGGGGCAGGCCAGGGCCACCCAATGCCTGGTGGCCTCCGGGGCTGAGAGCCCGCTCCGCCAGCCGCTGCCTCCGCCAGCCGCTGCTCTCCGCACCGTGACTCAGAGCTGAGCAGAGCGGAGTGCCCAGCAGAGCTCATGTACTCGTGGGGAAGTGTGGTCACACAATAAAGAAGTGAGTGTTGGTGAGCAGGATGCTGTGGGAACCAGCCGCAGCACTGGTGGGCCAGGGAGACATCTTGGCTCGGTCCTTTAAGCAGCTTGAGCACTTCAAGTGGGTGTGCTCCCCCAGACCAGGGAAGCAGGGGAGCCGCGCTGTCACGTGGAAGAGGAACACCCCACAACTATTTACAGAGTGCGTGCAAAGGTCCTGGGGTAACTGCTCCGAGGATCTGGCGGTCAGCTCATGTGGGGCTTCCGGCCCGTGGGCACCTGGCCCTTCTGGGCTGAGTTTGAGCAGAGTGGACATCACGTGACTCTTGCTTCAAACCCATCGCGTGCTCACTTCTGCCAGCAGAAGGGCAGGGAGGGAGAAGTGGAAGCAGGGCTGGCCATGCCCCTCCAGGCAGGGGAGGGGGGCTCGAGAGCCTGCTGCAGCCTGGGGCAGGGAGGAGCACAGCTTCTGGTAGCCTTGAAGGCCGAGCTCCCTGGTGTGGTGTGCTGTTGTGCGGGCAAGAGGTGCGGGCAGCACTTCGTGGCCGGGCTGCAGAAAGGGCCCTGGGGGTGCTCATGCTGAGTCCTGAAGGCCACCGGGAGGCCCGCTGGATGCTCCTCCGCGGCGTGACCAGGCAGACCTCGGCCCCCATCTTCCTGGTCTCTCCTGGTGTCTTGTCCGGGAGACTGCAGACAGAATGCCAGGTCTGGCCACCTCCACCTGCGAGGGGCACAGCCAGCGGAGTCGCTCACCCAGAAGCCCAGGGGCGGTCTGAGCGCTGCGCCGGAGGGCGAGGGGTGTTGGCTTTACTGTCACCTTCTCAGGGTACTTAGACAGTTTATAATGAAAAATTTGAAAACAAACGACAGCAGAAGCCTGTCAGCAACGCTCCCGCCCCGGGCCCCAGCGCCGCCCCAGCCACCCCAAGAGGTGCACAGCCGGGCGAGGTGCCCCCAGACCACCTTATGCCCCAGTTCCCAAGCACTGGGAAGCGCAGGAGGGGAGGATGCGGGAAGGGGCGCTGCAGCCGGCCTGGGGGTCAACCCGATGCTCCCCCTCCCCAGCCCCCTTTAGGGCGCCCCCTGGGTGGGGACGCGGGGGGAATCGCGGCGTGGAGCCCGAAAGGCTCGAAGCGGGCCCACGCGGCTGATGGCGCCGGGATCGACCCAGCCTGGGGCACCATCGCCGTCGAGCCCAGGCCGCCCCTCGCGGACTCGAGCTTCTGGGCCGCGCACGCGCAGACGCAGGCGACGCGCTGGACTACATCTCCCAGCGGGCCCCGGAGTGCGCGGAACCAATAGGAGCGCGAGGGGGCGGGCTCGTCTGGGGCCTACGTCTCCCAGAGGGCGCCACGGC
>NW_004567133.1:19682593-19687542 GCF_000260355.1 Condylura cristata | reverse complement strand
GCTCGGTGCAGTCCCGGGGGAGCTGGGGCGCAGCGGCCCCGACTCTGCGCCCGGCCTAGACGGGCTGGGCGGGGGTGTCCAGGCGGGCGCCGGGAGCCCCAGAGAGCAGGGCCCGGCCTCCCGGCACCCCGATAACGGCTGAACGTCTGGCTAGCTGCCCTGCGCCGTCGGGGTGCTGGTGGTGTTCAGAAAGCGGCACAGCACGAGGGGGCGTCCAGGCTTTTACATTTATTTGTAAGGGCGGCAGCAGCCGCGCGACTGGGTGGAAACCAGGGTCGGTGAGCTGCTGCCAGGGTCACAGCCAGGGAAATGCTGACAGCAGGCAGCCCCGTCTAGACAGGGCGTCTCGAGCACCCTGGGCAGTGCGAGCCGCTGTGCGGCAGCCCGGAGCGACAGGCCGTGCCGTGTGCACGAATCTGGTGCAGAGGTGGCGTTTACAGCGGAGAGCAGGACACTCGCTATAAAGGGTCGGGGACACTCGGCAGTCCGGCTGGGGAAAAGTGAATACAGCTGCCTAGTGCCATATGGAGAATTTAAACTTCAGATAATAGAAAAGCAGTGAAAATGCCTTTCTAATCAAGATGAAAAGCGAACGACTAAAAACTGTATAGGCAGGTAGGTAGCAACAGAAGTTGCAAAACTTTAGTATTAGACAAAAGATAGAGTGAAGAGTGACAAACTGGCCTCCCCGGGGTGCAGGGGGCGTGGCACAGTGAAGCCAGGCCCGACCCACGCGGCGCAGCGGCCCCTCCTGTCTCCCGGTGGCCTCCGCAGTGGATTCCAGTCAGTCTGCATGCTCTGCTCCCCGCTCTGTCCATTTGAAGTCATCGCTAATGAGACTAGTATAGATTATATTACAATTATGGAATAGAGCCAAGATTATCCTTAAAGGAAAACTCATAGCTGTGAATGTTTCATTGAACAAGGCTAGAAATAAGTGATATTTATTGAAAGCCTATTTTATGTACTGCTTGTGCTTAAATATTATTTCATGTACAACTTTTTCCTTTTCAAAATGAGCAGGTGAATATGTTTTCTGAGCGTGCAGTATTCCATTGTTCTGTGGCACCAAGGGAAGCGGGGCAGCAGCCCCAGGCCCGGCGCTGACCTTGCGGCCGGAGCTGAGCCCGTGTGGGGACCTGGGGCCTGGACACTTTCGGTTTCTCTGGGGCTTGGGAGTGGCCAGGCCGCTGTACTGGGTCAGAGATGATGCGGCTGCTCGCCAGAGGTGAGTCATACAGCTGTAGGCCAAGGGTGAGTAGAGGGTCAGCAGTGAGGGGCCCCCCAGGCCCAGCAGGCCTCATGGCGGTACATGGTCTGAGATGAAGCAAGATTCATCGTGGGACTAAATGAGGTCCCGAGGCTGCTTCTCTCGGGTTACCTTGCTTCACCGTGTTCTTAATTTCCAAGCACCATCTCCCATCTTAATTCACTGCCTCAAGCCTTTGTTTTGTGTATAGCAAGATGTTCTCGGCCCTGGAACTGGCACGTGTGGCATGGGTGTGTGCACATTTCGAAGGGCGAGGGAGGACAAGACTGCACACCCCCTTCCCAGCTGGGGTGAAATTCCTTCAGCTCTAGAAAGGCCCGAACAGCTCCACACAGCGCAGGAGGGAGGCCGGGCCGGCCCGGGCTTGTCCTGCCCCAGAGACTGGAAGCATTGTTGACGGAGTGCTTTCATCATGGGGCGCCCGGCCCTTGGAGGAGGTGTGTGTGCACACTTGCTTTTTTAAAAACATTTTAAAAGGACAAGTTTACTGGGAAAAAGCGAGAAAGCAAGAGGCACTTGCATAGCCACAGGCCAGCAGGACAGCGCTGTACAGACACTTTGGGGTTAAACTTTGTTGTCTTTTTCCTCAGAGTAATTTAGCTGAGATGTGTAGCCGCTCACTGATCTAGAGAGAGAGGCAACATCCCGTTGTTTTTGGAGTTTCTTCCTTGTGTGGAGACGTCACTATCTATGAAGATCTCAAACAGGAAGCCTTTTCTGCTGCCTGAGCTGGTGAGGCCCCACTCCTGAGTGGACCCCCTGGCCTCCGCAGGTCGTGACTTCCAAGCAAAGCAGCTTCCCACCCTGATTGTCCTGCTCGTGGCTCGTCAGGCCTAACTAAGGGCTGTTTCCAGGCTGGAGTTCTCACTCTCGAGTGAGCATGAGGATCAGTCAGCTTCACTAAATCTGGGAGATTTCCAAATTGGGGTCTCTATATTTCCCTCTCAGGCTCATTTCACCAGGAGCTTATGTTCCCTGCAGTTTTTCAACATTAGAGCTAATGCATAATGGCGCTCTCTGGTGGCTCAGCGGGTTAAAGAGCAGCACTGTGGAGCTGTGACAGCTGCTGCATCTTGAGTTCGATCCCCAGCCAGGGAGTGACTCACATGGCAGTAGACACCCCTTACCCACCCCCACCCCCACTGCTCCCCTCAGCATTGTACTTAGCCAATCTGCCTGCTCTGCTCCCCACTCTGTCTCTGGGGAGTCCTCTCATCCCCCACACCTCTGGCCTGCACCCCAGCTCTTATATGCCTAAATAAATACATCTTTAAAAACAAACAAACAAAACCCTCTGTCAAACTGAAAACAACTAGTAAATTTTTCTCCAGCTCAGTTTCCTATCATGTCAGAACATTCCTTCTCTCATCCTCTCCCCAAGTCCCTTCCTTTCCCTCCTCACCTCTGACAAGTTCTACTAGTCTACAGCAAAACCTGGGCTGGGCAATAGCTGTTTAAGACCAAAATAACATCACCAAACAACACTGGCAAGTTAGTGCCGGTAATGTTAATGTGAAGGAAAAAAAATCAGATCATTTTGTTAAGATATAAAAAAAATGGAGTAAAATGCCTTGTGTTTTATTTTTAGGAAACGAGGCAATGTAGAAAATAAGATGCATGGCCAATGAAATGCCATTTAAATTTACAGTTTTGCTTACAACTGAATTTCAAAGCTAAGTGGGGTCAAAACAACGTGGTACAGGTAAAAACAAAGTTATTTATTTTTTTTTAAGATTTATTTACACACAGAAGAGCAAGTACAGGCCAGAGGTGCAAAGGGTGAGAGGACTCCCCAGAGACAGAGCGGGGAGCAGAACAGGCAGATGGACTGAAACACACCGCTGAGGGGAGCAGCAGGGAGACAGGAGGGGCCTGCTGCACTCTCTGGGCCACTCCCAGGCTGGGGATCGAACCCGTGCTACAGGGGCTGCCTACAGCTTCATAGTGCTGCGTTTTAACCTGCTGTGCTTTAACCCTACACCAACAGGGAGGCCCCAGGTCAAAGGAAAGTTAGAGTGAAGCGGGAAGGCCTGGATATCCTGCGCGAGAGGCAGAAAGCCATTTCAGAATGACAGGCGCAGCACACGTGTCTGCTCCCATGTCGTAAGACAGACTTGAAAGTCTTAACACTGCAGATGTCCTCAGAGCCAGTTTGAAAACGGCAGCAACTGCTGCCCTCCTGGACTTCAGGAGCATGTGAAGACTTGCAAGGGGCCCTCCCTGCTGGCGCAGGGGTTAAAGCGCAGCTCTTCCATCGGGAAGCTGTTCCATGCAGCTAGCCCCTGGGTGCAGCAGGCCCCACCTGCCTCCCCCGGCCACTCAGTTAAGGGTTTATTTCCCATCCCTGAACATACTTTTCACCAAAGCCATGAAATTGTGGTTTCAGCTTTTCTGCTCTTCCTGATATCAGGCTGCGGAACTGGAGCCCACCCTCAGGCGGCACACCCCGCAGTACTGCACTAGCAGCGGACGCTTCCGGCATCTCGGCACCCACCGGCAGCCACCAGAGCCCTCAGCAAACGGAGATGCATTTTAAATGTCACAGGCCCCAGTCTAGAGCTCCTGCCCTGAATGAACTCCTGTGTCTTCTGGCCGGAAACCCCTCTCCTAATCAGGTACCAGCTTTGTCCAGTACTGATGGGTCTCGGAGAAATGGAGCAGAATGTGGCACTAAGTCGAGTAACCCCAAGAGTCCACCTGGCTAATTACTCGCTAAAATCAAAGGGAACTTAGCAAATGAGCCACCCTTCACCCCCATCTCAGTAGGTCTGGGTTTCCTTCTTGCACCCCCCCACAGCAAGCTAGCGGCCGCCCCAACGACGCGTGCGGCTCAGGTCTACGCTGGCTCGAGTGCCGCCCGCCATTGAGCCCGCTTGAGTGCAGGTGCCAGTCTCAGGTTCCACCTGTGTTAGCTCCCTTAGCCCACCCAGTGATGTAAAGTGATACAGTGTCACCCCTCTGGGCAGGCAGGGAACCCAGGATTGGCTTAGGGAGACTTGTTACAGGGCTGGGAGACACCCCTGAACCTCCAAACCTGCCTGCTCTAAATAGGTTCTGCCGTCCACCGCTTCAACACAAAACATAAAAGACCTTTCATGGAAGGGAACTTTAATACAATTAGTGACCAACAGAGCAAACATAAAGATACGTTTCTAAATGCACAAACATGCAAAGTGGCCCGTCCCCTGGGGGCTAAAAGTCCGCCCAAAAGGGTCTGGCCCAGTCTAAGGCGCCTTCCGGCGGGCCCACAGAGAAGGGCCAGACATGGCCAGACACGCTGGGAGGCAGAGAGCAACATCAAAGCCAAGAGAGCTGCCACAGTCGCCTCCCCGGGGCTCCCCCGCGTCTGCGTCCCCCAGTGCAGGGCCAGGAAGCAAGAGCCGCTTCTTCGCTTCTTCGGGTGTCTGCTCGCGGCGCCCCCAGGTCTCCCCTGGCCCATCCTGCCTCCTTCTCCCAGTCTCCCTGCTCAGCCCCCCCTCCCCTGGGTGGGGCAGGGGACCTGGCGCCCCCCCTTTCCTGGGGACCCCGTTACAGGCTGAAATGGCACAGAGCCGGAGACGAGCTTAAGCTGGTGTGTCGCGTGTGCCGGCTGCGTCGTCTACAGCCTCGAGGTCGCCTTCGGTCACACGTCTGGCTGTTTCCGAGAAGCTCCCGGGCCCGCCCCGCGCCATCCGACCTG
>NW_004567133.1:19669827-19682399 GCF_000260355.1 Condylura cristata | reverse complement strand
GCCGCCCAAGGGTCGCCTCCCCCGTGACTGCCACGAGCCCCGCCGGGCCGGCAGGGCCCCGGCCCTCCGGCCGCCTCCTACTCGCCCCTCCAGACCAAGGTTCACACTGCCGCCTCCAGGGAGCGGGCCACGGACGCGTCACCGCGGGGCTGGAGGACCAGCCCGCCGCGGAGCGAGGCCGCGCTGCTCCGGCTGGGGCGCATGCGCGAGGCGCGCCGCCTGCGGACTACATCTCCCGGCAGGCTCCGCGCAGCCTCCCGGCTTGCTCCGGAAGCCCTGAGAGCGGCCGCAGAGGCCGGCGGCGGGCGCCACGGAGGCCTTCTCCTGCCGGCCCCGAGTCAGCAGGGCGGGTGGGCCCGTCCTGAACCCGCCGTGGCCGGATCTGAACTTCCAAAACTTGCCCGTGGGCAAAGAATTCCTCGGGAGAGCGTGTAACAACTGCGATATCCGGCCCGGCCGGCACGCTGACGCGCTGGACCTCGCGAGGTTTGGAGTGCTGCGCGCGAGTAAGCTTCCGGCGAGGGCTGACCCCGCCCGCGCTCACACCCCTCGGGCTGCTTCCCCGGCACCCTCCCGGCGGCCGCCCTCGGGGCCTCGCGGGGCTCGGACTGCCCCGGTAGCCCCGCCTCTCGTCCCGCCCCTGCAGGCAAATCTTCCTCGGGTTGGTCGGCGTTGAGACGCTGACGAGCGCCGAGCCAATGGGCGCTGGAGTCCGCCGAACGCGACCCGGAAGTCGACCCGAGCAGGCGCCGTTGGCCGCGGACGCCTAACTCGCGCGCTGAGACTTCCGGCGCGGAGCGGGGCGCCGGTCCTGCGTGAGCCGGGGGAGAGGGTCGCATCGCGGCGCTCAGGTTCCGGCTCGGGGAGGTTCTGGCGAGGGCGGGCCGGGGCCGGCGGCGCCGGGCTGGAGGGTGCCTCCGGCCGGGACTGGGAGCCTCGGGCCCCGCTCCCGCCGACGCCTGCCCCTGCGCGGGCTCGGCGCCTTCCCAGGCGGGCGTGACGGGTCTCGGCGCCGAGGCTCCCCGGGGGCCTGGCGATGGCGTCGGGCCCGGGCTCCCAGGACCGGGAAGGGCTCCTGATCGTGAAGCTGGAGGAGGACTGCGCCTGGAGCCAGGAGCTGCCCCCGCCGGACCCTGGGCCCAGCCCCGAGGCCTCCCACCTGCGCTTCAGACGATTCCGCTTCCAAGAGGCTGCGGGGCCCCGGGAAGCCCTGAGCCGGCTCCAGGAGCTTTGTCATGGTTGGCTGCGGCCCGAGCTGCGCACCAAGGAGCAGATCCTGGAGCTGCTGGTGCTGGAGCAGTTCCTGACCATCCTGCCCCAGGAGATCCAGAGCAGGGTGCAGGAGCTGCGCCCGGAGAGCGGAGAGGAAGCGGTGACCCTGGTGGAGGACATGCAGCGAGAGCTGGGGAGACTGAGGCAGCAGGTGAGCGAAGGAAACTGTTGCATCTGTTTTGTGTGCCCCGGTGACGGGGGCATCTTGCTGGCCAGGTTCCCCTAGGAACTCGGTTGGCTGCCCTGAGTGGACCTCACGTGCACCTTCTCGTGGTTTACCAGGGACCTTCCTGCTCCGATTGTCCCCAAGTGGACAGAAAGAGCCGTGAAGAGCCCTTGTTTGCGGGAAGGCGGAGTCTCTTAGCTCACAGGGCTCAGCTCCTCTGTGCGCCATACTGGTCTTGTGATTTGACCACGCTGCTTCATCTTTGGGGCCTCAGATTCCTCTCAAGCCGGTACTGCGGGCTGGAGGGGCTGCGCAGCAGTCACACTGCTGGCTCTGCTCCTGCTTGGCGGCTGCTGCCCCGGGCCCGGACGGTCTGACACTGGGCTCTGAGGGCACAGGGCCCCACGGCTGCTCCCGCTTACCCAGGAGCGAGGGCGGACATCCAGGACGCAGCGAGGCGACCACGAGCAGGGGCGGCGCCTCTCCCAGCCCCCGCACGCGGCCCAGGAAAGCCTGTGAACCGCCCTTCTCCGCGGCTGGGTGCTGCTGGGTCAGGGATCCGCGAGTGGCTCTGGAAGCTCCCGCAGGGCCGCGCTGGCTCCCCTCCTGTCGGCTCCTGGTGATGAGTGCCGCGGTTGGTCCCCAGGTCACAGACCGCGGGCGGGGAGCACACGTGCTTTTGGAGGACCCTTTGCCTCTGGGATCAGCACGCGAGTCAGCGAGCTTCAAGCTGGAGCCGGTGGAGACTGAGCGGAGCCTGGGCCCCGGGCCGCAGGAGCTGCTAGGCCCCAGCCCCCTCAGGGCCCCCCAGGCTGTGAAGGACAGGGGTGAGGAACAGGCACTCGGGCAGTGGGCGGGCGGAGGGGCTCTGGAGCACCGCGCCAGGAGAGGCGATTCTGACCTTGGGGTTCCCAGGACCGAGGGCACCCCTGGGCTAGACTCTCGTGGGACGGGGAGGAGGGCGGGGGTCCTCAGCCCCTTCCGTGCAGAGCGGAGACGGTTGCAGCGGGGCTAACGGGCCTGCGTCTGCTGCAGCCGGACCCTGCCCCGAGCACCCGCCCGGCCTGCCCAGCCGGTGTCCCCCACTAGGCCTTGCCGCGCCCGTCGGGGTCTCCTGGAGTGGGAGCGGGCGCTGGGGTGGACACGGGCGGACACTGCGGCCGTAGGCGGCGCGTGCGCTGGAGCGCCTCGCTCACCCTCGCTTCTGTTACCTTCAGCATTACCTGCTCCCTGGCTTTCTCTCTTTCCTCCTGAAGGGAACGTGGAAGACAAGGAGGTGACTGGGCCCCAGGTGATACGGACGTTCCCGTGGTCTCCCCCCCACCCCGCTTACTCTTGGGGGAGCAGGGCCTCTTCCCCTTGCAGAGGACCCTTTCTCCCTCACTGCATGCGTCCGCCCTGCCTTCTCTGTCTCCTCCACACCCCCTGGGCCGCTTCCCCACTAACGGTGTCCGCCGCGCCGCTTGTCCCCCGCGCCCCGTTTTGCCCTGTCACCCTTGACTCTGCTTGAGTTGTTCACGGTGCCTCAAGGCCTAAAGGGGTCTTGTGCCGTTTCAGTTGCCCGAGAGCTTGGAGGACGTGGCTATGTACATCTCCCAGGAGTGGGGCCACCGGGACCCCAGTAAGAGGACGTTCTCCAGGGACCCGGTGCAGGAGAGTTTTGAGAATATGGACACACTGGGTAAGGATTTTTTTAAGATTTATTCATGCACACAGAACTGGGGTGCAGGCCAGAGGTGCAGGGTGGTGAGAGGACTCCCGAGAGACAGCGGGGAGCAGAACAGGCAGATGGACTGAAACACACTGCGGAGGGGAGCAGTGGGGAGACAGGAGAGGTCTGCTGCGCCCTGGGGTCACCTCCAGGGCAGGGATCGAACGCGCACTGAGGTGTCTGCGGCAGCTCACAGTGCTGCATCCTCACCCTCTGTGCCCCCACGGTATTTTCCCTGGGGTAGCTAAGGACTAAGCTGCTTCTGACCAGGGTCCTGTCCTTCGACACCACCCACGTTTACGTCCTGAGTTTTGCTCAAAGACCTCCTTTGTCTCGGGCCCCCTGGCCTAGCGTCCGATGAAGCGCTGCCTACACGAAAACCCAGGGGCTTTAGCTCGGCATGGTTGCGTGTCAGGAAGCAGAATTGGGGGAAATGCCACGGACGTCCCAAACAGACCTAGAGGGCACGATGCAGGAACGTGTTGAGCTCAGGCAGAGGCTGAAGGTGAGGGCTGTGAGATGTGACGGCCACCCGCGGGGAGGCCTGGGCCGTCGGAGGCCCGTCAGCGTCCCAGGTGTACGGAAACCCTCCTAAGAAGCGGGGAGAGCCTTCGGCACACGCGAGTGCAGGGGGCGCCCCAGGAGCCGCCCGACTCCCTGCCCCGCCCCTCGCGTCGTCTCAGGCTTCTCGAAGAGGAGCTGTGGTTGGGGTTTTTCCTTGGTCTCCTTTGATTTTTTGCTCTTTTTTGGTGGCAGAGAGGAGAAGCCTCGCTGTGACTCCTTTTGAGATGGGCTCTTTGCCGGGTTGGTTCCTGTCGTTGCGTCCTTGCGTGGGGCCCTGAGCACTGCCTCAGTAGTGCTGAGTAGGGAAAGAAAGTCAGATCATAGGTTCTGGCCGTTAAGCTGTTCGCAATCCGTCTCTGCTAGCGCTGGAGGGAGGTGCCCGCCCTGCTCCAGCCTAGCTCAGAAGTTCCACGCGCGCTGCAGCCTGGGCTGCCTCAGGCCCCGTTCTCGGGGTGCCCGTCTCTCACGTCTCCTCCTGGAGCTGCCGGCCTGGGGGTATTTTGTGTTCCCTATGTACGTAAGCATCGTGGGTCTTTTACAATCTTACACTGATTTCTTCAAGAGCCGTTTGTGGGGTAGCTGTTCTGATTACGAAGTACACATTTCCATTTCAAAGAAGACCCCAAGTTCTGTTATGAAAGTGTAAAGGGAAGAAAGCCGCAGTCTCCAGGTTTCTTTAGAAGGAGCTGGGAGGGGGATTGTGTACTCCAAGTAACTGTTGCAGTTACTGCAGCTCCTGTGTGCATCCCTGAGGCGGCTGGGAACACTGCTGTTTCTCTGCCTCCTAGAGGAAGCCGGCTGTACAGAAATCTGTTTCTTTTGTTGCAAACAGAGTCTCAGGCTCCCAATCAGGAGGCCCTCGGCACCCAGGTAGAACAAGGAGAAACCTGGGAACCCAGTGCTCACACTTGCAAGGAGGGCGTGAGCCCCAGAAGCCCAGCGCCAGGTAAGGAGTGAGGGTGAGCGGTTTGCCCAGGGGCTCCCCTGAAGTGAGACGTGTGGCGTGGGCTGGGGTTATTCACTGCTGCCGGAGAGCAGCATGGCTCCTCCGCCCTACTGTCCTCTCGGTGAGATGGTGAAGGTGCCCAGGGTGTGGGATGCAGGAGGGGTTCACTCCTGGCCTGCCCGCCCGTGCCCTGCTCTGCTCCGCCTGCTCACTCCTGAAGACAAAAGCCAGAGGCTCGGCTGCAGAGGGCGGAGAGGATGGTGCCCACAGGAGAAGGCCCGGTGTGAGCTAATTCCCAAATGACGACCCTGACCCGGAGGCGTCTAGAATACTTTATTAGCATGGAGACAGTGGGAGACGAGGGGAGAGCCTTTCCTTCGGTCAGAAATGATGCCGGGCTTCGGTTTCTCTCACTACCAGGGGAACAGAAATTCGAAAACCAGGAAGAAAGTGCTCAGTCTATTTCTGCTGAGAGCGTCCAGCATCAGGTTCTGCTCTCTGGTCCTGCCAGAGGGGAGGTGCCCTGGAGTCCGGAGCAGGGAAGGCCTCGGGAGAGGGCAGGTGGACACTGGGACCCGCCTCCAGAGGGTCGGGCTGAGCAGGCCGTCGTGGAGTCTGCAGGCTGTAGAGAACTGGGGCGGCCAGAGGAACTGCGGCCGAGGAAGCTCCACCTGTGTCCCTTGTGTGGCAAAAATTTCTCAAATAACTCAAACCTTATCAGACACCAGAGAATACACGCGGCAGAACGGCTGTGTGTAGGTGTGGAGTGCAGTGAGATCTTCGGCGGGAACCCACACTTTCCCTCGCTGCACAGAGCACACTTGGGGGAGGAGGCCCACAAGTGCCTTGAGTGTGGAAAAAGCTTCAGCCAGAACACACACCTGACTCGCCACCAGCGTACCCACACGGGCGAGAAGCCCTATCAGTGTAACGTGTGTGGGAAAAGCTTTTCTTGCAACTCCAACCTCCACAGGCACCAGAGAACACACACAGGCGAGAAGCCCTATAAGTGCCCGGAGTGTGGCGAGATATTTGCTCATAGTTCCAACCTCCTCAGGCACCAGAGAATCCACACAGGGGAGAGACCCTACAAGTGTGCCGAGTGTGGGAAAAGTTTCTCTCGCAGCTCGCACCTCGTCATACACGAGAGAACTCACGAGAAGGAGAGACTCTACCCCTTCCCTGAGTGTAGGGAGGCAGTGAGCGACAGTGCCCCTTTCCTCACACGCCGTGGCCCTCACAAGGCAGAGAAGAAGCTCTTTGAATGCTTGACTTGTGGGAAAAGCTTCCGGCAGGGAATGCACCTCACCAGACATCAGAGAACGCACACTGGAGAGAAACCCTATAAATGCACCCTTTGTGGGGAGAATTTCTCTCATAGGTCCAACTTAATCAGGCATCAGAGAATTCACACAGGCGAGAAGCCCTATACCTGTCACGAGTGTGGAGACAGTTTCTCTCACAGCTCCAATCGGATTCGTCACCTAAGAACCCACACAGGAGAGAGGCCCTATAAATGTGCTCAGTGTGGAGAAAGCTTTTCTCGGAGCTCACGCCTTATGAGTCACCAGAGAACTCACACTGGATAAAACACTGGGGTTTCTCTGTGACCTAGAGAAGGTGGCTGCCCAGAGTGCCCTGTTAAGAGCAAGTGACCAAATGACCTTTGTGTCTTTAAGGTCGTGGCTATAAAGGGGAAATGGAGTCATTTTGAGGGAGGTGTAGAGGCAGCAAAGGAACCGCCTCAGACTAAAGAGGAATTCTGGCAGAACTGAGGCGGCAATTCTGGCAAGTTGCTGAGGTGACCTGCTTAGGCAGGACGCTCATGAGTCCGCTCGTGCCAGGGCTCACACCCACCCTCCTGCACTGAGCCCAGTCGCGGCCTGGGTGCTTGCTGTGCCCATTCCAGCCGGCAGCCTTGGGAATCCTGTGATCTCGCACTGCTGCTTCCTCACTTGGGACATGGAGCAGGAACAGGAGGGCCTTGGAGCCCCTGGCACCAGAAGAGGGGCAGTCTCTGGGGAACAGCTGCAGGCTGGCGGTGAGTGGCCGCCCTCCCCACACTGCCGGGCAGCCCTCAGCACCCTCACTGGCCTGAAGGAGGGCTGACTGGAGGCCAGGTGTGAGTGGCACCTCAGACTGGGGCCCAGAGACCTAAGGAATAGAGTAGTAAGGTGAAATTTCCAGGAATTGGCAGAGGGAAGAAGAGCCTGAATAATTCTGTCTTTTGCAGAGGCCAAGACTTCCCCCACCACCACTATCAGAGAAAGATAAGCCCAGTCTTTGAGTCTCCCGAAGGGGCTCCGTGAAAGATGTGCTCCCGGGGGACTTGGACATGTGGGGCCTGGGGAGATTGGGGTTGGGGCCTTCCCTGTGGAAGTCTGTCTGGGTAATAAATACCTGCAGGAGAAAGTGCGTGAGCCTTTATTGATGGCCTTGTCTTGGCCTCTGGCTGTCTCCTGTCTGCTTTGGTCAGACTTGCTTACTCTGTGGGCTTGACGGGACTGCTTAGGAAGAGTCTGGCAAGGCAGCAGCTGACGGGCGGATCATGGCCCCGGCCAGCTCCACGGGACTGCGGCTCTGTAACATCAAGCTGTGGCTCCCTGGGGACCACCTGAGACCCCTGAGGTTTTTGTTCCGGGTTTGCAGCAGCAAATGTGTGTGTGATTCTTTGTTCAAACTGTTTACTACTTTGAAATAGTTGAGCAAAGACCTAACTCTTTGAAGACAGAACCTTATGGTCTTGCAAATGGTTCCGAAGGAAGATGGCTGCTGTACTGTAAACTACTGATCATGAATGTTGGGAAGACAGAGGGGAGGGAGAATATTAGGGGGAGAGTGGGAAAACAGCCATAGAATTTCTAGCGGTGTGTATCTCTGGGAAAGAGGTCAGATGGCCAGAAACTCCTCCAGGAGTAGGAAATTGTAATGTCAGGACGAATCAGATTTGGCCCTGAAGGAAGGTCTCTGTTCTTGTGGGGGAAGGGAGAGCTGAAACATCCCATTGCAGCTTCCTCTCAGGCATAGCGATTTTAGGTGAGAAACAGCTTCCTGCCTTCCCTCAGAAGCCTCACGTCTAGCCTGCCTCCGCTCGGTGGCCTTCCTTGCTTTTCTGAGCCAGTTTCAAGGCCTGACGGTTTCATGTCTCACCCTTCTCCTAGCTGCGTGTCCAGAGACAGGGCGCTGGCAAGCCGGATCCGGCAGGAAAGGGGTGGGCATTAGGGTGGCAGCACGTGGTGTCAAGTGGGCGTTACTGTCCCTGGTCAGGCTGGCAGTGTACGCGGGCGCCCTAAGAATGGGAAGCACCCCTCCCTCCAAGGCCCCACAGTACCCGCGCACCCTGTGATGGGGTCCACCGGGCGCTGCACTGGAGCCTGAGGCTGGAGCCGAGGCCTTGGGGGTGCGCTGCGACACGGGCGGGGCTCGCACTGGCCTGCCCCGCGCCACGGCTCTCACGTGCTCGGCAGTTCTCAGCCTGTTTGGCGAGATGAGCTCACAGCATAGTGCACGTGACACACCTGGCACGTTTGGGGGCATGCTGCCATCGGCGGGCAGGGGCTCCGGGACACAGTCCAGCAGGGGTGTCCACGGGCCAGCCTGCCCCAGACGGGCAGAACTGATGACTTGACCCCTTGTCCCCTTCCAAGGAGCAGCGGCTCTGAGGTCACTGCAGGGCTGGCCGGGCCATGCGTAGACTTCCCGCAGTCATGACTTCATTCACGAGTTTCCTTTCCCCTTCAGACTCTTGTCCACTAGTACTCGTGGAGGAGAAACAAGAAGAGATTCTCGCCGGCCTTTACGTCAAAGGCAGATTGATGCTGAGGGAAGTAAGGCCCCTGGCCCTCAGTGCAGATGGACAGAGGCCGTCCTGCTGGTCCTGAGGCTGGTCCTGCTCACCAGCCACACGGTCTCCCAGCGACGCCCGGGCAGCGCAGCACATGCAGACCACGTGAGGCCCGGCGGGGCCAGACTGAAAGCAGGAAGCCAGGTGCCCATGAGCGGCTGATTGAGGGTTTTGGAAGAGACAAGCACTGACACAATTGTTAAACTAAACTTTAATGTTTTTTCCAGAAAAATCCATCAGAAATGAGAATTTTTACTGCAGGAGTGAAAGGATTTGTGCCTGTCAACAGCATCATCTGAACTTTGAGGTTTGGACTGCACCCTCTTAATAAATGTGTCCTATTACATCAGCACAGCAGCAGCTAGTAAGGTTTTGGATTATGCGAAATGGTCACCAGTGCCTGAAGGCTGGTGGTTTTGTAAATGTTTACAAGTATTTGAAACAGCTAAGTTATGTGCCGGGTCTCCGAGCTACAGAAGCAGCCAATCTGGTTAGCACTAGGTTTTTACGAACATTCATTTATGTATGCACACAGAACTGGGGTGCAGGCCAGAGGTGCGGGGGGTTGGAGGGCTCCCCAGAGGCAGAGCGGGGAGCAGAACAGGCGGATCCACCGAAACCCTCTGCTGAGGGGGCAGTGGGGGACAGGAGGGGCTGCTGCGCCTGGTGGTCACTCCAGGCCGGGGAGGCGGCTGTGTCCAGCACATAGTGCTGCGTGTGACCGTTGGGCCACCAGGGAGGTCCGTAGCACAAGGTTTCTGTGCCAGGAGCTCAAGAACCGCGAGGGATCACAGCAAAGCTGCGTCTTGGCAGCGTCCTCTGAGCCTGCGGTCTGGTGGCCAAGTTGCGTTCCATGACCAGCTGGACCCTTCGCCAATAATGGTGCCCCAGATGCCTGCCCAGGGTCACGGATGCGGGGAGGCGGGTGGGGGCCCCTCAGGGAAACTCCAGGACCAAGTGGCTGACGCAGTGGACTCGGCCACAGGCTGGCCCCCCCCCCCCCCCCCCCGTTCTGGTTCCCGCCAAGGCTTCAAGACCTGCACTTCACGCAGCCGTGACGCCACCTGGGAAAGCATCGAGCGTGGGGAGGACCCAAGGTGCCCCGAAGTCCTCGTGGTGTTGGACAGTGTAAGGGCTGTTTTTGCCGCGTCACCCCCACTTCCTTCAAAGCTGGAGAACTCTAGAAGGGCTCAGAAGCCGCCTAGCCCCGCCCGGGGAGGGGCCCGTGGTGGAGGCCGGCCCTGCCTGGCCTGGCTTCTCCTGCCCCTGAGCATGGGGGGTCCAGAGCCCGAAGCTGGGGCTACCTCTGCCCCCAGGACCCGCCACACCCCCCAAGTCCGCGAACAAGCAGGGTTGCGGGGTGAGTGGTCTGGGGTGCGTTTGTTTCAGTGTTGTGGAGGTGTCACCCTACTTTTTGGCTGCCTCGCCCTTCCTCATGGGGGTGGCAGGTAGGAAAGAGATGCGCGGTGCCAGCAGGTGCTGCTGTCCAGTTTGCAGCAGCCTGGACACCAGCGCAGGGAGTGGAGAGGAGGGGCCGCCGCCGCCGCCGCCCGCGCTGCCGCAGATGCGCCGCTTCGTCATGGCCGGCCTGCAGTACAGCCCCTTGATGTCTTCCGGCGCTCAGGGCTACATGAACGCCGGGGCCGCCGCCGCCGCCGCCGCCGCCGCCCTGAGTGCGCATGCGCAGACCCCCGCGGTCTGGAGCGGCCCCTTCGCAGTCTCCTCCACGGGGATGTGCCTGCATGGCCCCTGCACCGCCAGCCAGCGGCGCTCCATGACTGGGCTCTGCAGGTCTGTGCCCGCGCCCGCCAGTAGGGGCACGGAGAGAGCAGACGTGACTGCTTCGGGAGAGGCCGGGGCTGGGGGTGTCTGGTGCAAGGACCCGGAAGACCCGAGGGCCGCCCACTCTCCCTGCACGCCCACCCAGTCTTCAGGCCTCTTCACCCTTCCCCCAGCTTGCCTCACTTTTCCCTGAAAGAGTCCAGCTGCTAGATGCCCTTGAGCGGCAGGCTGGGTGAAATCCCGGACCATAAACCTTGAATGAATGCAAGTGTCCGTGCAGTATCTGGTTTTGGCTATAGGTTGTAGGTAACAAAACTAAGACAATAAATTACTAAACATAAAAGGCTAAAAGCGCAAGCAACACCATCACAAAAAGAACCCCACTCCCACATCTGCAAGTAATTCTGAGGACGCTACCAGTACTACAGGGGAGACGCGAATGCACACGCCAAGGCCTAGCTCCCTGACGAGCCCCGGCGGGCGCGTGCGCGTCGGGTGTGGGGCTCTCAGGGGCTTTATGCTGAAGCCGGGGGCCCGGTAGTGAATGCACGGCAGGCTTGCCACTACAGAAGACGCCACTGTCTCACGCACCATGCACGCCAGTGGCCCGATGGCACGGACCACGCACCGAGGCAGACCCCGGGATCTGGCGTCAGAAAGGAGCGTTGAGTCCCGTGAGAGCGCTGATCGTCCCAACAAACCGGCCGGAGCCCGAGGTGCTTTTCTTGCAGGTGTCTTCCAGGGTGACCAGAAGTCACCTCCTCAGTAAGAGGAGAACAAACATTAAGTGGTTGGTCACAGGCCTAAGAAAGCAGGGTGGGCCACACCCCTCAGCCAAGCTCCCACTGTACAGGTAACGGGGCGGCACACGTGACTGCTTCGCACGGGCGGGGTAGTTAGGGGTGCGCGTTTCCTTGCACCCCTCCACTTTGATAACTGGTAATTCCTCGTTATTTAATCTTTGCCTAAGACACAAAAAACTAATGAAGATGTACAGTAAAAGAAACAAATTTATTGTCTTCAAATGATGTATTTTTCCAAGATACAAATGGGCACTGGTGTGCGACGCGGGTGCGGCTGAGTGAAGACGTCCGGGTTTACAGCGAATGTCCCGCAGGAGTCAAGCACAACAATCGGAACCAGTGAAGGCGCACGGAAGGAGCCTCGTCTCCGCGCGGTCTGGGCCGAGGGGCTGCGCGCCGCAGCCTGGATGCTGCCATGGAGTTGCTTGGCTCCCTGCCGCATCTTCCAGTGTCACGGGACCCTCTGAAGCTCAGGCGTGGCATCAGCGACGCCCAGAGGGCGGCCCAGGCTCTCCCTCACGGCAGTAATGTACAGCCAGGGGTCTGCTCTTCAGCCCCCCTTTTCCCCCCGTGGTCCCGCCTTTTGTTTTCGGGGGCCCACCCTTTTCTGCATCACCCCTTAACAACACCCCATCATCCGCTTGGCTCCATCTACACATTTCTGAAGAATTCCTCTGTAATCTCATCCTTAAGCCTTGCAGGTCATACTCAGATTGCTTTTTGTAAAGGTTTTCCCATGCACTTGCTAAAGTTATTTGACTTCATCCCAACTCTGCCAGTTAAAAACTGCATTTTTATGTTACAGATTTTAATCCTGGAAATTCCTTTTTCTCTTTTCTCTTCTCATCATCACTTTCTTCAGAAATCACAGGACTCTCTTCAAGCTGCTACCACCTATAATGTTGTTTGCAGCTCAGGCTCACACCTTGATAAGAGTTTTGGGGAAAGAACATGCACCTCACGCGACTGAGCTCACTGGCTAGTGAATCCGTGGACCGTGAACAGGGAGCGTCCAGAAGCAGCACGCTCTGAGGTCCTCTTCGGGGCTCTTAGGACACTGGCCTGACAATGTCTGACCTCGACAGGGCTCTGGAAGAACCATCTGAACAAAACCCTCTGGCAGCCAAACCTCTTTGCTAGCTCACATGGCACAGGCAGTGGTCTGCGTCCTCTCCGCCTGTGGGGCAGCTCCCGTTGCCCAGTGACCACTGACTTCGACTGAGGCGTCCCATCTGCGTTTGCAGAGCTACTGCAGCTCATGTTCCTCCCAGGCAGGCGGCGACCTTCCCTGCCTGAGCGGTCCAGCACTGACTTCAAGAGGTCGGGCTGGTCCCCACCGTACCCCTGGGCGAGACGCAGCTTCTGCCTAAAAGCTCCCCAGTTTCTGTAGCGGAACCGAGGACCTGTCCCCCACACCTGTCCGGTTCCAACTGCGTGTCCCTTTTCGAAACCTAAAAAGCAACCGGAGCTAGCTCGGGTGTGGC
>NW_004567133.1:19654556-19668857 GCF_000260355.1 Condylura cristata | reverse complement strand
GGCCGGTGGGCCCCCGGGGCCGCCGCTGCAGCCCCCCGGCACGGGCCTGTGCGCTTTGTTTGCGGACCGATGTCAGCGCGGGAGGGCGGGTCACCCCCCTCCGAGAGATCAGCACCAGCTGACGCGGAACGGGAGTGGCCCGCGAGTGGGCAGCGAGGGGCCCGCCCCGGGCGCCCCCCGCTCGGGATCCAGGCCGTGGGGCTCGCCTCAGAACGGCCACCGCCTCCTTCAGGGAGCCGTTCTCTGCTTTCTTGTGCAGGGTGATTTGAGTATTTTGTTAACAAAACTAGGTTTTCCCGGGACCACTGAAAAGCTTAACAGCAGGTACAGATCTGCACTGTGCCCCGTATGCGTCTGGCATCGACGAGCCAAAGGCGGGCGGAGGCCACTTGCTTTCCTAATCTGGGGCAGCTTTACGGGAAAAGTGAAGTTGTGTTCCCCTGACTACTCTTGATTCTGTCAGCTCTCATCAGTATTTGTATAACAGACAGGAAAATGTCAAATATCCCGTGAAATACAGGCTTCCATCTTCGGAGGACGAGGGTGGAGTTCACCGTGTACTGAAGACTGGGGGCCGGGAATAAGTCACAATTTAAGAGACACTCAGGGTGTGCAGGATCCTGAGCGTCCTTGGCATGGGGAAGGTGGGCTAGGAAGCAGCCGGTTAAATTACTGCAGTCCTGCCAGTGCTCTTCCCCAGAGACTTATGGTGGGGTGGTCTTACCTTCAGTGAGCCGTACTGTACTGAACAATGGAGAGAAAAGGAGAGAAATAAAGGATCTGGTAGTTGACATATTTTTTTGTAGTTGATATTTTTACAGGGAGAGCGAAGAAGTTTTTGTGTTTATTTTTGTGTCGCAGTGAGTAGCAGGCAGTAAAGTTCGATTGACTTCATGAGTGCCATGTGCTTTTTTACCTTCAGCGCCTTAGGAGGAAGATCCATGCGTTGATTTTTTGCACCAGACCAAGACTGGTTCTCAGTTCAGTTGTCTCGGCGGGATGTCCGGTACCGGAGTGCAGCTGTTCACAGAGCAGCGTGATGGCAGCGGGTCTGAGAGAGGCTGAGTCTTTCCACCCTCGCGTCAGGGCTCCGTGGGAGACCAGGGGACCTGTGATGGAGCATTCCAGTCAAGCCAAGAAATACAGCCCACAGATGGACAGTGTCGGCCCCGAGAGCGCTCGCCAGCACTTCCGGAACTTCCACTATGGTGAAGCAGGTGGACCCCGCGAGGCCGTCGGCCAGCTTCAGGAATTGTGCCTTCGGTGGCTGAGGCCAGAAATTCACTCAAAGGAGCAGATCTTGGAACTGCTGGTGCTGGAGCAATTTCTCACCAGTCTGCCCAGGGACATGCAGTCCTGCGTGCGGAGGGGCCATCTCCAGAGTGTCGAGGAGGCCGTGGCGCTGGTGGAGTGCTTGCAGAGGGAGTCTGGCCAGACAAGGGATGGGGTGAGAAGCCACATCCGCCGTGTGTACAGCGGAGCAGGCTGAAGGCAGCACACCGGTAGTGGGGCGGACAGGAGACGAGTGGGGTCACTCGTCTTATCTTTGGGACGTTGCAGCAGGAGAGCAGACCCGCGGGTTTCCGAGACGCAGGAGACTTCCGGCCTTAGAAAAGATGCTCCTGCTGGCCGCTCCTTCTGGCCTCCGCAGCCGGGGCGAGTTGAGAGTAAACACGAGTCTGATTGGCCCAAGAGGCTGCTCGTGAGTCTTTAGGAACAACAGGCGACGAGGGTGGGGAGGAGGGGCGGTTCCAAGACAGGGACCAAGGACGAGCAGGGTAATGTAAAGGAGGAATGAACCAGCGGGGAGGGCTCAGGAGCGAAAGGGCACGAAGCTGGGAAGCCGGACGGTAGCTGGGGGGGGGGGGGGGGTGCAGTGTTCTCACACTGGAAGCTGCTCGCTTGTCACTGCTGGTCTTGGCTCTGCTGGTGAGTGGGACCCGGTCGCCTCCGCCTGTGAAGGTTCCAGCGCAGGGTGGGGCTGCTGTCGGGCCGCAGGGGGCGGGCTGGAGCCAGAGTGTTTGCCCCCTTGTTCCAGCCCGTTTTCTGTGAAAACCTTCCTTGACGGTGGGAAAAATTAGATCTACAAAGCTATGTTTTCAGGTCATTTCCTTAACTTTTGGAGAAAACTGGAAGCCAGACCAGTGAGTCGAGATGGAACCGGGAAGCAGCAGGCCGCAGGCGTCTGGGACCTGTGTGCGGAGGGGTGGGCTCGCTGTGTTGGCGAGCGGGCAGCCGAACGGTTTCTCCTGTATCTGATTTTCCCGGGTTTTGTGACTGGTTCTGGGAAATGAGCGGCCCGGGATCTCCGCGTCTTTGCCTCTTTGCTGTGATTTGCGTCCCGCTTCCCAGAGCTGGCCTGGGCGCTTGTCCGTCCCACTGCCACAAACCCCCACACCTAAAGGGAGCTCTGTGGTGACGAGGATGGGGCTTGTTTCTAGGTTGCCACCCATGAGCTGGGGAAGGAGGCCGTCTGGGGAGAAAGAGCAGCTCCAGGTTGCAGTCTGAAGCCAGCAGAGCCCAAGCCAGGGGGCGAGTCTTGGGATGAAGGACTTTGGAGTGCGGCCCAGGGCCTGCCGGAGCAGCTGAGCGGAATCACCCCTGAAGAAACTGAGCCTGTACGTGAGAGGGGTAAGGAGCGTCCTGGTGACTCCCTTTTTCTGAGCGCTCTGACACTGACTTCTCCCCCAGAGCGCTGAAAGCGCCGTGTGGGTGCCCAGCCCTGCGCCCGCAGGGGCAGGCATCTCAGCAGCTGGGTGTGCCGTCAGCCCGCCCACCACGGGTGGCTGGAGCAGGTCAGCTGTGAACCCAGCTGGGGGTTGGCCAGTGGTGAGGAAATGTCCAGCAGAATTGTGGTCCTGGCACCAGGAACCCTGTTAGAGAACGGAGAAGGTTAGGGCCACCGCAGAGCATGTGGAAGTAACTGGCGTCGGAAATGGGCTGTCAGTGTCAGAAAGTGAGCGCCACTGTGTACCAAGGAAAAAATAAATGAGAAACTGTATTTCCTACTACACGCTGGAGTCCTTGAGTACTTCATTTTTCAAATACACTGATTTTTGCCTGACATGGAAGATTTATACCAGAAGAAAACAAAAGGGTTTTTCTTTTGAAATTTCTCCCTGGAAACGGGAACCTGTTCTGGGTGCTCACAAAACCTCTGGTTTCTCCTGAGAAGCTGCTCCAGTTACGGTGTGTCGTGGCGTCCCAGCTCTGCTGGGAGAAATCGGCACGTTCTGTATTTAGAGGTGCGCTGGGCTCCTGGGGGGGAGAAACAGCCCGGCTCTTTTCCGCCACAGCCGCGCCTGCTCAGCAGATCCTGGCTTTCCCTGTGCCAGCAAAGACCAAAGACTGGACGGTGGCGCCTGCTCTTGTCTCGCCCGAGTCCCAGGTGAGCTGCGCCTCCCCTGCCGCCTGGGTCCCGCTCTGCCCAGTGGGTGCCGAAGGGGTGTGAGCCCAGGGTGTCCTCACTGGGGCCCTGGGCGCCTCCCGGGTGGTGTGCGGGTTACATGCCGCTTCTGACTTCGTGAAAGCTCCCGCCGTGTTCCTGGGTGCCGCCTGCCGTCTCGTGGGCGGGGGGAAGGGCTGTCTTCCAGTGAAGCGTTGAGCTGAATGAAGTACCTTCTGTTTTTAGAGTTTGTTGACGTTTGAAGAAGTGGCTGTTTATTTCTCCCAGGAAGAATGGGAGTTACTGGACCTCACTCAGAAGGCCCTGTACAATGACGTCATACAGGAAAACTATGAGACGATCATCTCTGTAGGTAAACGCTGGCGCCTCTCTGAGTAGACACTGAGGACCTGCTGTGTCCTGGCTCCCGGGGGACACCCCCGGGAGACTATTGCGGAAGCTGGTTCTCAGGCTGGCGAGGTCTGCGGAGGCACACCACGTCGTGGGGTGCTTTCTGAGTGCATGTATCCCCTTACCTGCAGTCTGGGTCGCCAGCTGTCCCCAGCAAATACTCTTCGCTGCTCCCCTCCCCCCCAACGGCACACCACTGAGTGCACAGCACTCATGCCGCACCTGGGCACTCACCCACTCCGGTCTCGCGGTTGGCACCCCGTGGGCCATTGCTAGGCCTCGGCGTCATCTGCACAGTCCGGGCTGGCTCCACTCTATCTTAGCCTCTTGTGCAGGCACATCCTGGCCTGCACCAGTGTATCTCCGACTGGTCACCTCAGTAGCTTCCTGTCCCTGCCCCCCTCTTCTCTCACCGTCTGTTTCCCACATGGCGCCAGAGGGATATTTTTAAAAGCCTAAGTAAGTCACGACATTGCTTTGCTTCAAAATCCTGTGGTGACATCACACAGGAGTAAGCCCCAAAGTCTTCACCTACTACCTCGAGTCTTGCTAAGATCCGGCCCCTGCTCATCTTCCCTGTTCAGGCCTTTCAACCTCGTTAGTTGTGTTTTTCGCGCTGAGTTTGTCATCTTTATTTCTACTTCCCCATTTTCCTGCTTGGCACACTGCTGCTGCATGGCAAAACGTTCAGGTTTTTCTCAAATACTACTTCCCCACAGCGGCCTTCCAAACATCTTTCTCTAAAATTAAGCTATACAGAGACAATCTCTTACCTGGATTTAGTTTCTTCAAAACATCACATTTTGACATTTTGTTTGCTCACTAATACCCGATTTTCTTCCTGTACTAGAATATGAACTCCCTGAGATAGGGACTTTATTCACCAGTATGTGCTTTGCCAGTTGGGAGTGTTTGGCACATCTCACACAGAACGTGTGAAGTGACTAAGTGGTGAATTCTCCCTATACTGGCAGTCTGTTTGCAAAAAGTCTAAGTTACCCTGGTCTGTTTCTTCCACCTGGATGTGCACTGATGAGCTCTTTGCAGTGGTGGGAACCTCTCCTAGCTGAGTGCGTGCTGCCGGAGTGCAGCGCAGTTACTGTAAATACCACAGAAACCATTTGCTATGTGGCATCCAGCCCACCGGCCTTGACATTGGCTCCGGAGAACTGGATTTCGCCAGGACAGATCCTCTCCTCATAGAGCCAGTAGGGCAGCCTTTACCCCGCACCCTCAGTACCACCTTTCTCAGAGGCGGTGTCCCGTGCCCTCTGTCCTTTCATTGATCCAGATTGGGCTAATTTGTCTGTTTTGCACATCCACCCACAAGTGAGATACAGAACAACCTGATAACTGGATTTGAACGTTTATCCACCTAATGTGGATAACACATTGAAGACGCATCCTTTGTGCTCCCTGAACTAGCCTGGACTGAGGATCACTCACTGTGAAGTTACCAGTTGCTGACCTCCTCTTCTCCACCCCACAGCATTGTACGTGCTCCCTAAACCTAACGTGATCTCCTGTCTAGAGAAAGGGGAAGATGCATGGGTCCACGGCTTGATGGAGTGCACAGACAGTCTTGCAGAGGTGCCTAAAGGTAAATAAACCGGGGAGGAGGAGACGTTGCACTTGATCGAAACCTTTACAAAGGCTTAACGTCTTAAGAGTCTCCTTTTCTGGTTTTTAAATCATTCATCATTGATTTCTCTGCCCCCTCCATTCCTGTGACTCTCTTGCTTTGCCATACCATGGCTAACACTTAACTGATGTTTATGCCAACAGGGTTAAAGCTCAAAAATGACATTGAAAGTCAGCAACCACTGTGTCTTTCTACCATGGAAGTACAAGCACCAGGGGACATAGTGTCAAAAAAGGCCAGAGTAAAAGTTTCTCAGAAAACAGTGGGCAAAGAAAACCATGGTGATTCACACCGAGTGGGGACATGCCATGGAGATAATCCAGTGAAAAAAAGAAAAAAATTTTCAACTTGGAAACAAGAGCTGTTAAAACTTATGGATCTTCACAAGAAGCACCGTGCAGGAGAGAAACCTTTTAAATGCCAGGAATGTGGGAAAAGCTTCAGAGTTAGCTCTGACCTCATTAAGCATCAAAGGATTCACACTGAAGAAAAACCGTACAAGTGCCAGCAGTGTGATAAGAGGTTTAGGTGGAGTTCAGATCTCAATAAGCACTTAACAACACATCAAGGAATAAAACCATATAAATGCTCGTGGTGTGGGAAAAGCTTCAGTCAAAATACAAATCTACATACACACCAAAGAACGCACACTGGTGAGAAGCCCTTTACGTGTCATGAATGTGGGAAAAAGTTCAGTCAGAACTCCCACCTTATTAAACACCGGAGAACCCACACAGGTGAGCAGCCTTATAGCTGTAGCATATGCAGGAGAAACTTCAGTAGGCGGTCAAGCCTTCTTAGACACCAGAAACTCCACCGATGACAAGAATCCAGTGTCCCGGTATGGAAAAGCTCACCCAGTGGAACGTGACTCTAAAGTTAATGAAATGATTCAAAATTAATGAAGAATATTTCCTCTGGAAATTTAGGTATAGAAGCATTGTTCTTCACAGAAAGAAACCAGGAAGGTTGACTGCAGGTGATGTGCTCACGAGTAGCTGTACTACTTACTAGTTTTACTTTAGCCTTCAGGGAATTCCTTAGCAAGAGACGTGCTCTAAAGACACACTGAATAAGGGGAAAACCTGCAAATTCAGCTTCAAGAAGCAGATGCAGTCATGAATCAGTTGAGAGTTCTCAGTGACTACAGAGGGAAACATTATTGGTTCCACATTTATCTTCCCATTCACTCTTAAAACAGAAGTGTTTGCCATGTGGTCTTCCAGAACACAAAGCAACAACTTGCATATTAATTGCATATCATTGGCTTCAAGGTAGCAAGCTTACTGAGTTCAGTAGTCTTCACGAAATTCTAATGTAGACTTTCCTGAAAGCCAAATTGGATTTTCTTCCTTTCTCTTGTCATTAGGCTCTGTTCACAGAATTGGACATTGAGTTCCTTTAACTTTTTAGCAGTGGTAGTCCTTGACTCCTATTAGGATGATTGTTTTACAGTGATGAAATCATGTTCACTGGGATATCTGCCACATGGACTAAATGCACTATGCTTGTGCCTCTCTTTGGTGGTGTTGGCAAAAAGAAAAACATCTACTGAGGTCATACAGAAAACGGGTTGGAATTTTTAGCCATGGACTGCATGTTTAATTGCATATCACTGTCTTCTAGGTAGCAAGCTTACTGAGTTCAGTGGTCTCATGAAATTCTAATGTAGACTTTCCTGAGAACCAAATTGGTTCTCGAAATTTTTTGCATTAATCTAGCTTGTTCCTTTACCTCACAGTGTCAGTGGGTAAAACAGCCATAAGAATTAGCACTTTCTTGATTCCTGAAAGAAGGTTATGAGAGTTCAGGATCAACTCAGGTTTGATGTTAAATTTGGCTTTTGTTCAGAACAAGGATTGAGCTGTTTGGACTGGAATGTGTACCCCAAGTGAGGTCCTGTCATCCCCAAACCTGACCACCCGTCAACAGGAAATTGGGTTCCCAGAGGAGAGGTTTGGGGACTGGCGCTGGGTGTGTGGCAGGGCTGCGCACGTCCGCTTCTGTGGTGTTTGTCTGACACTGGTGACGGTCCGGGGTCTCCTGAGCGGTGCATTTGGCAGACTGCTGAGTGATGGTGTTTATTTGCTACAGATTTTTCTTATAATTTACCTTTTTATATCCAACTTTTACTCAGGTGTTTCTGTTAGTGCTTTTAAATATCAGGGAAGGGATTCACGAAATGATCTCTTAGAAATGAAATTAGGGCTCCAAGAGATGCAGGCATGTATTCAAGACTGTGAGTAGAGGGCCTTCAGTCACTGAAATCATCGGGCCGAGGCTGGATTCGCACGAATCTGCGTGTTGTCCCTGTACGGCCGGCCTCCATGACATTGAATGTACTTTTAGCTTACAAAGCATTCCTACTGTTGAGTTTCCCTGAGATGCTCTTAGGTCTCCGTTTTCTTTACAGAGGTAACAACTCAGGGCTGTTCCGGGAGCTGGACTGGTGGAAGGAAAGCAGCTGGCGCGCCTGGCCAGAGCTGCTCCGTCGGGGTTCCCCCGCGTGCCCGTGACACGGTGGGGGACAGCCCCATGGAGGGAGCCGATGCCTCGGTCGCTCTGGCGGCTCGCTGGAGGAGCTCAGTGCTGGAGTCGGATGAGCCACATTGCCGCTGACGTGAGCGCGGCTGAGCTCTGGGCAGCATAGCTGTCACCGTGTCATTGGCCTGCGATGCCTGGACTTTGTTTTCTCCCAGGGTCAATGTGTTTCTCGCTGGCACGGCCCTTGCTCGGTTACGCTGACTGAGGGCCTGTGGTGTGCCCAGGTGTTGTTCGGGGCTGAGGTACAACCACGAAGGGGAGCCACAGACCATGGCTCCCGGCTTGCGCTCCAGGGAGCGGTGCCCAGGTGGTCACGCGTCCCTGCTCCCAGCGGTGCAGCTCGCGAGTTTTGAGCCGTGGGTGGTGAGCAACGGCCTCACTTCTGTGCTGAAGTGCGTGTTGCTACTAAACTGGTGTAGTCTCCAGTCACGCAAACGCACCGGAGCCGTGGTCGCTACGTCTGGAGCGCGGGGCCCTGCGCGGAGGGCGTTTGTTCCCTGACCTCTGGTGGCCTTCGCGGGAATGAGAAATAAATATTGAGTTAAACAGGTGTGGGTGCTTGGTTTCTGCAGCACAGCCTGTCCTGCGGGCGGCCGTTCCGCTGGAACCACTTCTCTTCGCCCGGGTTGTTTCTTGTTGTGAGTGGCTGTTTACTGTGTCACTAATTGCTGAAGCCCAGCGAGCCACCCCGGCAGCTGCCTGGGGTCAGGTGCCGACCCTCACGGACCGCCCTCGGGGACCGCCCCTCGGTCTGGTAGCCTGCCTCGCGGCCCGGCTCCACAGGTAGCTGTCTGCTTGGCGCAGTCGCCACTTCGCAGTCCGCTGTGGGCAGCAGCCGCCTTCGAGCCCCAGAGGCGGCGCCTGAGGGCGCCTGCAGGTGGGACGGTCTCGGCCACTTGCCCTGCAGCTGAGACTGGAGTTCACCTGGCCGTTGGCCGGGAAGGGAACGGCTTGCTCCGGGTGCTCCGCTGAGCTCACGCGGCCCTGCCGGGAGGCCAGGCGGACGGGGCGCGGCTCCCTGCCGGCGGGGTGCCTCTTGCGCCCCCGCACCTGCTTCCCACAGCCGTGTACACGGTCACCGTCCTCGTGGCCGGACTGGCAGGTGGGGGAGGCGGTTGCCGCCCCTCTCTGGCGCTCGAGTCGGCCCTCGGTTTGCGTCTGAGGCGGGTGTGGGGAGATAGCTGCCCTTCCCTGGCGGGTGGGGGGTTGTCGGGAAGACGCTTGGGTGGGGAGTAGGAGCTGGACGCCAAACGGGAAGCGAAAAGCCTGCAGGAGAAAGTCACGGCTCAGCCAGACGCCAGCAAGGCCTGTCAACTCGTGCTTGGAATTGGGGTGAGTCTGCAGGAGCGGGAAGAAGGAATTTCCTACAGCCTCGGCTCAGGGCCGAGCAATGATTAAGCAGGAGGCGATCAGAGCCTTCAGTCTGGCCTTACAGTCTGGGGTGCGCCTAGGTCGGTTTGGCCCAGACAGCACCAGCGGTTCTCCACACGGCCGGCAAGAGCCAGAGGGTGCTCTCTGTCCTGACAGTTGCCTCGCCGTGGCGTCAGGGTCGGCTCTGAGCTGTCGCTCATCCAGCTTGGCCCCAGCCCCCACCCCTGTGCCCGGGCTGACGTGACCTCAGATCTGGGACCGGCCCTGCCCGGTTCTCCCAGTGAGCAGGCTGGAAGCCCACGCTGCTCTTGAGCTCAGCTACCTGGCAGCGGGCTTTGATTCGCCTCTGGAAGAAACCAGAACCGTGGCCGAGCCCTGTGACGAGTTTGAGAGGAAGACTGCGGGTGCTCTCTCCTGACTAAAGGGGAAGTTGGGAAACAGACTCGGGCTTCACGGGGGCCTCTAACGCTCTCGGTTCCCTGTGGCCTGTCGCCCTCTGCTTTCCTGGGCAGCTCCCATGTGAGTGAGGGGCCCAGGCTGCCGCTGAACCCTTTTTCTCTGAGAAAGGTTTTCCCTGGAGCGCTAGAGTGGATTCCTCGCCCTCCAAGTTCCCCTGTGGCCGGGTTCTCGCCATCTAGTCTCTGAGGTGCCCTCTGGTAGGAAACGTCAGGCCACTCTGCCTGGGTTCTTTCCAAGACACAAAGGCGTCGCTGTTCTGGGGACGAGACAGGAGCACCCCTTGGAGCTTCTGTTAGATGACACATTCAGAAATTCACCTACGGGTTCTCCACATGCGGCGACATCAGACTGTTGTGCCCCAGCCTCCACCAGTCTTGTGTGACTGGCCCGGAGCTGGTCCTGCTGCGCTCGGGCCGGCCCCTACTCAGGAGAGGAACTGGCCGGCACGCGCGTATCTCTGAGTCAGGAAAACTGTCGCGATCACTTAATGTCTAGGACAGTGGGGCGGTGAGTCAGGCTGTGCTCGTCGTAACTGACACACAAGTCCGGCTGTATCGTATTTGGGTGCAGTGTACCTTTTCAGGAAGGAAACAACGCCTGAGTTGCACCCTGAGCACTCGCCGTGACTTGTCCAAAACAGGGAAGGGGTTGACGTTCACAGCGACAGGACAGTTAAATATCTGGCTGTGCGGAGAGACAGGTTTTCTACCACCACATCTGTCGTTTTATTTTTGAAAGAGCTTCCAACATAAGGCCCCAAGTAGTGCGTGCAAATCAGCGACCCGCACGTGTCACAGGTGACCAGCGCGACCTGCCGGGCGCCCCCACCCCGTCTGGGGGCTGGCAGAGGGCAGCTTCTCACTCTGCGTGGTCACCCGGTCACCGTGTCCGAGCCGGCACCTGGCCCAGCTGGCCCAGCGCATTCCAGTGTGATGCACACAGAAGTGTCCTTAGTGTGTCAGAGTTGTTTTTTAATGTTAATAGCTTACAAAAGAACGACACCTCCTTTTTTCCCTAAGGGTTTGTTTGCCAGCAAGCACGGGGCGGGGGCGGGCGGGTGAGCACTCAGCGCAGACTGGGGAGCAGACAGGGGACGCGCTGCTGAGGGGGCGGGGGAGACAGGAGGGGGCTGCAGTGCCGGGCTCACCCTGGCCTGGGAGGGCCGCGGCGCCAGCAGGGCGCCCCAGAACACCTGACGCGGAAGAGTTGGTGCCACTTCCCGGCATCAGCTGTTCTTGCCGGGGAAGCTGCGTCCTGGCGCCACCCGGGAGCCGAGCGGGGCTGGCACAGAGGGCTCGTGGGCTTCCGAGCCCCATGTCCCCGTGATTTTTTTCTTTTCCTTTGTTTTGCATTTGTTTTATTCTCAGTGACGCTCTTTATCTTTGTTCTGGGATTCCAGGCAATACTCAGCTGCCGCAAAGGCAGCAGGTCCCCAATGGAGCCCTACAAGGCGCCAGTCCCCCTTGCTGCCTCTCCGCCCTGAGCACTCTGGCTGGTGCCCTCAGGACACACCAGACCTTAGAGC
Source organism: Condylura cristata (assembly GCF_000260355.1). Classification (NCBI taxonomy): domain Eukaryota; kingdom Metazoa; phylum Chordata; class Mammalia; order Eulipotyphla; family Talpidae; genus Condylura; species Condylura cristata. Next base: position 19,657,520 of record NW_004567133.1, on the reverse strand, counting down.
TCCCTGGCGACCTTGTCCTGTCTGTCTGCTGCCTTAGGATGCAGCCGCGTGAGGGCAGGAGCTGTGCCCGGCTGGCAAAGCTGTGAGTTTTCATTGCTGAGCAGAAGGCTGAAATGTCAGGGCCTCCCTGGCGCAGGGCGAGCCTCAGCACTGTGGAGCTGTCCGCAGCCACTGCACACCAGTCCGTCCCTCCAGGGAGTGACCCCACGTGCTCTCCCTTCGGTGAAATCTCTCACTCCTGCACCTCTGGCCTGCACCCCAGCTCTTGTCTGCACACACAAATCTGCATCAGCAGAGACTCCAGTACAAGCTTCAACAGCGGTCAGCATTTTGCCAATCTTGTGTCACTGGGCCCTTCCCGTTTGGGGGCTTTTTCAGGTTGTGTGATTATTTTAAGAGGGTTGGTTGTTTTGGGGGTGTTTTAAAGCAAATCTCAGGCATCGTAACATTTTATTCATTAAAAGTTCCGTTTTTGTTGTTTTAGCAAAAAAAAGATTCTTGACAACCTCTACCCTAAATCCTCTTGGAGAAAGAGACGCCCCACTCAGCAGGGAGCGCCCTCCTCAGCCTCCCTGCTGAGGTTCATTGGGAGCTTGGCAGCCGCCTTTCCCTTCCCCAGAGGCCCCCAGACTTGCCCACGACTTCTCCTTCAGAGGAACTGGCGGCCCCTCCCCGAGGCTCGTTTATGGGGACGCCAGGCGCCTGGGTGCTTCCTGAGGAGGCTGGTCCGCAGGGCCCCAAGTTCCCCGTAATGATCCCCAGAGCAACTTTTTAGTAAGTTGGAACAACGCTGCCTCCTGCACTTTTAACGAGCCCCACGGTGATTTCCTCATTAGGAGTTCGGTGGCTGCACAGCATGCCTGGCTTCCTGGGCTCACAGGAGAGCAGAGGAAATGACGCCATCACCCTCGGGCACCTCTGGAGGGCACCTCCCAGGAGGTGCCCTCGTTTACCTACTTGCTAGGCTCTCAATTTTTTTTGCTGGAAGTGAGGGACGCTACAACACTCGGGTTTCGTTGTGACTGACCCTCTAAGCGTGCTCCTGGTTCTATTTCCTTATTAGCATGTGGCCACCACATTTTAGAAACTGCTGAGGAGAAAATACTTGATCTTCCTCTTGCTGTTCTGTTTTCGTCCCATCTAGTGTCCGGCATCCTGTTAATAAGGAATTTTCTCTCCTGAAGCGATTGTCAGCTGAAATTTCCAAGTGGACGCTCACATTATCTGCTTTAAAAGCTGGCCCTGTCCTTATCCCTGTGTGAGCATGCTGGCTCCCTGGAGCTTTCAGAAAGGCAGGCACTGCGTACAGTCAAAGTTGGCAAAAAATTTCTCGAACATTTTCTGTCTGCCGGGCACATTACCAGGTCACACATTTTACTTTGCTTTGGCCTTTTAAAATGCTAGACTTGGGTTAAAGGAAACATTTTTCTAGGCTTCTTTACATTGTTGTTTTATTTTGAAAGACTTACATACTTGTTCATACAGCCCTCAGGTGCAGGCCAGGAGTGCAGGCGCAGTGACGGGGTCCCCGAGACAGAGCGGGGAGCAGGACAGGTGGATGGCTGAAACCCTCTGCTGAGGGGCAGCAGGGACACAGGAGGGTCTGCTGTGCCCTGGGGGGCCCTTTCTGGGGGGGGGCGGGATGGACTAAGGCCAAAGTGTCTGCAATTAGATTCATAGTGGAGAGCCTTAACCCCTTCATCACCAGGAAGGACCTACTCTTCCGGTTTTTAATAAGGTTTTTTGTTGTTGAGTTGGATGAGCTATTGACATATTTTGGATATCAGTTGCTTGTCAGATACATGACTTGTGAATATATTCCTCCACTCATTAGGTTGCAGTGTTTTTTTTTTTTTTTTTTAAAGATGTATGTATGTATTCATACAGAACTGGGGCACAGGCCAGAGGTGCAGGGGTGGCGAGAGGCTTCACCAGAGACAGCGGGGAGCAGAACAGGCCGACTTATGAAGCACACTGCTGAGGGGAGCAGTGGGTGGGTCAGGAGGGGTCTGCCGTGCCCTGTGGTCACCTCTGGGGCTGAGGATCAAAATGCACACTGAGCCGCTGCAGTTCGCTTGCAGTGCGGCATCCTAACACTTTCCACCACCAGGGAGGGCCCAGGTGCAGTGTCTTAATGATTGTTTCTTTTGCTGTTTAGATCTTTAGTTTCATTTTTTTATTCTTCCTTTTGTTTCCCTTTCCATTGGAGACAAATTCACAGAACATCACTATGGACAGTCTATATTTGATAGTTTCCAGATTAATAATTAAATCTTTAATATACTTGGAGTTAAATTTTGTGTGCAGTGTAAGGTCGTGACCTAGTTTCATTCTTTTACATATGGGCACCCCGTTTTCCCAATACCATCTATTGAACACATATTCCTTTTTCATTACATGATCTTGGTTCCTTGGTCATTAATTAATTGTCTATATATGTGTAATTCCATGATCTCAGCTCTTTTCCACTGATACGTGTTTTTATTACTATTATAATACCACGCTATTTTGATTACTATGGCTTTGTAGAACAGCTTGAAGACCGGGAGTCCAGTTGTGTCTAGTCAAAGTCTGTTGTGTTTCCAAATTTTGAATTTTTAAAGGTATTTTTCATTTATGCATTCAAGAGCTGGGTTGTAGGCCAGAGGTGCAGGTAGGTGAGAGAATTCACCAGAGACAGGGTGAGGAACAGACTGGGGCGGATCTACTGAAATAACACTGCTGAGGAGAGCAACGGAGAGACAGAAGGAGTCTGCTGCGCCCTGTAGGTTACCTGCCTGCCTGGGGAGCGAACTTGTGCTCAGTGGCTGTGATAGCTTCACAGTGCTGCACTTTAATCTGTTGCACCACCTGGGAAGACCCAAATTTTGGAATTTTTTGTTAAAAAACTCCATTGGGGGCCCTCCCTGGTGGCGCAGCAGGTTAAAGCACAGCACTGAGAAGCTAAAGCCACTTCTGCATGAG
>NW_004567133.1:19648203-19652836 GCF_000260355.1 Condylura cristata | reverse complement strand
GCGGGGGGACTCCTGCTGCAGTGGCTGTGGACAGCTGCGGAGTGCTGTGTTTCAATCATTATGCCACCAGGGAGGGCCCTAGAGGAGCAAATTAAATCTGGTGGTAGCAGAAGGAAAGCAATCATAAGAATTAGAATGGGCATAAATGAAATAGGGAATAGAAAAACAGGAGAGAATCATGGCGCCAAAACCAGCTATTTGCAAGATTGGCGATATTGGCTACCTTTTGCTGAACTGACCGAATGAGAGGATACAAATTACTAAAATCAGAAATTAAAGCAAGGACATTTCTTCTGATTTTCAGAAATAAAGTTATAAGAGAATAGGACAACTATATACCAACAAATCAGTAACCTACATGGACGGAGCCGACCTTAGAAACACAACTAGTAACAGCTGATCCGAGTAAGAAAGCCTAAACAAACTCTAACCAGTAAAAAGATGGAGTCAATAACAAAAAGCCTCCAAGAAACGAAATCCCAGGACATGATGGCTTCAAATATTTAAAGAATAAACAACAAGCCATCCCCAAAATCTTCCCAAAATAAAAGATGAAAAAGCCACTTCCTCGTTCTATCAACAAGGTTGTCTTTACCCTGTGAACAAAACATTACAAGAAATTTACAGACCGGTATTCCTTTTGAATATAGATACAAAAAAAAAATACCTCAACAAATACTGGCAAACTGATTTCAACAACTAATTAAAAGGATTCTATATCATGACCAAAAGGAATTTATCCCAGGAATACAACATTCGGAAAGCAGCCAACCAAACATAACCTCGAAAGGCCCGAAGTACAGGATGCTCTCAAACACAGGAAATGCCTTTACCAAAGTCAACATCATTCTGAGTAAAAATACTCAACAGGGGCCCTCCCTGGTGGCACAACAGGTTAGGACGCAGCACTGCAAGCTGGCTGCAGCCACCTCGCCTCCGCCTCAGTTCAATCCCAGCCTGCCTGAGGTGACCCCAGGGCGCGGCAGACCTCTCCTGACCCCCGCTGCTCCCTCAGCAGGGGACTGCGACATCGTCTGTTCTGCTCCCCGCTCTGACTCTGGTGAATCCTCTCACCGCCCCTGCGCCTCTGGCCTGTACCCCAGTTCTGTGTACATAAATAAATACATCTTAAAAAACTACTCAACGACTAGTAATATAAAGGAGGTTTCTCAACACGGTAAAGAGCCCTTGTTAAACTCCCAGCAAATAGCGATGGGTGACAAAACCATCCCCCTCAGATTAAAAGCAAGACGAGATACAGTGTTGTAAACCAACATTACTTGAATTCTTTAAAAGTCCATGAATTGGGCCCTCCGCTAGTGGTGCACCGGGTTAGAGCGCAGCACTAAGAAGCTGTCCGACCCCTGCCAGGGAGGGACCCCCAGGGAGTGACCCCCTGTCTCCCCGCTGCTCCCCTCAGCAGTGGATTTCAGTACATCTGCCTGTTCTGCTCCCCGCTCTCTCACCACCCCCCCCACCTCTGGCCTGCACCCCAAATCTTTAAAAACACAATGAAAAAATTTCCCTATTGGACCTGTTTAATTGTGAAGGAATATTTGATGATGGTATTTAGCCAAGTAATACAGATGTTCAAAAAAAAGTAATCTCTTTATTTCAGGATTACTGCTTGGATACTCAACATCCACGCTCCATTTCTCCCCGCCTGAATAATGCGACATGATGTAATGGGGTGTAACAGTTGTCACCAGCTAGAAACTCCGTCTCCCGGCCTCCTGTGCAGCTGGGTGCAGTTTCACCGATGGCAGAGTCCTCACCAGGATGAGTGAGTGGAAGACACTCCGGCACGTCCAGGCTAGCTTCTGAAAGAGGCTCATCTTGTTCCATTTCCCTCGCGGGAACGTGGACTTGGTGGCTACAGCCTCTGCCAGTGCAGTGAGGAAGGGAGCGGGAGAGGGGGTCAGAGGAACCCGATTAATGGAGGTTGAACAGGTGCTACCCCAGATCCTGACTGTCCATCTCTGAATCTGGCTTTTGTGAATGAAAAATAAACCTATTACACATAAAAAATATCCATTGGATCACTACCTCTTACTATATAGATTTGAAAGAAGAATGCAAAGCTTTAATGTGTAAAACTATCTGAAGAAAATGAAGTTGGATATATTTTGGGGATTGGGAAGCTCTTCTCCCCCTTTTCCTGTCTTCCTTCCTTTTTTTTTAATTAATTTTTTTAATACCGTTGTTCATTTCTTTACAGTATTTGATTTCTCCCCAGAAAACTCCACCATATCACCCATGAACCATCACAAGTCCCTGTGCTCTTCCCTCTGCTGCTTTGACCTCCCTCCCTCCCCTGTCCCTGCTGTGTCTCGGACCTCTAGTTCTCTCTTTCTCTCGTTGTTACTCAGTTTTCCTGCATTCCTCCTACAAGTGAAACCATCGACATTTTCCTTTCTCCTTCTGACTTATGTCACTGAGCATGATCCCTCCCAGCTCCATCCACACTGCTGCGAATGCTTTTTGCGTTTATCCTTTTTGATCGCCGAGTACTATTCCACTGTGTACATAGACCACATCTTCTTGTTCTGCTCTTTTGCTTTGGTGCATTGAGGTTGTTTCCATATCTTCGCTATTATAAATCGTGCTGCACCAGACATAAGGGTGCAGTTTCCTTTTGATTAATTAATATTTTTGTGTCCTCTGGGTAGATCCCTAAGAGTGGAATCGCTGAGTCATATGGTAGTTCCATTTTCAGCAACTTGAGGATCCTCCACACAGCTTTCCATGGGGATTGTCCTCCTTCCTTCTAACTTCAGAGTCCTCAGGATGCTTACTGATGTCCACTGATGTTTGGAAATCTCTCAAGTACCCTCCATTTTATTGGAAATGGCTGCATTCCATGTTTGTGGTTATATAGTACTCCACGGTGTGGCTAAGCCTCATCTTCTTCTTCCAGCTGTCCAGTGCACATTTAGGCTTCTGTTTCCCAGCTGTTATAAACAGCCCTGCTGTGAACACTGTGGAGCACGTGGGTTTTTGTGCTGGTGCCTTCATATTCTTTGGAGAGATGCCCAAGAGTGGCATTACGGGGTTGCCAGTATTTCTACTTGTTTTTTTTTTTTAAAGATTTATTTATTTATGCATACAGAACTGGGGGACAGGCCAGAGGTGTGGGGAAGTGATACCATCCACCAGAGACAGAGTGGGGAAACAGAACAGGCAGGTCAACGAAGTCCACTGCTGAGGGAGCAGCGGGGAGACAGGAGAGGTCTGCTGCGCCCCGGGGGTCCCTCCCTGGCCTGGACCAACTCACACTGCAGCGGCAGCGGCTGTGCTGATTTGCAGGGCTGTGCCTCGCGCGGCTGCGCCACCGGGAAGAGCCCTCTATCTCCAGTTTTTTAAGGTAAGACTGTTGCTTCACACAGCAGTTGAAGCAGTTCACATCCCACCAGCGTTGTGAGCGGCTCCTTCCTGCAGTCCTCTCCAGGACTCCGTGAGGGCCCTTGCAATGTGTGACCATTTTCATGCACGTGAGGTAGTGGCTCATTGAGGTTTTCGTTGCATCTTGTTGGAAGTGACGTGAACGTTTTCCAGGTGTCACTGGTCTTTTGGAAGAAATTCTGAAAAGCACACATGGACTCTAAGGCAGATAATGCATGAATTGGGCTATATCAATGAAGGATGTATGTTCCCAGAGGCTAAAATCTGAGGAAATATTTGCAAGGTTTGTCTAGATTATCGGAAGAACTACTTACATAAATAAGAAAAACAAAATAGGCAGACATGGAAAGACACCTATAGAAAGAAGTCAAAACAGCTGACACCTTTACTGCGAAATGTTCACCTTCACCACTGATCAGAGGACCGAAAATGAGCCTGAGATGCCATTTAAGACCCACCATGTCGGTAAAAGTTTTAAAAATCGATTCTTTCAGGGCTTGGCTCGGAAGGGGAAGTCAGGGCTCTGTCGTTACAGCCGCGGAGTTACAGCTGCACGCGGGACAACCGCGGGAGTCGGCGCTTCCATGGCCCGTGGCCCCGGCCCCGAGTGGCAGCCCAGGCCGAGTGACCTGTGCCGAGGGGCCCGGCCCTCGTGGAACAAGGGAAAGAGACGCAGGTTGGGCCTGAGAAACGCTGAGCAAGATGCACACAGCGCTTCCCTTCCGGAAAACAGAAGAGTACATGGGGTGGGGGTGGCGAGGGTGGGGGGCAAAAAGCAGAAGCCGCTGCGCACTGGGGCGTTTCTGGACACGAAGCAGCGCTGCGCTTCCCACCCGAGCGGACCCTCCCCCTGGCCCGGGGGCGCAGGGGCCGCACGGGGCTGGCCACAGGCGGGCAAGGCGGGCAGCGTACACTTTCCAGAAGCGAAGTCCTGGCCAGGGTCGCGTGCGGGCGTGAGCGGCCTCATGACACCCCGACACCCCGGACCCCTGGCAGGCCGCCCGGGACCGCGGGGTGCCCTCCAGAGCCTCGGCCACCGCTGCCCTCGCGGCTGCCCGCGTCGTCGGCGGGACGCCCGCACAGCCCCGTGGGGGCGCCCACCGGTCTGGTCCCCCTGGGCGTGAGGAGCAGAAAGTGGGAACCCCCCTGCGGGTCCCGCCCCAGATAGCCCCAGAGCCACAGCCCGCGGTCGAGTCATTAATACTGACCGCCCCGCCCCCACGCCGCCCGG
>NW_004567133.1:19646033-19647906 GCF_000260355.1 Condylura cristata | reverse complement strand
CCTGGTCCGCACGCGCTGTCCCGCCTGGGCCGACTGGCGGCGCCGGCCCGAGGTGGGTGTCCGCGACCCCGCGGCTGGGGCGCTGCTGGGCGTTTCCCTTCCGAGGGAGGTGACCAGGGTCAGCGCCCCGTCGCGCCGGTGGGGTGTCACCTCCCCCTCAGCTACCAGAAGTCACAGGAAAGGGAGAGGTCACAGAGCTGCAAAGGGAACCCCAACACCCCAGCCCTGACCGCGGCCCAGGAGAGAGCGGACGGGCTAAGCGCAGTGCGGAGCAGCGGCCCCTGCGCCCCGCGGGCTGGGCGGCTCCTGCAGCCGAGGGTGGGGGTGGAGCGGGGTGCGGGGCGCCCAGGAGCCGCAGTTCCCCTGCGGGGGCAGCGAGCAGCGGGCTACAGGAGTCTGCGGCGCTGGGGTCACCGCTGGCCCGGGTGGAACTGGCGCAGAGGCGGCTGCAGACAGCCGGGGGCCTCGCGCCGCCATTGGCCAGCAGGGAGGGCGCCTCTGGCTTCCCCATGCAGCCACCTATGCCAAGCAGGGTCTGGAGCGGGGCGCTCGCTGGCAGGAAGGCGCCCCACACCCCGCCCGCACCCCCCTTCTCAAAGGAGCTCCAGTCTTGGCCGTTCTTTAGAAAACCTGTTTGCTCCCCCTGCCCACTTCTTCCAAAGTTGGCACCTCTCTCCATTTCCTGAAAATGCCAGGTAGGCCAGGCCAGTTCGGGAGGGCCGGCAGCAAGCCCCTCCCACCCTTCCCTGGGGGGACCCCTGCAGGTTGCCGGGCCTGGAGCATGGGGCCAGCCCTGCGCCCAGAGGCTGTGCTCACTGGCTGGAGGCTACAAGCCCAGGCAGTGTCCTTCCCCCGAGCAGAGCAGCGCCAGCTTAGGCTCTCCGCTTCCCTGTTCTTCCCTTCGCCTGGTGCCGCCGCGGTGCTGGCCGCGGGGAGCCGGCCACTCTGCCCTGCTGTCCCTGGCTTAGTGTCTGCCATCTCTGCTTTGTAAGATGCATTTGTTTATGCACACAGAACTGGGGTACAGGCCAGAGGTGTGGGGTGAGAGGACTCCCCAAAGACAGAGCGGGGAGCAGAGCAGGCAGATCCTCTGCGACCCACAGCTGAGGGGAGCAGGGGACAGCAGGGGCCTGCCGCGCCTGGGCTCCCTCCCTGCCTGCCGGGGCTGAACTGGAGCTGCGGCGGCTTCTGAGAGCGTCATAGTGTGCGCTTGGCCTGTCGCGCCACCAGGGAGAGGCCTCGCGTGTCCTACGGCCCCCGCCGCCCGCTCCCTAGCGGCTGACGCTAACGTCTGAGGGCAAAGTGCCTGTGCGCCGCCTGGTACTTCAAATCTTTCTGCGTGGAGAAGCTGAGCTCCCTCGGACTCCCTCAGGTCCGCGCGTCCCAGGGTGCGCTCAGCAAGACCTACGGGCGGGCGCAGGCGTCCTCGGAGCCCTGGGAGAGTCCGCTGTCCACCTTCTCCCAGCAAACAGAAGTAACAGAAACGATCCCGACGAGGTCGCTGGGCCTGGGAGTCGGGCAGGGCCTGTTGCTTTGCTCTGCTCCTCCGGCTGCCTGTTCCCGCTGGCGGGCGGGCTGGAGACCGAGCGGGGCTGGCACTCGAGGACCAGCGTCCGCGGGAGGCCACCGCACAGGAGCGCGCTGCCCCAAGCTGCAGGTGCGCTGGCCTCAGCCACAGGTGGCCAGCTGAGGGCTGTGAAACTTGGGGAGAAACGGAAAACTGGGGAAAGAGGGCGGTGACAGCAGGCGGGGCTCTCTCAAGGACCACTAGGCGGCTCTCCTGTCCCCTGCCCTCCTGTCCCCTGCCCTCCTGTCCCCTGCCCTCCTGTCCCCTGCCCTCCTCCCCCCTGCCCTCCTGTCCCCTGCCCTCCTC
>NW_004567133.1:19639364-19645715 GCF_000260355.1 Condylura cristata | reverse complement strand
TGCCCTCCTGTCCCCTGCCCTCCTCTCCCCTGCCCTCCTCTCCCCTGCCCTCCTCTCCCCTGCCCTCCTCTCCCCTGCCCTCCTCCCCCCTGCCCTGTCCGCCCTGCCTGTCTTTCCTTCCCTTTTTGAAAACCTGAAAATCCTTTCTTTTTGCAGACATGCATGCATTTTGGCTGCTTTCCTCAATACCCCTAACTCCACACTGACTTTGCAGGCAGCGGAGGGGCTGTCGCTGTTCCTGTGGGCGCCCCGGAGCCCCCCCTCCCCCTGCCTCCCCGCACCATTCCTGGCTGCTCTCTGGGATCCTGCAAGTGGTGCCGGGCAGCTTGACAGCCTGAGAGCAGGAGGAACCCAGGAGATGCCCCTAGAGGGGAGGCCAGCTGCTGTCGGACAGTTTGCTTGCGGGGTTTAAGCCCGTTTTGGGGGGACCCAGTCAGCCTGGCCGGGCACGTGGCCTGGGCTAGCGGAGGTGGGCGAGGTCACTGGGGCCCCAGCCAGCAGGGGCACTGTCCCGGGGCGTCGACTCTGCTCCTTGCTCCTTCGGGAAAGGCTAAGGAACCCAACCGTCTCTTCTTCAGGTATCAGGTAGGGGCAGTCGAGACCCTCAGCCTGGCGGGCGGTCACCTCGCCCCTGGCGGCCACTGTGTCCACTCCGCTGGGCTGGCAGTGGAGCCCTTTGGCCACGGCCCATCTGCTCACAGAGCCTGAGCTGTGAGCACGCGCCGAAGGAGAATTGAGGCGCCCTGCCTCGTTAGGGGTCAGCTGCTGACCGCAGGAAGCAGGAAGCCAAGCAGAGTAGCCCCTGGCTGGGCGGACCCAGCACCAGGCATCTCTGGGGTGAGCAGGACGGTTCTTGGGGTCCTCAGGCGTCCGGCCGGGACATCACTGCAGGGCCTGGCTCCCCCCCCAGACCAGCTAAGCACCCCGGATGGCCCCCAGACAGGCTCCTACACTCCCCTGAGCGCCGCCCCCAGCCCAGTGTTGGGGTCAGGCCGAGTGCTGGCTCCCAGGCCACGGATCTGGATGAGGACGGCGCCCCAAGGCTTTTGTGTTAGTTTATTAGTGAGGGGGAGCTAGGAGGACTCTGGTTTAGGACCTTTGGGGAACCCCAGGACGAGCCCCAGGGAGGGGCAGTCATTGGCATGTGGCAAGAATTACCTTTTGCTGTTGAGGTGTGAAGAGTTATTCTTTGTTGGAGAGATGCACGCAGTTCCTCAGCACAGGAGGGGTCACCTCCAGATGTCCCGGTCTCCCCTGCGAGCCCTGGAAACTCACGAGTTGCTTCAAGCCCGAGCCTGTCTGCAGCCCCCTGCACCCCCGTTCACAGGCGCGTCTGAGTTTGTGCCGGACTTGCCGCGGGGAGCCCAGGGCTCTGTCTTGCGGTTCGGGCCAGTAAGTCTACACTGGCTGTCCACTCTTTGCCATGATCTGGTGGACCTGTAACATGCGTCTTGCTCACGTGCACTTTGCATCACTCTTCCTTTCTGTACGGTGCACGCGCGATCCTCTCGGTGTTGGCCCTGCAGAACCCCACCAGGTCACCCGTGCCCGACACCACAGTCCCCTGGGCTGCTCCCCGCCCGCCGGTTCCATCCCTCTGCACCCCGCTCCCCTGCAGAATGTCTCTGAGTTATAGTTCCTGTTCATTTTGTTTTACTTATTGTAATCATTTGTCCTGTTCTTTACTTGGTTTCCCTACATTCCTCCTGTAAGTGAATATAGATTTTTTTTTTGTAAAGATTTATTTATTTGTGCATACAGAACTGGGGTACAGGCCAGAGGCTGATGGGTGGCGAGAGGCTTCACCAGAGACAGAGCGGGGAGCAGGACAGGCAGATCGATGAAGTCCACTGCTGAGGGGAGCAGCGGGCGGTCAGGAGAGGTCTGCCGCGCCCTGGGGTCACCTCCGGGGCAGGCGGGGATCGAGCTCATGCTGAAGCGGCTTTAGATTCTCAGTGCTGCGCTTTAACCCGCTGCGCCCCCAGGGAGGGCCGAATATAGATTTTTTAAAAAGATTTATTTGTTGATGCACCGGCCAGAAGTGCAGGGGTGGTGAGAAGCTTCAGCAGAGCAGAGCGGGAAGCAGAACAGGCGGATCCACTGAGACCCACTGCTGAGGGGGCGGCGGGGTGACAGGAGGGGCTGCGGCGCCCCGGGTCGCTCCCTGGCGGGGACTGAACTCGGCTGCAGCGGCTGCCCACAGCCTCCCAGTGCTGCGCTTGGCCCCTTGCGCCTCCGGGAGGGCCCTGAACGTAGATTTTACAAAATAGATTCTTTGTGTTACTCTTCAAACTTCATGGGTCTGGTCCAGCCGTTCTCACCTAGAAGAAAGGGAAATTTATAGGGATTTCTGGGACTCTTGCCCAGCTGCGGTGGGTGTGTTCTGCCTCCCTGGAGCGTGTCTGTCCCGTGCCTGCACACATGTGTCTTGAGAATTTCCACATGGAATTCTAAGGGTCCCGCTGCCGTGGCGGCTGGCGCAGAGACGAGCCCCTCTGCGGCGCTCACGAGCGCCCCTCCCTCACCCTCCTCCCAGGTGGCCCCGCTGGACGTCTGGGGAGCGCGGAGCTTCGCTGTCGGGGGCCACAGCGGTCGGGTCAGGGAAGCCCCAGCCCTGTGGGCCACGGCCAGCCCCGGCCCGGCCCCTCACCCGCCCGCGCTGCCTCCTCCCGTTTCCCTGCAGTGGCTGTGACCGACCCGCGAGCGAGCGAGGCCGGGGGCGCCAGGATGGACGGCGCCAACCACAGCTTCTCGGGGGGCTTCATCCTGCTGGGCATCTCCGACCACCCCCAGCTGGAGACCATCTTGTTCGTGGTCATTCTCTTCTCTTACCTGCTGACCGTGGTCGGGAACTCAAGCATCATCCTGCTGTCCCGCCTGGACGCCCGCCTGCACACGCCCATGTACTTCTTCCTCAGCAACCTGTCCTCCCTGGACCTCGCCTTCACCACGAGCTCGGTCCCCCAGATGCTCCTCAACCTGTGGGGGCCGGACAAGACCATCAGCTACGGCGGCTGCGTGACGCAGCTGTACGTCTTCCTCTGGCTGGGGGCCACCGAGTGCATCCTGCTCGTGGTCATGGCCTTCGACCGCTACGTGGCCGTGTGCCGGCCGCTGCACTACAGCTCCATCGTGAACCCGCGGCTGTGCCGGCTGCTGGCGGCCGGCGCCTGGCTGGGGGGCCTGGGCAACTCTCTGATCCAGTCGACCTTCACTCTGCGGCTGCCGCTGTGCGGGCACCGGAGGGTGGACAACTTCCTGTGTGAGGTGCCCGCCATGATCAAGCTGGCCTGCGGGGACACCCGCGTCCACGAGGCCGTGCTCAGCGGCGTCTGCGCCTTCTTCACCGCCGTCCCGCTGGGCGTCATCCTGGTGTCCTACTGCTCCATCGCGCGGGCGGTGCTGCGGATCGGCTCGGCCGAGGGCCGGCGGAAGGCCTTACACACGTGCCTGGCCCACCTGCTGGTGGTGTTCCTCTTCTACGGCTCGGCCATCTACGGCTACCTGCTCCCGGCCAAGAGCGGCAGCCAGGACCAGGGCAAGTTCATTTCCCTCTTCTACTCCGTGGTCACCCCAATGGTGAACCCCATCATCTACACGCTGAGGAACAAGGAGGTGAAGGGGGCCCTGAGGAGGCTGCTGGGGAAGGGGAGAGAGGCTGGCTGAGAGGCGCGGGGGCGCTGCACTTACTGCCCCTCCTCGGGCATCTGCTCCTTCTCGCTCCGGCCAGGTGAGCCTGAGCCACCCTTGTCCGGCACGCGGCACGCGCCAGGTGTGTTCTCCACGGGCGGCAGGGACGCGGCTCCGTGGTCTCCGCCGGCCCACGGGGCCCAGGGCAGGCCGGAGACGCCGGGGCTGGGGCCGCTGGCGCCGCGCAGCCCGGCTCACTGTCTCTGCTGCCCACATGTGATCTAGTCCACCTTGTATTTCTAGAGAATTCCGTACTGTTCGAAAGAAGACACCTCCGCGTGCAGTATCTTGTACAATGAAACTCTAACTCTGTAAAATCAGGTATTGCGAACCCCAGGGGACGCCCGAACAGTCACTTTCGTCCGCTCCCCGCCCTTCTCCGTGTGATCTGTCTCCCCGCACCCCCTGCCGCCTACCCTGCCCTCCACGCCTGTCCCCTTTTCCCCTTCCGCCTCATCTGATATTTAGTAGAGAAGGTAGGAAGAGCCGTTTCCTTTGCCGTAGCTTTATTTAAGGTCTTGGTTCCAAACGCACAGCCACTAGCAAAGCCGTAGGTTTGCTGCTAAGCTTTGGACATGCCGTGGGGTGTGTGTGTGTGTGTGTGGAATGCTCTGGATGCCTCCAGCTAGCTTAAGAGCCCAAGAAAGAGCTTCCTCCTTGAGGCGGGCGTGCTCTTTGCCTCCAGCTCTAACGCCAGTCGAAAGCTCTGGAACTCAAGTCCGGCGCTTCACGGTGACGCCCTGGGGGCTTGGGGCTTGCAGCGGAATGCCACACACCGTCCCACCCTCTCAGGGTGGCTCAGGGAATCTGCACTTCCCGCCACAGCTCTGGCGCTCGCCCAGACAGGAACCTGGCCATGGAGGAAGTCCCGGCCAGAGCAAAGGAAGTCGACAGGCTTAGAGCTAGTTTCTCAAGCGTCTTCGGTTTTGTGTGGCCAGTAGGACCGAGACACAAACCTCCTGGTAGATGCTCAGTAGACATCACTGAACCACGTCGATGAACACGCCCACCTTTCCCCGCTAGCAACTAAGTTCGGCCAAAGCACCAGTCGCATTTGCCACTTTGGGGTCACCCTGTCACTTGAGCGCGCTGAGCTGACAGACAAATGCCCCTTCTCCATGTTTCCACAGCACCTCTGCCCCAGCGTCCAGTTGCACTGGCCTACCCCAAATCTTTACCCAGCTGCAGCTCAGAACAACAGCTGTTTCCTCAGCCCCCCACACGTGAGTGCTGACACGTCTCCAGGCCTGGCCAGGTCATGGCATTGTCTACGGGGATCGAGCCCAGTCCAGAGTGTTGCAAGCTCAGTTTATTTATTAGTACATTCAACGTAGGTGGAATTCTCAGGAGGTGACTCACAACCACCACACTGAGAGGTAAACCAGGTTGATTCATGGATGCGAACCTTAACTACCTTAACTACCCTGGACAGTGAGCAGCCAGCCTCTAGCACATTCATTTAATTTGCAGGTTCATCTGGGAGAAAACAGCCAGGCTCCAGCTGCTCTGGAGTCCTGCGGATGCGGTATCTGGGTCTGTCTGGAGGTAGAGGAGCGCAAGGCACAGGGAATTGGGACAGGGAAAGGCTGACCGGCCGCATCTGTATCTGTACGCATCGAGCGGCGCTCAGAGACCACCAGAACACACGTTGCCCTCACCCTGCATGGTGGGCGTGAAATAAAGACTTGGGGGAAACGCTTCATGTGAGCTGGGCTTCTTATTCTCTTTCCAAGATGTATTTATTTATACATACAAACTGGGGTACAGGCTAGAGGTATGGGTGTGAGGACTTCCCAGAGACAGAGTGGGGAGCAGAACAGGTGGATCTACGAGACACACTGCTGAGGGGAGCAGACGGGAGATAGGAGGGGTCTGCTGCGCCCCAGGGTCACCCCTGGCCAGGGATGGGGCTGGGCAGTTTCACAGTGCTGCGCTTTAACCCCTTGTGCCGCCGAGGCTTCTCATTAAAGCTTTGAAGTTCTATTTCTGTAGTTCTGGAAGACTTTGCTGTTTGACTCTGCTGACAATCCAAAAAATTAAAAACAAACGCCAACATTTCTGGAAGGGCCGTAGCCTCAGAACAGCAGGGGTGCCTGCCAGGCCCACGGCGTGCACCTGGCCTCAGTGGGTTAAGAAACCAACCCCGAGTTCTCCAGGGTCTCTACACCCATACTCTGTCCCTCCGCGGCCAGACCTGCCAGGCGCCCACAATGGCCTCGCAGGTGGACAAGTGGGTCACCAGGGCCAGGCTTCTTGCTTTCTCTGCCACCGATTGCTCTCACAGCCCTGGCCTGAGACGCCGCCAGCCTGGCGCCGGGTCTTCGAGCCCGGCTGTGCCCCAGCTCCCTGCGCTTTCACTGATGGACACACACTGGCCTCTCCCTTCCTGCTGGACCCACATCCCCAGGGCCCAGGCTGGGCCTCTGCCTGTGCCTCTGCTCCCAGGGCGGCCAGCGGGGGTGGCTGGTCGTGTCCACTTGGCCGCTGGAGGGCAGGCTGGGCCATCCGCCACCGTCCGCGGGCAGGTCTGTCATTGCACGGGTCTGGGCTTCCTCTCCGCAGATGTCGTGAGTGACGTCACAGCAGCGGTGCGATGACGTCACAGCAGTGGTGCGATGACGTCGCGAGGGACGCTCTGGTCTGCGCCTGACTCACAGCCGG
>NW_004567133.1:19629550-19638549 GCF_000260355.1 Condylura cristata | reverse complement strand
GGGGCCAGGGGCCCTCTGTGCGCTCTGCCTTCGCCCCTGCCAGAGGCCAGCCCCACGCGCGCTCTGCTGAGCCCTTCGTCCAGGTCCCCACGCGTCCGCCTGGGACAGGTGAATGCAGGTGGGTCTCTGGCCAGGGGAGAGGCTGGCTTGGGGCCCGCGGGGGGCCCAGAGCAGTGCCCGAGGTTTGAGAGTTGTGGGGTCCGGCCCGCAGGACGCCGAGGCGCCGGCCGCAGACCTGGCCAGCCGCAGGGCCTCGGCCCTCGTTCCAGCGTTTAGCTCTGACTTTCCGGAAGGCGCCTCGGGTACCTCTTCCCCCTGGGCCTGCGGGGCGGGGCGGGGCGGTGTGGCCCGGCCCACCAGAGGCGCGTGTGGAGCGGTGGAGCCGCTGCGGGACTCGCCCCTCCCCCCCCCTCGTCCAACCCCGGCGCGGCGCAGCGCAGCCCTCTTGGTCGCCCCCAGACCGAGCCCGATGTGAGCCGCAGGGGCCCCAACAACGTGGGCGTGAGGACTGGTCGGCGGCGAGGTGAGCAGAGCCACGGGCGCCCGGCCGAAGGGCCCAGAGGTCCCGGGCCGTCTCCACAATGAGCTGTGGAGGCCGTGGCCCCCGAGGGCAGCACAGGGGTAGAAGAGGACAGTGAGGGTGAAGGAGCTGCAGGGCCCAGCTCTGTTCCGGGCTGTGACTGTCCATCTGCTGTCTCAGGCTGAGGAGCCACAAAAGTGTTGTGGGGGGGCATCTAGGCTGTGCCCACTTCTCTGGTTGTGGTGGCACTGGCCGAGCCTGTCGCAGGATCCTGGGGAAAGGAGGCGTGGCCACAGAAAAGTTGCATTCGTTAAAATGTGTCAGTGCCGGGACGCTGGTATATAAGCTGCCCGGAGATCATAAAGTGCCTCCATATTTAACCTACAGCGGCCATCCCAGCAGTTGGAGGCAGGCGGCACTGGACATGGGAGGTGGACACCCGGCGAACAGACGCCGGCTGTGGGAAGCTGCTCCCCTTAGTGGTATGGCCACCTCGGTGCGCCCCTTCACCTTTGCTGCCCTCCTTACCTGCTAAGCCTGACTCCTGCAGCTGGCACCGGAGCCCTGCAGGGCCCAGCCCCGGCTGCCTCCCACTTAACCCTGCTTCCCAGGCGGGTTATATTCAAGCCCCTGCATTTCAGCCTCTGCCAGGGCTCCTCAGAGATGTAAATTCCCCCCTCTGTGGGGTGCAAAAACCAAGAATCTGGCTCTAGGTTCTATATAGTGTCGCCTCTCCTAGCTGCCGTGCTCCTGGCATGTCTGCAGTGACATGAGGTGGCCCCGGCAAAGCTCAGACTGCGACATTTAACATGCCTTGCCATTGTTTCCTCACCAAGTCTTAAAACGTGGCTTTGAGGTAGAGTGTACGTTCTCATTTGCCTGTAATGTAGTTTGTTCCAAAAGGCTCAAGTAGAGGCACGACACTTGCTTTTCTCCGTTACTTAAGCTAGTACAAATGTCTTTCTGCGTGGGCCAAAGGCCTCTTATCTGTGGGTGTTCCACAAGAGCATGTTCCAGTCCCTGTATTCTCCCCGCCCCCCACCGTCACTGCCCTTCTAAGTGACAGCTCACCCACCTTCCCAACCCACTTCCCTCACTCTGCTCCGTTTCCTGCTCTGTGTTCCTTGTCCTGTCCCACTGACCTGGAGCAGATTCCATACTTAAGAGCCTCTTCAAGACCTGCAGGCTTCTGCAGTGAGTATAAAGTGTCTAACAGAAAATTACAACAGGCCAAGTTAAGGGAGATCCTTTATTTTCATCAGAAGCAGTAACAAAATCATTTACTAGAGACAAGAAACCATAAACACCGGGAGGTAGAATGAGTCTTAGAAAGATGAATCTATGTGTTGTGCTTGCTCTCAGATTAAGGTCCTTAGGTTTAGTTACCCAATGGCTTAATCAAGACTTCCTTCCTTGGTTTCCTTTTCAGTGTGCCTGGGTTAGAAGAGTGATCTGCTCTGGAGGTTGCAGTTCCTAAAGTTAGTTGCCTGGAGTCTTTGCTGGTTTAGAGTAAATCCAGGTTGATAAATTCTGGGTGTACAACCCATGACAGATTTTCTCTCACGCTCTGTGAAGATCACTGTTAACCATGATCTGACCTGACACAACAGTTCTCAGGCCTCTGGTTTCTTTCTAGTGTCCTGGTAGGGTTTTGGATCACATAGCTGCCTCCCCTGCAAAGCAAAACTAAAGTTCACAGTGAGACAGGACTCAGGAGTCACAGGAAGCTAGAAAGCGTTCAGCATTTTTATGCTGATTGCTGTTCTTAGACATGGTTAAGGTCCCGCTGTCAGCAGGCTACTGCTAAGCTGGAATCAGCGAGTGCATCTTAACACAAGCAGAAATAGTAAGGAACACGTGTTGACGTCGCAGCTATCTGCCAAGTTCCCTGCGTGCTTTCACTCATCCCCCTCCCGTGGTGGGAGTGCCGCCGGTGTGTGTGCCCCCTGATGACGGGTGAGGGCAGAGTTCTTAGTGAAGCTTTTTTCACACTGAGAGCATTTGTAAGGCTTTTCCCCAGTGTGGATTTTCTGGTGGGCACTGAAATGGGAGCTGTTGCTGAAGCTTTTCCCACACTGCTCACACTTGTATGGGCTCTCCCCAGTGTGGATGCGCCGATGAGCACTAAACTGGGAGCTGTTGTTGAATCGCTTTCCACAGACAGTGCATTGATAGGGCTTTTCTCCCGTGTGGGTCCTCTGGTGGACAATGAGGCTGGAGCTCTGGTTGAAGCTTTTCCCACACTGCCCACACCGGTAGGGTCTCTCGCCTGTGTGGGTTCTTAGGTGGGCAGTGAGGTTGGAACGCTCGCTGAAGCTTTTGCCACACACACTGCACTCGTGCGGCTTCTCTCCTGTGTGGATTCTCTGATGCCTTATGAGGTAAGACCCTCGGCTAAAGCTTTTCCCGCACTCATGACATTTAGAAGCTTTTTCCAGTTCAGAGGCTGGCTTGGGGGGCGAGGCTGGATGCTGAGAGCAGTGTCTCCCACACAGAAGATGTGTGCAGGTCTTCTCCCCGTTGCACAGTCGGGGACCTGTCCCCTCCTGTGACGGGGGCTCTGCCTCACTCTCGGAGGAACAGCGACGCCGTCTTCTTGACAGTGGCACACCCTCCCGGCCTCTTGGTGGCCTAGAGTGCCAGGATTCCTCTCCAGCAGACTTCTTCTGTAAGGCCTTGTTTGTTTCTACTGAACTATCCCAGTTTGGATTCTCTTTTTTAATCCCATTTTCGATGTCAAAACCTGAGGTAACAGAACACTGAACTGTAGAGAATGAAAATAAGTGAATGAGGGAAGAATTATAAGATTAAACTACTATAAAGAAATGCTAGGGCCCTCCTGGTGACACAGTAGGTAAAAGTGCAGCACTGCAAGCTGGCCACAGCTGCCTCAGTGTGAGTTCAATCCCAGCCCTGGACGTGACCCACATGGCACGGCAGACCTCTCCTGTCTCCCAGCTGCTCCCTTCAGCGTGGTTTTATGTCACTCTGCCTGTTCCCCCCACTCTGTCTCTGGTGACTCCTCTCACCCCCACACCTCTGGCCTGCACCCCAGTTCTTGGGTGCATGGATAAAAAAAAATCTTTAAAAATAAAATGCAAGGGCCTCTGTACTGGCCTTGGGGTTAAGTACTGAGCACTATCAAATACATCCCAGTTCTTGTATGTATAAATAAATTTAAAAATCTTAAAAAGCAAAGGAGGCCCTCCCTGGTGGCGCAGCGGGTTACAGCACAGCACTGAGAAGCTGAAGCCACTTCAGCATGAGTTCCATCCCCGCCTGCCCCGGAGGTGCCCACATGGCGTGGCAGACCTCTCCTGGCCCGCCCGCTGCTCCCTTCAGCAGTGTGCTTTGTTGATCTGCCTGTTCTGCTCCCCACTCTGTCTCTGGTGAAGCCTTTCGCCACCCCTGAGCCTCTGGCCTGTACCCCAGTTCTGTATGCACAAATAAATAAATCTTTAAAAAAAGCAAAGGAAATGATCCTTATAAACACTTAAAACCAAGATCCCTTGACCCATTTAAAGTCACACAAGATACTTCAGCTTCAACAGAGCCAGGAGTAAGTGGCGCCCTATCACATGCTGGACCACTGGCCACCAAGTGGACTCTCCCAACCACCTTTGACCGCTAGTGACAGGTCAAGACTTCCGACTCTGGGGCCAGGTTGCTGACACCCTTCACCTTGTCTGCGGTCCAGCGCCACTTTCTTAGCCTCTGAGGTGTCCTGTTTGGCAGCCTCAGTTCTACGTCCCACTTGGCAAGAGCAGCTCAGAGACGACACCTGGACTAGGGTGGGAGACGCACCGGCAGCGAGGCCGCAGCAGGAGGAGCTGCCTGCCCAGACGGGGCACGCTGACAAGCCCGAGATGCCTGGCAGGACACTGCTGAGGGGAGTGTGCTCCCTCTGCTCAGCTGACGCTGGCTCTTCTGGCCCAGGCAGGGCCCATCTTGCCTCCTCACGGCCCCGCTTTCTTGTTCTTCCAGCGAGCTGTGCCTTGCTCAGTCGTGAGCCTCCCGAGCTCTCCTTCCTTCTCTCTTGCTGGCTCTCGGTCAGGCTCTTCTTTCTCCCCTCTACCTAACAGCCTCCCCACTGCCTCTCGGTCTCTCAGTCTCTCCTGAACAGCTGAACACGGGCACTCTCGGCCGTGCCGGGGGCGTCCTTACCCCAGGAGGCGCTTCTGTCGTTCCTCCGTGATACGCCCCAGCGACGCGCGCTCTGTGCGGGACCACGTTGCGTCTGCCCTTCCTGACAGAGCGACACGGCACCACCGTCATACATAGCTGGTCCCTGAAACAACAACAGGGCCTGCTGCTACTGAAAAATGGCTGCGCCAGCCTGGGGCTGGGGCTTACGTAGACTACAGTTGCCAGACTGGGACGCAGCAGCCAGCGGCGGTCAGGCCTCCAGGGCAGGGGCAGGGGTGCAGTGCCCGTGGCGGGAGAGGCCTGCTGGGAGTTCAGCGGCACCTACAGACCTTCCTAAGGTCTCTGGGAGGCAGCAGCTGTAGCTGAGAGGGCAAGGTGGGACGGGAGCCTCACAGGTCTTAAGGCCCTGGGCACTGCTCACCTGGACGCCAGCTGTCCAGAGCACAGCCCCTGCCTCCTGGTCTCGAAGACCCCTCTTCTGGGGACGGTTCCTGGGAGCGTGCAGAGGCAGGAAGGCTGGGGGGGACAGAGCTGTTAGAGGGCCACGTGCACCGGCCCGGGAGCCCACGGCCGGACACACCTGGGCATGTGGCACACGGAATGGCCGGGGCTCCTTGCACGGGGTCCCTCTTGGCATAACAACTTTTTAAAAACTTCTGTTTCACATTCTAAAAAATGTGCACATTATAAACTTTAAAAAACAGGATGAATGGGGGAGGGGAAAGAGACTCCTAGCCCCAGCACCCAGGGAGAAGTCCGGGGGGCGTAGGGTGAGTGCAGCACTGTGAAGCTGTGGCAGCGGCCTGAGTGGCCAGCAAGTGACCCCTGGGGCACAGCCCGTCTCCCCGCTGCTCCCCTCAGCAGTGGGCTTCAGTGGATCCGCCTGTTCTGCTCCCCGCTCTGTCTCTGGGGTGTCCTCTCACCCCTGCCCCTCTGGCCTGTATCCCAGTTCTGTGTGCATAAATACATAAACCTTAAAAAAAAAAGTGTAAGAATAGATGAAAAAGTAAAAACGGGTAACTGGTATTAACATGGTCAACACTGGAACATGAGCCAGACAAGTAAAACCAAAGCAGCATCAGTGAAAGTCAGAAATAATGGAGAAAGTGCTGTGGACAAGGTGAGGCTGGCTGGGCCAGGGCTGCCGAGGCCGTTAGCACGGTGGGCTCCGGTCGGGCTCGCGCTGGCAGCTGCGCCCGTCACACGCTCGCGGCGGCTCTGCTGGACCGGAGCCTCGGCCTGCGCTTCCTGAGGCGGCCGTCCCTCCCCTGAGGCGCCCGCTCACCTTCAGGCTGTGCCCCGGGCGCCCGGTGGGAGCTCTGTGGCGCCTTCAATGTTGGTCCCTCAGGAAGGAGCTCCAGCTTCAGGTGGGGTCTTGGGGACTCTCTGGCTGCTCCCCACAGGGCCGTCGCAGTGGGCACACTCACGTCCTTTACAGAGTGGGGGGCCTGAGAACAGACCCCAGCGTCGGCTGCTGCGGAGCCTGCCCGGCAGACGGGGACGCTGGGAACCGGGCAGGGCGCGGCCTCAAGGGCCTGGCCAGTGCCGGCTGTGCCGGAGTGGCCCCTCCGCAGAGGCTGCTGGCCCACCTGCCCCTCCAGGACCTTCCACCAGCTGCTGCCTTTGCCTCCAACGGCTGCCCGCGTGCTCCCTGCATCGTCCGGCTTGTCCACCGGCGTCCTGGAGGTCTCGCTAAGCTCGGTCACTCCTGCCCCGTCCGTGCCCATCAGTGGCCCTAGGCCACACTCCCTCGCAACCCAATGTGGCCGCCATCTACTGTTCTCAGAGCTTCTCCCTGACCCCAAAGCTCCAGCCACTGCACCCCGCTTTCCTAAACATGCTGTTCTGGCCCCCACTGGCCCTGGAGCGGCTGTACCCACTGCCTGGGGGTCTCCTCAGCTGCTGATGTGCCCAGGCCCATGCCGCCACCTGCTGAGAACCGCCCCAGAGGTGCTGCCCCACACCTGCAGCAGCGACTGCCCCCAGCGTGTCCCCCCACCCCCACTCGTCAGCATGCTGGTTGCCCTGTCCCCTGTTCCCAGGGGGTGGAGGGTGCGGAGGCTGGGGTCCATCTTGTTTTAAAACCCCATTTCTGGCACAGCCAGGCACGCAAGGTCAACTGTGCCCCAGTGACGGCCCCTGTCACTTCCAGTGAGGCGCTTGCTGGCCTGTCCCAGGTGGCAGCCAGGCCTGGTGTCCTCGTGACAGGCTTCACCTGGCTACCTTAACCCTTAGGTTCCCGCCCTGTTTCCAGAGGCCAGCCGCCTGCCTGACCCACGAGAGGGCGGCTAGGGACCCCAGGGCCGCTCAGAGGGGCATGGTCTCCGCAGAGCCGAGGCCAGCACCTGCCCAGCCCCTCCCCACCTCCTCCGCCCCCCCAGCTCCCTGATGCCTCACCTGGCGCTCCGCAGCCCTCTGTACATCCTCGACCAGGGCCACGGCCTCCTCGCCGCTCTCGGGCTGCCGCTCCCGCACCCGGGCCTGGGTCTCCTCCGGCAGGATGGTCAGGAACTGCTCCAGCACCAGCAGCTCCAGGATCTGCTCCTTGGTGCGCAGCTCGGGCCGCAGCCAGCGGCAGCACAGCTCCCAGAGCCGGCTGAAAGCCTCGTGCGCGCCCGCCGCCTCCTGGTAGCAGAAGCGCCGGAAGCGCTGGCGCGAGGCTTCAGGGCCAGGGCCGCTGCGGGGAGCCGGCTTTGGTTCCTGCCCCGAGCCCCTGGCCGGGGGTGGCGGGGCCGGGGGGGCTGCTGGTGGCCGCCATCCTCTGTCAGTGAGCCGGCTGGCGCTGGGGGCCGCCTCCCCGCTGGGGGCGCGACTCCATCTCCTCTGGGGGCGCGGGGGAGCCTTCCTCCCGGACGCTGGCCCGAGGGGTGCCTGTCTGGGGTCGGACCAACAGGGTCAGCGGGAGGCTCAGGCGGGAAGCGGCTCAACGCTGAGGGGGCGCAGTTTGGGAGAAAGCCCGCCTCCGCCTCTTACTCCCTCCTTTTCCTTCACTGCTCCCCCAGGCCCCGGGGTGGCAAAAACACAGCCAGCTGTCTGCTGAGGGCCCCACCGCTCTGGTGCGTCCAGCTCCTCCTCCTGTCTAGGTCGCGCAGGGCAGCGCTGCCCCCTCCTCCCCAATGGCCACTTTCCGCTCATGGGGGAACTGGACCTGTGTGCCTCCCCTGCCCTCTCCACCACTTGGACCCCGCCCCCGTGGCCGGTCAGTGGTTGCTGGGGCGCCTCGCTCCCCACCGGTCCTTCATCCCCACTGGCGGCGGCAGCGCCCTGGCAGAGCCCGGGCTGCGGCACGGGCTCCCGGCCGGTGGGCAGCACCTTACCCCAAGCCGCGCGCCGGCCCGGGCCGAGGCTGTACATGCAGGCAGGTGGGAGGCAGGAGGGAAGTGCGCTCTTGGGGGCTGCCAGGCTGGGGACGGGCGATCAGGCCCGCGCTCTGCTCCCCTCTCCAGAAAAGGCGCGAACCTGCTCACGGAGGGAAAGGACCGTTCTCAGGACCTGGACTGGGGTCGCCTTTCCCGGAGGAACTCCGACCTCCGCCACCCACCACCTCCCCTCCGCAGTTCCCGCGGCCGCGGGGCCCCATCTGGAGGGGAGGCGGCCCGCACCCGCGCTCCGCCGTCCACTTCCTGTGTCCGGCGCCTTCTGGGGGCGCGGGGTGAACGTCCCCGGTTCGTGCACCCGACGGAGCCCGCACGCCTCTGCCCCGCTGGCAATCTGGGTCTCAAAGCGGGTTCACCCGCTGGACCCAAGCACTCAGCCGAGAGCAGGACCGGGACTGGGCAGTGCGCGCAGGGGGACACCGGGGGAGGACTGCTCCCCAGACCCGGCCCCGCCCTCCTGGCCGCTTCGGGAGCCCGGCAATGGAAGGGGTGGGGGCGCCCCGGCCCGGGCCCACCGCGCGGGCAAGTCCTCAGCCGTGAGGGGTCCCCGGGCCGGCCGGGCCAAGCTGTAAGTCCACACCGCACTCACCGCAAGCCCCAGACTCCCCTCGCCCAGCCACCCGGAAGTGGGCGACGCGACCCCCAATGCTACTCCACTCACGACGCACGCGCGCAGCCTGTCTGGACTACAACTCCCAGAGTGCACTGTGACGACGGGGCGTCGTGCTCGCGGGATCGACAGACCGAACAGCCAACAAGCAGCAGAAAACGTCCTAGACGAGCCAATCCCTCCGGGGTGGAGGCGGGCCTGTAGCGTAATTCCTCCGAAGCCAGGGGGCGTGTCCGCGACCAGCGCCTCGCCCCGCCCCGCGCTCTGACCACTGAATGCCGGGTCCGGGGTCCCCAGAGGGGCGACTCCCCTGCAGGAGGGCGCGGGGGCCGCGCTGTCGTGACGC